>NC_086452.1:333132595-333447595 GCF_028390025.1 Pseudophryne corroboree | reverse complement strand
TATAAGTAGAGCTAGCAAAAGTAGAGCTAGCAAATGTAGAGCAGCTATATAACAGAGCTAGTAAATGTAGAGCTGCTATATAAGCAGAGCTAGTAAATGTAGAGCTGCTAAGCAGAGTAAAGGTGCATACACACTATTATGACATGCAATTTACAAATTAAATGGGAAAATGGTAGGCGTATCGGTAGTGGAGAAAGATTTGGGTGTTCTCATCGACAATAGATTTAGTAATAGTGCCCAGTGTGAGTATGCAAAACCAGCTTTTTGCTCCATAGCAAGTCCTTTGAGTGCCGGATCTTTTTCACTCTGATAGATATATATATATATATATATACTCGAAAAAGTTCAGAGAAGAGCTACCAAACTGATTAAGGGTATAGAGTAGTTGGACTATAATGAAAAGGTTAATCAGGTTAGATATGTTTACATTACAAAAGAGACAACTAAGAGGAGATATAATATTTATAAATACCTTGAAAGGAAATATAGTGAATTATCAGGCGATTTGTTTATCGAGAGATCTGTACACAGAACACGTGGCCACCCTCTAAGGTTAGAGGAGTGGACTTTTCACACCCAGCGAAGGAAAGGTTTCTTCACAGTGAGGGTGGTAAAGAGATGGGATTCTCTGTCGGAGAAGGTTGTTTTAGCTGACTCTAGTCATAAGTTTAAAAAGGAGATTTATGTTAGACTTACCATGGTTAAATCTCTTTCCAGGTACACTGGATTCCACAGGGAATAACATCGGGGTGTAGAGTTGGATCTTGAGCCGAGGCACCAACAGGCTAAAGCTTTGACTGTTCCCAGGATGCACTGCACCGCCTCCTCTATAGCCCCACCTCCAGGCACAGCAGCTCAGTTTTGTTAACCAATCCAATACAGAAGAAGGTAAAATAGAGACGGTAGAGGTTAGCCACATAGAACCACATTCTCACGACAGGAGAAGGTACCAGCAGCTAATGCCATATAAACTCACAGAAGCTAAGTGCGTCAAAGTGGGCGCCCTGTAGAATCCAGTGTACCTCGCAGAAAGAGACTGAACCATGGAAATTCTATCATAAATCTCCTTTTCTGCAGCGGGGTACACTGGGATTCCACAGGGAATAATATCAGGGATGTCCTAAAGCAGTTCCTCATGGGAGGGGACGCACTGTAGCGGGCAAAAGAACCCGGCGTCCAAAGGAAGCATCCTGGGAGGCGGAAGTATCAAAGGCATAGAACCTGATGAACGTCTTCACTAAGGACCATGTAGCTGCCTTGCACAATTGTGGATGCGCCACGGAAGGCCGCCCAAGAAGGTCCTACAGACCAAGTAGAATGGGCTATGATAAAAGCAGGAGCTGGGAGCCCATCCTGCGCATAGGCTTGTGCAATCACCATTCTAATCCATCTGGCCAAGGTCTGCTTATTCGCAGGCCAGCCACGTTTGTGAAAACCAAAAAGTACAAAAAGGGTACCTGACCTCCTGATAGAGGCAGTCCTCTCCACATAAATACGGAGAGCCCTTACAACATCCAAAGACCGCTCTTTGGAGGACAAGTCCGAAGAGATAAAGGCCGGAACCACAATCTCCTGGTTAAGGTGAAAAGATGACACCACCTTAGGCAAATAACCAGGGCGAGTTCGAAGAACAGCACGGTCACGGTGAAAAATCAGAAAGTGTGGATGACAGTATAAAGTGCCTAAGTCCGAAACCCTCCTAGCAGAGGCAATAGTCAACAGAAAAACGACCTTAAGCATAAGACTTTCAAGGTCCACAGACTCAAGAGGTTCAAATGGAGACTCTTGCAGGGCATTCAATACTACAGACAGATCCCATGGAGCCACAGGAGGGACACAGGGAGGCTGAATCCGTAGAACACCCTGAGTGAAAGTGTGAACGTCAGGAAGAGACGCAAATTTCCTCTGAAACTACACCAAGGCAGATATATGAACCTTGAAGGAGGCCAGACGAAGGCCAAAGTCTAGGCCCTGCTGGAGAAAAGCCAAAAGTCTTGAAGTTTTGAAAGTATACGCATCATAATTCTTAGCAGCACACCAAGTCAATTAAGCATTCCAGACCCTGTAATAAATCCGAGCCGAAGCTGGTTTACGGGCTTTCAACATAGTTTGAATGACCACCTCAGAGAATCCCTTTGCTCTCAGGAGTAATGCTTCAAGAGCCATGCCATCAAAGCCAGTCTGGCCAGGTCCGGGTAGACACAAAGGGCCCTCAACAAGGAGGTCTGGGCATTGTGGAAGTAGAAGAGGACACTGTCGAGAAATCCCGCATGTCTGAAAACCAATGCCATCTGGGCAAGTTGCTTGAACTTCCGTATTACCCTGAGCAGGAGTGACACTGGAGGGAACACATATGGCAGCCGAAAGTTCCATGGAATTGCTAGTGCGTCCACGAACGCCGCTTGAGGATCCCTTGTCCTTGCTCCGAAGACCGGAACCTTGTAATTGTGTCGAGACACCATCAGGTCTACATCTGGAAGGGCCCACTTGTCCACTAGGATGAAGACTCCACTCTCCGGCATGTACGTCCTGATGACTGAGGAAGTCCACTTCCCAGTTGAGGACTCCCGGAATGAACATTGCCGATATGGTTGGCAGATGGCATTCTGCCCATTGGAGAATTTTTGACGACTCAGAGTGCCGCCTTGATGATTTATGTACGTCACCATGGTGGCGTTGTCCGATTGTACTTGAACAGGCCTGTTCTGTACCAGAGGCAGGGCCAGTGTCAACGCACAGAACATCGCCCGCAATTCCAGAATGTTTATCGGGAGGAGAGATTCCTCCTTGGTCCACTGACCCTGGAGAGAGTGTTGCTCCAACACCGCGCCCAAACCCCGCAGACTGACATCCGTTGTTAGGAGGACCAGTTGGAGATCCAGAAGGGACGGCCCCTGCTCAACTGTTGGTCCTGTAGCCACCAGCACAGTGACAGACGAACCTACAAAGTCAAGGAGATTATTTGAGACCTGATCCGATAAGGCAGGCCATCCCATTTGGAAAGGATTAACCTCTGCAAAGGGCGGGAATGAAATGGAGCGTACTTCATGTCGAAAGCCGACTCCATGAGGCCTAGTACTTGCATCGCCGAGTGTATAGACACTCTCCGGCGAGAGAGGAAGTATTTGATCCTGTCCTGAAGTTTCAGGACTTTCTCTGGAGACAAGAACAATCGTTGGTTGTGTGTGTCCAGCAATGCCCCCAGGTGCACCATGCTCTGAGCAGGAACCAGCGAGAACTTCTTCTCTTGATGAGCCACCCGTGGGCTTGTAGGAATTAGACCGTCAGTTCCAGATGACTGAGGAGAACCTCTGGGGAGTTCGCCAGGATCAGCAAGTAGTCCAGATATGGCATGATCCTGACACCCTGACGGCGGAGAAGAGTCGTCATGACTGCCATGACCTCGGTAAAGATCCTAGGATCCGTGGTCAGTCGAAAGGCAAGGCCTGGAATTGATAATGTAGGTTGCCAATAGCAAACCACAGATATTGCAACATGGCAATAGGTATGTGCAGGTAAGCATCCTGTATGTCCAGGGATACCATATTGTCCTTGGGCTCCATAGCCAGTACAATAGAGAACAGAGTTTCCATACAGAATTTGGATACCCTCACAAATTTGTTCAAAGATTTGAGGTCGAGTATAGGCCGGGAGGACCCATAAGGTCTCGGAACTAGAAACAGGGTAGAATAGTAACCCCTGCCTTTTTGAGACAGAGGTAGCGGCACAATCACACAATCACTCCAGTATCTAGGAGAGATTGTACAACCAAGGAGGTCATTCAGAGTTGATCGCTCGCTGCCGATTTTCGATCAGGTAAAAAAAATGGCAAAACTGCACATGCGTATGCACCGCAATGCGCAGGCGCGTCGTATGGGTACAAAGCAGATCGTTGTTGTACAATGCTTCTAGCGACGAATCCATTCGCACAGCCGATCGCAAGGAGACTGACAGGAAGAGGGCGTTTATGGGTGTCAACTGACCGTTTTCTGGGAGTGGTAGGGAAAACGCAGGCGTGACCAGGCGTTTGCAGGGAGGGTATCTGACGTCAATTCCGGGACCTCCGACGCTAGAATCATCGCACATGATAAGTAACTACAGGACTGGTCTTGTTTTGCACAAAATGTTTTTGTACCGCTCTGCTGCACATGCGATCGCACACTTGCAAAGCGAAAATACACTCCCCCGTGGGCAGCGACAATGCGTTTGCACGGCTGCTAAAAGTAGCTAGCGAGCGATCAACTCAGAATGAGGGCCCAAGTGTAGAGTTTGTGCTTTCAGCATATCCGAAGGGATAACCGTCGAGCAGAACCGTTGAGGGGGGTGTCTCTTGAAAGAGATCGCTTACCCGTGAGAGACAACTACGCGCACCCAGGCATCCAAAGTGGTCCTTAACCAGGCCTGGGCAAACTGCAGAAGTCGGCCTCCCACCCTGGAGTCCCCCAGGGGAAGGCCCGCCCCGTCATGCTGTAGGCTTGCCCTGTTTGAAATCAGGCTGACGTGCGGCCCAAGATTGCTTAAACTTAGGCTTGGTGGTTTTGGAAGTACAAGCCTGTCTCGGATACGCCTGACGCTTTGCCTTACCTTGAGGTCAAAAGGAACGAAAAGTGGTACTCTTAGCCTTCAGAGCAGAAGGATTGGTACTTGGAATACATGCAGTCTTGGCTGTTGCCAAGTCAGTCACGATCTTGTTCAGATCCTCCTCAAATAGTATGTCCCCCTTAAAAGGGAGCATATCCAAGGTCTTTTTGGAGTCCAAAAAAACAAATTTCTGTTCTGTATGCAATCTCAGTCACACACAATATACAAGTGTCATATCAAATTAATCAGTGCAGTGTCCTCATGCATCCTAGCTGCATTGTGTTGCGAATAAGACTCATTTTTGGCAAACAAAGGCGCCAGTTAGCAGAGTTGCACGAGACCTGGTGGCTCACTTGGGCTGCATAGCACATTGATGCTGAATGTATAAAGAAACATCTGTAAGTATATGTACAGCTGTTATAAGCAGAGAGATAACATGTAGAGCTTTTATAAACAGAGTAAGTGTATGTAGAGCTGTTATAAACGGAGTACATGCAGAGCTGTTTAGAGGTAGCTTATCTTCAACTACCTGAACCCATGCTTCAATAGCTTTAGCAGCGCAAGAAGCTGCCATAGTGGGTCTATGTACAGCACCGTTAAGTGTGTAGATAGACTTCAGGCATCCCTCCACACGCTTATCCGTCGGTTCCTTCAGTGAAGTGACAGCAGTGACAGGCAGAGTAGATGACACCACTAGACGGGCGACATGAGAGTCCACAGGCGGTGGAGTTTCCCACTTGTTACTCAACTCCGCAGGGTTAGGATAACGAGCCAACATCCTTTTGGTTCATATAGTAGTGCACTTGTTCTTAACTAACGCTGAATAAACGACATGTAGAATACATAAGTGTCCTGTAAATGCACAGCACAGATGAGGCAGGCGGCTTTACAGAGGAGACAGTGCCCAGCAGTCCCAGGATCAGCGCAGCTATGTGAAATGGCGCCCAAACGCTGACAGGGAGTGAGGGAGAGAAAGAAATGCAGCTCCAGAGCGGGAACACCTGCTGTAGATGGCACCTGGAGCTGGGGGAGAGGCTACAGGTGAGAGCCTTATCCCCTCTGCTGGACATCACCACCGGGTACTATGGAGTCTATAACAATCAGATTTTTGTAAATCCGACATGTGCTCCCTGACTTGGCGGATATAGTGGGTTCCCTGCACGGCCACAGTGTCCACGACAGCAGCGCGGTCCGTCTCTTGGGACCGCGACCGGATCGTGATTTACCGGTGGGTCCCACCTCCTCCCTGAAGTGCGGCCACGCGATACAGGAGAGCAGCAAAGGTGATGTGTGCCTGATGACCGGAGCGCCTCCGCTGTAAGTAACCGGGAACCAGGCCGCGGGAGTATATAGCACCGCTGAGGGAGGTGATGGAGCCGCAGCACAGAATGTCAACATGACATACCCTGCAACTAGTGCGGCCCTTGAAGTCTTCTAGAAAAGCTCTTTTCAGGGCTGCTTAGCACAGCCCCCACCCTGTTAGTGACCTGCACTGCAGGCACCAACTTACAAACTGAGCTCCAGTGCCTGGAGCCGAGGCTATAGAGGAGGCGGTGCAGTGCATCCTGGGAACAGTCAAAGCTTTGGCCTGTTGGTGCCTCGGATCAAGATCCAACTCAACACCCCAATGTTATTCCCTGTGGAATCCCAGTGTACCCCGCTGCAAAAAAAGGGTTACACAAATTTTTAGCAGAAAAAGAAATCCAAGGATACGACCGCTAATAATTAGATTAAATATACGTTGTACTCGGACAAACTGTCTATTTTCAACATAAATAACTACGTTATGATATTGTAAACAATGTGTTTGTATGTGTGTGTATGCTACGAGCGATGCCCTGATGCACGCTCCCGGGGGTTGTTAACGACCTGTGCTGTCGGCTGTACATGCAGCTCAAGCTGACAATATCGTCAGAAGCTGCATGTTCAGGCCGGCTACGGAATGATGTCACTGTGCGATATTGCTTGCGATATCACACATTGTGTATGCACTATGTTGGCGGTCAGGGAGAGGAAACACTACGCCATATTGCTCATGGAGCGTATCGCCTAGTGTGTACCCACCGTAAGAACATGTAGAGCTGCTATAAGCAGAGTAAGAACATGTATAGCTGCTATAAGCAGAGTATGATGTAGAGCTGTTATAAGCAGAGTAAGAATATGTAGGGCTGTTATATAAGCAGAGCTAATAAATGTAGAGCTGCTATAAGCACCGATATGCATGATGGTGTGACAGCCTGTTGGTGAATGCCAAACCTGACATTTTCTCTCCTCTATACTCTCATCCAGAGACGGTTTACTTCACACAACTGATAACACACGATAGTAAATTAAAATGAAAAATTTGTGTTCCCTACAGGAAAAGGCAGTCTGGAGGACAAAGGGGTATGGCCAGGAGTCCTCAGGACTGTGGACAGGTGGACACGGTAAGCCAGTAGCCCCCAGAGCATATCTTCCAAGTTTAGCTGAGGTGGCACATGGTCTGACTCATCTAGGCAAAGAGGGTATGTGCAGGCTGATGAGAGCCTACTGGTGTGCGCCAGGATTCTCTTCTCATGCAGGTAAGAGAGCAATGACATGTTTTACTTGCTTGAGGAAGAATATTGGAAAGACAATACCAACAGAGCCATCCCATATCCCTCCTACAGACGGACCTTTCCAGGTAATACAAATCGATTTCATACAGTTACCACCCTGTAGGAATTTGAAATATGTGTTAGTTTGTATTGATGTATTTTCCAACTGGGTAGAAGCGTTCCCGGCTGCCACAAATACTGCTACGTTTACTGCAAAGAAAATTGTGCAGGAATTTGTGTGTAGATATGGAACCGAGAAATTGGGAAGTGACGTGGAATAACCAATGACCTTTTCACACAGAGCTGATTGGATACCCATACACTCTGAACTTGTATGCCAAATAGCCAACAGTGGGAAGTATTTTCGGTATAGGTATACCCGTGGAAGCAAGACCATGTGGGTTGCAAAAGTATCGTCAGGGTATTGTGCTCATATCATCCAGCCCGATACTTGTACTGAGCAGATGGGAGAACTAGGGATTGGTTTCTTTACTTGGAAAATTTGTAATATGGTGATGTTATATTTTGTCCCCTATGTTCTCCCAGATGATGCCTTTTTCATATGTGGGAGGAAGGCGTACAAGTGGCTTGACCCGAGCTCAGAGGGATTGTGTTATATTGGGAGAGTACTACCAGAGGTCATGACCATAACCCATGATAAAATGAAAGACGTTCACCGCAGTGCTCAGGCTCCTTATACTCATACTCACTATGAACACATCATCAAGAGACACCTCATAAATAGGGCAGAGCACGCAGCCTGATTTGATCCACGAATCCACCGGGATTCAGTTCCTTCTCGCATTAGACATCACCCGTACTGCCAGAGGAACTATAAATTATAAGTATATCCATGCGCTAGCGAACTTGATAGATAATATCACTGAGATGTATGACGACACCTTCAGGTATACGGGAAGGGAGTTACAAGCTAACAAGAAGGAACTGATTCAGCACAGAATGGTACTTAATTATGTCACAGCCGTGACAGGTGGGTACTGTGTTACACTGGCAACTCAATATGGTGTGAAGTGCTGTACGTATATTACAAACAGCACTGATGACCCAACGGAGATCATCAATCAAAAGATGGATGATATCTTGCAGTTGAAGTGGGAGTTCAGGAGGAAGCACAACCTCACCTTAGCGACTGTGAGTAATGAACTGACCGGCTGGGTCTCATGGTTGAACCCACGCAAATGGTTCTCAGGTTTAGGAGAGTGGGCTCAAAATGTCATTATGAGTGTGGGGAAGTTTATCCTTTGTATCCTGGGAGTCGTCATAATTATTGGTTCGATATTTAGGTGTGTTCAAATTCTAATGCAGCTCAAGCACGGCACAAATTTGATGAGTCTAAGGAGCGAGGGCGCTATTTTTATATATGTGTCTTATCTTCATCTCTGCAACCTCCAGCTAATGGCACACATAGTCGACAGGTGATATCCACATATACTAGCACTCACATATGTTCCCCCTCCATGTATCATCAACTAAATGTGAACCCCATTTGTTGGAACAAGAAGCCGAAAAGAGCTCGGTAGTGTTTGTTGGCCCATTTACAAACCCTTAATACGGGATGAGAAGGATTTAGTGTATACTTCGCAATACCTCGAAGCTTATCTAGAACATATACGGCACGATGATACATGCCCCTCAGACATGGATTCATACATACATGCTTTTACTATCCCACTAGGTCATACATTTCCCACCTAGAACTCTCCCCCGACCATCCAAGCTTCTGTAGATATTGTATAGATATTTTTCTGTTTATTGATTAGATAGTGGCAGTTATTGGTGACTGCCAAAGGGTGGACTGTCAAAGTCGAAAAATATTGCAGTACACACATCAAGTACACACTACACACAGATGGCCTCCGTGCGTGTACTTGTTCTGACGTGCGTGCGCATATTCGCAATTTGCGCATGGTCGCTCCTGCGCATTAGCGCGTGGTATGAGTATTTACGGTAGAGTTTGTGAACGCATGGAAAAGCTATCAAAACACATTACATATTTAATCCAAATAGTGCACAATATACACATAGTCTCCCTGCACCACACCAGCAAGTTACAACAGTTTAAATGGTATCAGAACAAAGGGATTCACCTTTACAGGATAGGAGGGGACAGAACAAGGTTACAAGGTGGTGTTTGGTATCCAGCTGTAGGGTATTTTAAGGGTAATATTCCGGTGTTGGTTGGCAGAAGATCGCATGTTCCTGCGAATAGTTATGTGCAGGAGCAGAATATAGATATAAACTGTATTTACTGTACACTAGATATGCGGCGGGAACCCAGAGGAGACCACCCACAAGTGCATCTGGAACAGACATCGCCCACCTATTCAAACCAACCTATGACCTCTCCTGTACTGTAAATGACCATCCCTGTGTCCAATGGACAAAGAGATTACAGTATCCATTGTGTTAAATTTTGGAAGATTGTATAAAAATAGCCAGCTGCAGGCCTGGTCACACAAGACTCTAAAAGTTATCTATCTAGATGACCGAGGACCAGACTGGGTAGCGCGGCAAAAACCAAACACGTATGTACCATTGACTGTAGCCATTATTCTTTTGTATTGTATTGCTTTGTTTTTGTAATCCCCTTTCAGTAATAATATGTTGTGATGTCGGAACCCGGCATTTTAAATACAATCTGGTGTCGTGTTTTCCTTTCCCTGCTAAGGTTATAAGTGTATTACTACCGCATGCATAGCTGTTAAGGGTTCACGGTGTATCTTTGGGTGTGTACGCACTGACTGTACTTTGTACAGCCAGCGCGGCGTTTGTACGCAAAATAGGTACACGGTACGGGACTCTGTACGCTAATGGTGTAATAAGTACGTAGGTTGAGGATTAAGTATAGCGGCCGCAGCAGCTCCATTTAAAGAGTATAAAATGTCTTTTTAAAGTGTTGCTTTTAGTCCTGTATGTAAATCAGCATTTACAATGCTTAACCAGGTTAGATATGTTTACATTACAAAAGAGGCAAATAACAGGAGATATGATTAGAATTTACAAATACATTGAGGGGGAATATAGGGAATTATCAGGTGATTTGTTTATCGAGAGATCTGTACACAGACCGCGTGGCCACCCTCTAAGGATAGAGTAGAGGACCTTTCACACCCAGCGAAAGAAAGGTTTCTCCACAGTGAGGGTGGTAAAGATATGGAATTCTCTGCCGGAGAAGGTTGTTTTAGCTGACTCAACTGGTAAATTTTAATAAAGGATTAGACAAGTTTTTAGCAGAAAAAGAAATTCAAGGATACAACTTCTACTAAATAGATAAAATATAGGCTGAACTCGATGGACAAACTGTCTTTTTTCAACCTAAACAATGAAGTTATAATATTGTAAACAATATCGCTCATTTTACCCTCCTGAGCGTGTATGCTACGAGTGATGCCCTATGCACTTTCTCGGGGGTCGTTAACGACCCGTGCTGTCGGCTGTACATGCAGCTCAAGCTGACAATGTCAGAAGCTGCATGTTCAGGCCGGCCGAGGAATGATGTCACTGTGCGATATTACTTGCGATATCGCTCAGTGTGTATTAACTATGTCGGCGGCCAGGGAGGGTACACACTATGCCATATTGCTCATGGGGCGTATCGCCTAGTGTGTACCCACCTTAAGAACAAGTAGAGCTGCAATAAGCAGTGTAAGTACATGTAGAGCTGCTATAAGCAGTGTAAGTACATGTAGAACTGCTATAAGCAGAATAAGTACAGGTTGAGTATCCCTTCTCCAAAATCCCACATTTTTGGGTCCCCTACTGATATAATGACATATACATACCCTACAACTGTACCTTTTTAATAGGTACAGTACCTTTTTTTTATGGTCTGTTTCGATTTTTGGCTCTCCAAACTTCCATTGAAAGTATAAGAAAAGGCTCCTTTCCCCCGTGGTCACGCCCTCTTTTCCCTTTTCTAATTTGTACCGATTTTTATGTGTAAAATATTGGAGGGTATATATATATATATATATATATATATATATATATATATATATACACATATACATACATATACATACATACATACATATATATATACACACACACACAGCAAATCCTAGCATGCAGTGGCACTCAGGGACGGACTCATGGATTTTCCAAACAAACGGTGTTTATTCCATTCTAGTGCAAAAAAAAGACCATCCAACGTTTCGGGGTGCTAACACCCCTTTGTCAAGGTGAACAAGTAAGAAGTCTTCTTACTTGTTCACCTTGACAAAGGGGTGTTAGCACCCCGAAACGTTGGATGGTCTATTTTTTTGCACTAGAATGGAATAAACACCGTTTGTTTGGAAAATCCATGAGTCCGTCCCTGAGTACCACTGCATGCTAGGATTTGCTGTATGTACAACAGTTTCCAGGAGGCACCGGGCTGCATTTACAGGGAAGGGTGAGTGCCTATCCGATGTCGTATATATATATATATATATATATTTTTTTTTTTTTTTTTTTTATTATAGATAGTGTCGAAGTCGGAAGATATTATGGTACACACATCACGTACAAACACCACACAGATGGCCTCCGTGCGCGTACTTGTTCTGCCGTGCGTACGCATATTCGCAAGTTGCGTATGACCGCTCACGCGGTAGTGCGTATTAGCGCGTGGTATGAGTAATTACGGTAGCATTTGTATTCGCACGGAAAAGCCACAAAGACATATCTCATATTTAATCCACATAGTGATAAAAATGTACACATAGCCCACATGCACCACACCAGCCAGTTATACTTGTTTAAATGGTACAATAACAAAGGAATTCACCTTTACAGGATATGAGGGGACAGCATTAGGTTAGGAGGTGGTGTTTGTGGTCTCGCTGTAGGGTATTTTAAGGGCAACATTCCGGTAGCAGTTTGCAGAAGATAGCACGCTCCTGTGCATAATTATGCGCAGGAACAGAATATTACTATTATACTGTATTTACTGTACTCTGATATTCGGAGGGAACCCAGTGGAGACCAACTGCAAGTGCACCTGGACCAGCCATCGCCCACCAATTCAAACCAACCTATGACCCCTCCTGTACTGTAAATGACCAGCCCTTTGACCTATAGGTGAAGAGATTACAGTTTCTATTGTATTATGTTTTAGCCAAATGTATAAAAAGCCAAGCTGCCTGGTCGGTCTCTCTCTCTCTCTCTGAAGGTCATCTTGCTTGATTGACTGAGTACCGGGACCGTGTGGCGCTGGCGAAACAAACGTATGTACCATTTATTGTAGCCTCTTTTCTCTTATTGTGATTGTATTGTTATTGTAACCCCCTTTTTGCAATTACATGTTGGTGGGTCGGATCCCAGCATTTTAAATACAATTGGTGTTGTGTCTCTTTCCTGCTAAGGTTTAAAGTGTATTTCAGCCACACATGTAGCTGCATTGTGCTCATAGCGTGTCGGTGTGTGTGTGCGCTAAGTTAGTAAAAAGTACGTATGTTAAAGATTATAACCAGCAGCCACAGCTGCTCAAATTTCAGTGTAAAATGTATTGCTTGATTGTTAATCAACATTAACAATTGATAATATTAATATATATGTAAATGTGTCATTATCTCAGTAGGGGAACCAAAAATGTGTGATTTTGGATAAAGGATACTCAACCCTGTACATGCACAGGTGCTATAAGCACAGTAAGAACGTGTAGAGCTGCTATAAGCAGAGTATGATGTAGAGTTGTTATAAGCAGAGAAAGAACATGTAGAGCTGCTTTAACAGCTGAGCTAGTAAATGTAGAGCTGCTTTAACAGCAGAGCTAGTTCATGTAGAGCTGCTTTAACAGCAAAGCTAGTTCATGTAGATCTGCTTTAAAAGCAGAGCTAGTTCATGTAGAGCTGCTTTAAAAGTAGAGCTAGCTCATGTAGAGCTGCGCTAAAAGCAGAGCTAGTTCATATAGAGCAGCTATAAGCAGAGCTAGTAAATGTACAGCTGTAATAAGCAGAGTAAGTATGTAGAGCTGTTACAAGCAGAATAGGTACATGTAGAGTTAATTAGCACACTACTCCTGCACCTGGAATGTGACCGTGTGTATATGGAGGGTGGTGACGGACTACTGAAACCAGTGACTCCGCCCACTTATTCAATATCGAATACACATTGGTCAACTGAAACCGTCTACTAGCCAGCATGAAAGCTAATTGGTCAACACCACTACCTGCTCTCAACCTATTGGTCAACATATCATCCAACCCAACGGTAATAGGCTTAGCCCCTATTGCTAAGCAACTTCCCATTGGCTGAGAGGGAAGGGGCGAGTGGTCGCAGTACACGGAACCGTCCAGTTGCCCTTCCCGATAATATCGTGCAGCCCCGAGGACTTACCGATCCGCTGTCCTACCGGTGTCGCAAACGCATTGCCTAAAAGGAAATCCATGGCTCCCGGCGGCGGCGGCGGCGGCTGCAATTCCTCGATACGTTACGAACCACTGCTACTGCTCCAAGTCGTAATCACATGACACTTAGCCTATGGCACGCCCATTAATCGTGACGTCATGCAAGAAAGCCGCTAAGTCACGCCTCTTTTTTACTCCGCCCACACAGGAAACACGTGTCCGCGGTCATAGGTCTCAGTCAGCTGAGCAGTGCTCATGTGTTATTGTAGTTGGTGTCTGGCTGCTCCTATGTAATATGTAATAGAAATGTGACCTTTATCCCCGAAGCAGCATAAAGCTCTCTGACCGCTGGGACTGGGCGCACATCCTGGGGTGGATACACGTGATGGGCTTCTGTCCCGGCCCAGTAATCACTGGCAGTCCCTGTCACTATCTGTAGAGAGCTTTATTGTAACAGCCTTTCTCGCTGCTGTCACTGTTCGCTGGTTTAAGACGCTGATCACTGGGCACCTAAGCTGAATGCTGCTCCCAGGGCAAACGCAGGATTGTTTAGGGGGTTTTCGAATGTTTGCGCAGGGAAATATTTATTGATCAATGCCACAATACCGGTCCCATCTCAATAATTTATATACAATCACTTTGGTGCAAGTAATTGTATATTTCTCTTACGTCCTAGAGGATGCTGGCATCCACATTAGTACCATGGGGTATAGACGGGTCCACTAGGAGCCATTGGCACTTTAAGAGTTTGAGAGTGTGGGCTGGCTCCTCCCTCTATGCCCCTCCTACCAGACTCAGTTTAGAAAATGTGCCCCGAGGAGCCAGTCACAGCTAGGGGAGCTCTCCAGAGTTTCCATAGAAAAGTTTTATTTACAGTTTATTATTTTACAGGGAGGCTGCTGGCGCCTCCCTGCTTCGTGGGACTAAGGGGGTCTGAGCCACTTACTCTGCTGACATATCACTGAGCTCCTGAGGGGTCAGGTCGCTCGCCGCAGGGGATCGCTTGCCCCAGCAGCATGCCGCCACCCCCTTACAGAGCTGAAGAATCTGGCGAGTGAGACACCAACCCCCCTAGCAAGCGGGAGGTCGGTGTGAAGATGGCGGCAGCAGGGTAGGAGCGCAGTATTAACTGCGCTCCTGGATAATACTGCGCTCCTGGAGGCTCAGCAGTACATGCTGCGGCACTGAGGGGCGCCCTGGGCCAGCGCTTACCCCCTACACTGGTACCAAAGCCTGTTCGGGTCCTCGGATCTCAGCCAGCACTCAATCCTCAGGCCAGTATAATCAGTGGAAGAGCGGGGAGACAGCGCCATTTTGGGGGCGGAGCTTCTCAGAGCGGACCCAGCAGCGTTCAGCGCCATTTTCCTGCCTGCACAGCGCTGAGCAGGAGAAACAGGTCCCTACACAGCAACTCCAACTATCTGTAAACGGTATCAGGGGGTTGTAGAAGGGGGAAGAGGCTGCAGTACGACTGTGTATCCTATTAAGGTGCACAGTCAGCGCTCACAAGGGGTCTCCCTTTGGTTAGAAGCGCTGTCTGTGGGTTGGCTCCAGTCTCTGTGTCTCTCTTGCCATTCTTGGGGGGGAAACTCTGTCTGCCCTCACCTGTGTGTGTGTGTAGAGTGTTTTGTGGTCTCCTTTAGCTATGTCCAGGAACACTGTGTCATATGCTGCGGAGGATATGTCCTCCCAGGAGGATCCCATTCCATGTAATCAGGATAGCACTGGTTTAGCACAGATTCCAGCAAGGGAACCTGAGTGATTTTCCTCTATCAAATCTTGGATTTCTCAGATTTCAGACAGGGTTGCAAGTAATGAATCTGCAACCCAGGTATTACAGAACTCTATGGCAGTATGGCCTGATTCTGGTACCTCAGGACACTCCGCTATATACCCCACACAAATGTGCACTTGTCCATGTCATGCAAGATGACACGGATACCGATTCTGACACCACAGACGGTAATGGGGATGTGTTGCAGAGGTCTGCCTCTCTTCGAAACGGGGTGCAATTGATGATAGAGGCTGTCAGGTATGTGTTGAATATTAATGATACCACACCTGAGCAGGTTGAGGAGGCTTTTTTCACTGAAAATAAGAAAACCTTCCTTCCCTTCCCTGCGTCAAAGGAATTAAATGCTATATTTGAGAAAACATGGGAAAACCCTCAGAAAAAAATCCAGATCCCTAAAAGGGTCCAGGTGGCATTCCCTTTCCCTGATGAGGATAGAAAAAAATGTGAAAAGTCGCCAATTGTTGACGCATCTGTGTCCAGACTCTCAAAAAAGGTGGTTTTACCTGTTCCGGGATCTACCGCCTTAAAGGAGCCGGCTGATCGTAAAATTGATAATACACTTAAATCAATGTACACCGCTTCGGGGACCATACTACGTCCCACTATTGCTAGTGCATGGATTGCAAAGGCTATAGTAAAGTGGTCAGGCACCTTACTTGAGGATTTGGATATGATGGATAAGGGTGATGTTGAATTGTTTTTGCGTAACATTCACGATTCAGCAGTTTTTATGGTAGAATCCATGAAAGACCTGGGTTCCATGGCTGTGGGAATCTTTTCCATGTCTGTTTCAGCTCGTCGGGGACTGTGGCTGTGCCAGTGGTCGGCCGACGCAGAATCCAGGAAAAGTGTGGAGTCCCTACCCTACACAGGTCAGGCTCTCTTTGGGGAAGCTTTGGATGCGTGGATATCCACGGCTACAGCGGGTAAGTCTCCGTTCCTTCCCTCAGCTGCACCTGCTCCGAAGAAATCCTTCTCTTCATCAGCATCACAGTCCTTTCGGCCTAACAAGCCTAGTAAGGCCAAACCGTCCAATACCTTCTTTAGGGGAGGTCAAGTTAAATCCAAGAAACCTGCTGCTGCAGGATCCCAGGAACGAAAGCCTGTTTCAGGTACGCCAAAGCCCTCCGCATGACGGTGGACCGCGCGGCCCGGAGGTGGGGCCAGTGGGAGCGAGCCTCAGACAGTTCAGTCACATCTGGGTATCGTCCAGCCAGGATCCCTGGGTGATAGATATTGTGTCCCAGGGATACAGGCTGGAATTTCAGAATCTCCCACCTCACCGATTTTTCAAATCAGGCTTGCCAGTTCTACTGGCAGACAGATATGTCCTACAAGAGGCTGTCCAGAAGTTGGTGGAGGCACAGGTCATTGTGCCAGTTTCTCCTCATTTGCAAACCACGGGTTACTGTTCGATCCTTTTCGTGGTACCGAAACCGGATGGTTCGGTCAGGCCCATTCTGAACCTAAAATCACTGAACCCCTTTCTAAAGGAGTTCAAGTTCAAAATGGAGTCTCCGGGCAGTGATGTCAGGTTTGGAAGAGGGGGAATTCCAGGTATCCTTGGATATCAAGGATGCGTACCTCCACATTCCGATTTGGCTGCTGCATCAGGCTTATGTATACCTGATTTACATACAGGACTAAAAGCAACACTTTAAAAAAGACATTTCATGCACTTTCACCTTTATATTATTCACAAACCTTACGTACACAAAGTCGCACAGTGTGCGCACTCTGCGTACGTACGCCTAAAGAGTGTAGTGACTACACAGTTTGCGTACACAGGCCTATACGCTGTTAGCACAATGCAGCAGCCCGAGTGGCTGTAAATACACTTTAATACCTTAGCAGGGAAAGGAAAACACGACACCAGATTGTATTTAAAATGCCGGGTTCCGACACCACAACATATTATTACTGAAAGGGGGTTACAATAACAAAGCAATAACATACAAAAGAATAATGGCTACAGTCAATGGTACATACTTTTTTGGATTTCGCCGCGCTACCCAGTCTGTGTTATGATTCCAGTACTTCTGACCAGAGGAGATCTTATGACAACGGCCAGAGTACTGGAAGGGAATGCTGGTCACGGGAGCAGGAAAGCCTAGTAACCCCTGGCGCCCTAACTCCGTTGTCTCGCCCGTGTTATCAGAAATCCCCTGCGAGACTATGGTTGCTTGAGCCCATGGCAGCCGCGTTTGAAGGGCGGATTATGTCTGCCCAACTCCGATGCCCCCTCAGGTCTTAATGGGAGACAAAGGGAAATCCGAGACAGGGTGATAACAAGGGGCCCTCTGACTAAACAACCAGGCCAGGGGCTACAAGCTAACTAAACTTAAACCAGAAGTATGTGCGGACAAACCGCCAGGGAAAAGGACAACCAAAATCCACTAATCCGTTACTCCTACCCAGCACCGCTGGATACCAGAGTGGATTAGTGGGAGCGGAATCCTCCGCAAAAGCTCCGAGACTCAATATAACAAATAATAAATAGTAAGCGGTCAAGCCGCAACACACGGCTACGCCGCGACTCACGAACACCACAGGATGTTAAAGGTGCTCGGTCAGGACTCCAGGAACAGATGACAACTTCCGAGTACTGGACCACTGAGGACAGGAACGACCGGATAGAGCAGGACTGGAAACACTCTCTGCAACAGATACAGCAAACAGGAAGCTATTACCGGCGTCTGTGAGAAGTCCTGAGAGTGCCTTTAAATGGAAGCCCTCCAATCAGGTGCCAGACAGGGCTAATTACAAACATGCCGTGCAGCTGCCATACTGCACGGCCAGGAAACAAGTGTGGTAATTAACTTTGGACCCAGCAACGGGGAACGCGGTCCGACAGTGGCGTCCCCGTTGCTAGGGTCTGTGCGGCTCCGTGCGCCCGGCGTCTAGCGTTGCCAGGGAGCCGGCGGCTGTCCGCGTACGGCGTCCCTGGTTGCTAGGCGCCGGGCCGCACTGACGAGCGGACCCTCGGCGCCTAACAGTACCCCCCCCCTTGAGGAGGGGTCAAGGAACCCCTAAAGCCAGGTTTCCGAGGAAATTCTCGAAAAAATGCCCTCTTGAGCCTCGGGGCATGGAGATCCTTATCCAGGACCCAAGACCTTTCTTCTGGACCATAACCTCTCCAGTGTACCAGAAAATAAAGCCGACCCCGGGACAACTTGGAATCAAGAACCTTCTCCACCAATAACTCCTGATGACCCTGTACATCTACTGGTGATTTCCCCTGAGAGATCTTTCGAGGAAATCTACTGGAAGAAACGTATGGTTTCAACAAGGAGCAATGGAACGTATTTCCGATCCGGAGAGCTCTTGGTAAACGTAACCGGAAAGCAACTGGATTGATTTTTTTAATAATATGAAATGGTCCAATAAATTTGGGACCCAATCTGGCTGAGGTTTGTCGAATTTTAATGTTGCGAGTCGACAACCATACCCTATCTCCTACCTTAAAAGTGCAAGGCCGCCGGAGCCTGTCAGAAAAATTTTTCTCCCGAAATGCCGCTTTTCTGAGAGCAAGGTGCACTTTTCTCCAAATGAGTCTGAGATGAGAGGTTAAGGTTATCGAGGAGACAGAGGAATGTTGAAAAAAGGAATTAGCTCTGGGGTGAAAACCAAAAACTGTAAAGAATGGAGACACATTGGTGGAGGAATGACAGGAATTGTTGTAAGCAAACTCCGCCAAAGGAAGAAACTCAGACCAATCATTTTGGAGTTTGGCTGAGTACAAACGCAAATACTGTTTTAATGATTGATTAACTCGCTCAGTCTGCCCGTTGGATTGGGGATGGTAGCCAGATGTCAAAGACAATTTCATCTTTAATGAGGCACAAAAAGACTTCCAAAATTGTGCAAAGAATTGTGGACCCCGATCAGAAACAATATCAGTAGGTAACCCATGGAGTCTGAAAACATGACGGAGGAACAAAACTGCCAATCCCTGGGCAGATGGCAGTCGGGGAAGAGCAATGAAATGGGCCATCTTGCTAAAACGGTCCACTACTACCCATATGACTCGGCATCCGGCTGACAGAGGGAGGTCTACCACAAAATCCATGGAAATATGAGACCATGGCCTGAGAGGAACATTCAAGGGCATAAGTTGCCCGATAGGCAAGGAACGGGGAACTTTATGCTGTGCACAGACCTGACAAGAAAAAACAAACTCCTTAATGTCTTTAGAAAGACCAGGCCACCATACTGAGCGGGAGACTAATTCCAAAGTCTTAGAGATCCCCGGATGCCCGGCAACTTTGCTATCATGAAACTCAGTCAAAACAGTTGCTCTCAAAAACTCAGGGACATAAAGACGACCAGCAGGAGTATTTCCAGGAGCTTGATGTTGAAGCTGCTTTAACTGGGTAAATAAATCTTGTGTGAGGCCTGCCCGAATGACTGAAGACGGAAGTATGGGAGTAACAGGACTGTTATCATGAACTGGAAGAAAACTGCGTGATAGGGCATCCGCCTTGGTATTCTTGGAACCTGGCCTGAAGGTGATAATGAACTTGAAACGAGTAAAAAATAAAGCCCAACGAGCCTGCCGGGCATTCAGCCGTTTAGCTGATTCGATGTACTGAAGATTTTTGTGATCAGTCAAAACTGAAATGGTATGTGTTGCTCCCTCAAGCCAATGCCTCCACTCCTCGAAAGCCCATTTAATAGCCAGTAATTCCCGGTTACCAACATCGTAGTTGGATTCAGCAGATGAGAATTTCCTGGACATAAAGGCACAAGGATGTAATTCTAGAGAGTCCGGATCCTTCTGAGACAGGATAGCCCCTACTCCAACCTCCGAGGCATCAACCTCAACAATGAAAGGCAATTCTGGGTTGGGATGTCTGAGGACTGGGGCTGAGACGAAGGCTTGTTTCAAGGCCTGAAAAGATAACTCAGCTTCACGAGACCAACTGGTTGGATCCGCTCCCTTCTTAGTAAGTGCCACAATGGGAGCAACCAGGTCGGAAAAAGAATGAATAAATCTTCTATAATAATTCGCAAACCCTAAAAAGCGCTGAATTGCTTTTAAGTTGGTGGGTTGCGCCCAACTAAGGATGGCTTGGAGCTTCTTTGGTTCCATACAGAATCCCCGAGGGGAAATAATGTACCCCAAAAAGGATACCTCCGTGACATGAAATTCACACTTCTCCAGCTTGGCATATAGGTGATTTTCACGTAATTTTTGAAGAACCTGACGCACCTGGGTAACATGTTGTTCAATAGAGTCAGAATAGATCAAGATATCGTCTAAGTAAACGACCACGAATCTTCCAAGAAAATCACGGAGCACGTCGTTAATGAGATCCTGGAAAACTGCAGGAGCGTTAGACAGGCCGAATGGCATAACCAGATACTCGTAGTGACCCGACTGAGTACTGAATGCCGTTTTCCACTCATCTCCTGACTTGATTCGGATGAGGTTATATGCTCCTCTCAGGTCAATCTTAGAAAAAATCACAGCCGAACGTAGCTGATCAAAGAGGACAGAAATCAGCGGCAAAGGGTAAGTATTTTTTACTGAGATCTTATTCAAGGCTCTAAAGTCAATGCAAGGTCTGAGTGATCCATCTTTCTTCTCCACAAAGAAGAAGCCTGCACTTAACGGGGATTTAGATGGCCTGATAAATCCTTTCCCTAGGCTCTCTTTAACATACTCATTCATGGCCACAGTTTCTGGTCCGGACAATGCATATAACCTTCCCTTTGGCAATGTGGCACCAGGAATTAGCTCAATAGCACAATCATAAGGCCGATGGGGAGGCAGAATGTCTGCATTGCCCTTGGAAAATACATCAACAAAATCCTGGTATTCCACAGGAATGGGTTCGGGAATGGCAGCAGCTATTCTGATGGGAAACGTAATACATTCCTTATTACAGATGGTACCCCATTGTGAGATCTCCCCCGACTGCCAATCAATGATGGGATTATGAAAGGCCAGCCAAGGGTGACCCAGAACCACTGGAACTGCAGGGCAATGGGTAAGGAAAAATTCAATCTTTTCGGAATGAAGAGCTCCTACCGAAAGTAGAACAGGGGGTGTACAGAGGGAAATAACCCCATTGGACAAGGGACTCCCATCTAAACCATGCATGGTGATACGCCTACCCAAGGTTAACTGAGGAATACCTAAGGCCTTGGCCCACGTTAAGTCCATAAAGTTCCCTGCAGCTCCACTGTCAACAAAAGCCGACACCGAAGAACAGAGGCTGCCAAAGGAAACTTTAGCTGGGACTAACAGGGAATTATTCGAGGAGATAAGCTGCAGACCAAAGTGAACCCCCTCACAATTCACTTGGTCGAGGCGTTTCCCGACTTGTTCGGACAATTACGGGCAAAATGTCCCTTACCCCCACAGTACAAACAAAGACCAGAATTTTGCCTTCTGGTTCTTTCTTCAGGAGACAGCTTGGAGAGACCCATCTGCATGGGCTCCTCTAAGTCCACAGGAATAGAAAAAACACAAGGAGAAGACCCGACAGGTGCTCCTTTTTCAGCCATCCGCTCTCTGAGACGACGATCAATCTTAATAGAAAGCTCCATGAGTTTATCGAGAGTCTCAGGAGCGGGATACTGAAGGAGACTGTCTTTTATAGACTCAGATAAGCCGAGGCGAAACTGACTGCGCAGGGCGGGGTCATTCCAGCCACAGTCGTTCGACCAACGGCGAAACTCCGTACAATAAATCTCTGCGGGATTCCTACCCTGTCTGAGAGCACGCAACTGACTCTCGGCGGATGCCTCTCTATCAGGGTCATCATACAAAAGCCCTGAAGACCCCAGAAAGGCGTCTACAGACAATAATGCCGGATCCTCTGTTCTTAAACCAAAAGCCCAGGTCTGGGGATCCCCCTGAAGTAAAGAAATAATAATTCCGACCCGCTGAGATTCCGTACCTGAGGAGATTGGTCTTAAGCGAAAATAAAGTTTACAAGACTCTTTAAAATTAAAAAACTGCTTCCTATCACCAGAAAAACGGTCAGGCAAATGCATTTTCGGTTCAGGGACGACCCTCGGGGAAGTCCGTAAAAGATCTTCCTGCGACTTCACCCGAAGGGAAAGATCCTGAACCATCTGAGTAAGTTCTTGAATCTGGCTAACTAGAAGCTGGCCAGAATTTGGCCCTAAACCAGTGGGATTCATGAGGCCGACAAATCTTCCAAACTGAAATAAGGGAAAAAATCAAACCTTGTTTAATTTTAAGTTTTGGTGTGGCCGGTAATAATGTTATGATTCCAGTACTTCTGACCAGAGGAGATCTTATGACAACGGCCAGAGTACTGGAAGGGAATGCTGGTCACGGGAGCAGGAAAGCCTAGTAACCCCTGGCGCCCTAACTCCGTTGTCTCGCCCGTGTTATCAGAAATCCCCTGCGAGACTATGGTTGCTTGAGCCCATGGCAGCCGCGTTTGAAGGGCGGATTATGTCTGCCCAACTCCGATGCCCCCTCAGGTCTTAATGGGAGACAAAGGGAAATCCGAGACAGGGTGATAACAAGGGGCCCTCTGACTAAACAACCAGGCCAGGGGCAACAAGCTAACTAAACTTAAACCAGAAGTATGTGCGGACAAACCGCCAGGGAAAAGGACAACCAAAATCCACTAATCCATTACTCCTACCCAGCACCGCTGGATACCAGAGTGGATTAGTGGGAGCGGAATCCTCCGCAAAAGCTCCGAGACTCAATATAACAAATAATAAATAGTAAGCGGTCAAGCCGCAACACACGGCTACGCCGCGACTCACGAACACCACAGGATGTTAAAGGTGCTCGGTCAGGACTCCAGGAACAGATGACAACTTCCGAGTACTGGACCACTGAGGACAGGAACGACCGGATAGAGCAGGACTGGAAACACTCTCTGCAACAGATACAGCAAACAGGAAGCTATTACCGGCGTCTGTGAGAAGTCCTGAGAGTGCCTTTAAATGGAAGCCCTCCAATCAGGTGCCAGACAGGGCTAATTACAAACATGCCGTGCAGCTGCCATACTGCACGGCCAGGAAACAAGTGTGGTAATTAACTTTGGACCCAGCAACGGGGAACGCGGTCCGACAGTGGCGTCCCCGTTGCTAGGGTCTGTGCGGCTCCGTGCGCCCGGCGTCTAGCGTTGCCAGGGAGCCGGCGGCTGTCCGCGTACGGCGTCCCTGGTTGCTAGGCGCCGGGCCGCACTGACGAGCGGACCCTCGGCGCCAAACAGTCTGGTCCTCGGTCATCTAGATAGATAACTTTTAGAGTCTTGTGTGACCAGGCCTGCAGCTGGCTCCTTTTATACAATCTTCCAAAACTTAACACAATGGATACTGTAATCTCTTTGTCCATTGTACACAGGGATGGTCATTTACAGTACAGGAGAGGTCATAGGTTGGTTTGAATAGGTGGGTGATGTCTGTTCAAGATGCACTTGTGGGTGGTCCCCTCTGGGTTTCCGCCGCATACCTAGTGTACAGTAAAATAAGAATTTACTTACCGATAATTCTATTTCTCATAGTCCGTAGTGGATGCTGGGGACTCCGAAAGGACCATGGGGAATAGCGGCTCCGCAGGAGACTGGGCACAAAGTAAAAGCTTTAGGACTAGCTGGTGTGCACTGGCTCCTCCCCCTATGACCCTCCTCCAAGCCTCAGTTAGGATACTGTGCCCGGACGAGCGTACACAATAAGGAAGGATTTTGAATCCCGGGTAAGACTCATTACCAGCCACACCAATCACACCGTACAACTTGTGATCTGAACCCAGTTAACAGCATGATAACAGAAGGAGCCTCTGAAAAGATGGCTCACAACAACAATAACCCGATTTTTGTAACAATAACTATGTACAAGTAATGCAGACAATCCGCACTTGGGATGGGCGCCCAGCATCCACTACGGACTATGAGAAATAGAATTATCGGTAAGTAAATTCTTATTTTCTCTAACGTCCTAGTGGATGCTGGGGACTCCGAAAGGACCATGGGGATTATACCAAAGCTCCCAAACGGGCGGGAGAGTGCGGATGACTCTGCAGCACCGAATGAGAGAACTCCAGGTCCTCCTCAGCCAGGGTATCAAATTTGTAGAATTTAGCAAACGTGTTTGCCCCTGACCAAGTAGCTGCTCGGCAAAGTTGTAAAGCCGAGACCCCTCGGGCAGCCGCCCAAGATGAGCCCACTTTCCGTGTGGAATGGGCTTTTATAGATTTTGGCTGTGGCAGGCCTGCCACAGAATGTGCAAGCTGAATTGTACTACAAATCCAACGAGCAATCGTCTGCTTAGAAGCAGGAGCACCCAGCTTGTTGGGTGCATACAGGATAAACAGCGAGTCAGATTTTCTGACTCCAGCCGTCCTGGAAACATATATTTTCAGGGCCCTGACTACGTCCAGCAACTTGGAATCCTCCAAGTCCCTAGTAGCCGCAGGCACCACGATAGGTTGGTTTAAGTGAAATGCTGAAACCACCTTAGGGAGAAAATGAGGACGAGTCCTCAATTCTGCCCTGTCCGTATGAAAAATTAGGTAAGGGCTTTTATAGGATAAAAGCCGCCAATTCTGATACACGCCTGGCTGAAGCCAGGGCTAACAGCATTACCACTTTCCAAGTGAGATACTTCAAGTCCACAGTGGTGAGTGGTTCAAACCAATGTGATTTTAGGAATCCCAACACTACATTGAGATCCCAAGGTGCCACTGGAGGCACAAAAGGAGGCTGTATATGCAGTACTCCCTTGACAAACGTCTGAACTTCAGGTACAGAAGCTAGTTCTTTTTGGAAGAATATCGACAGGGCCGAAATTTGAACCTTAATGGACCCTAATTTGAGGCCCATAGACAGTCCTGTTTGCAGGAAATGCAGGAATCGACCCAGTTGAAATTCCTCCGTAGGGGCCTTCCTGGCCTCGCACCACGCAACATATTTACGCCAAATACGGTGATAATGTTGTACGGTTACATCCTTCCTGGCTTTGATCAGGGTAGGGATGACTTCATCCGGAATGCCTTTTTCCTTCAGGATCCGGCGTTCAACCGCCATGCCGTCAAACGCAGCCGCGGTAAGTCTTGGAACAGACATGGTCCCTGCTGGAGCAGGTCCTGTCTTAGAGGTAGAGGCCACGGGTCTTCCGTGAGCATCTCTTGAATTTCCGGGTACCAAGTCCTTCTTGGCCAATCCGGAGATACGAGTATAGTCTTTACTCCTCTCCTTCTTATGATTCTCAGTACTTTTGGTATGAGAGGAAGAGGAGGGAACACATACACTGACCGGTACACCCACGGTGTTACCAGAGCGTCCACAGCTATTGCCTGAGGGTCCCTTGACCTGGAACAATATCTGTCCAGTTTTTTGTTGAGGCGAGACGCCATCATGTCCACCTTTGGTTTTTCCCAACGGTTTACAATCATGTGGAAGACTTCCGGGTGAAGTCCCCACTCCCCCGGGTGAAGATCGTGTCTGCTGAGGAAGTCTGCTTCCCAGTTGTCCACTCCCGGAATGAACACTGCTGACAGTGCTATCACATGATTTTCCGCCCAGCGAAGAATCCTTGCCACTTCCGTCATTGCCCTCCTGCTTCTCGTGCCGCCCTGTCTGTTTACGTGGGCGACTGCCGTGATGTTGTCCGACTGGATCAATACTGGCTGACCCTGAAGCAGAGGCCTTGCCTGACTTAGGGCATTGTAAATGGCCCTTAGTTCCAGGATATTTATGTGAAGTGACGTTTCCATGCTTGACCACAAGCCCTGGAAATTTTTTCCCTGTGTGACTGCTCCCCAGCCTCTCAGGCTGGCATCCGTGGTCACCAGGACCCAATCCTGAATGCCGAATCTGCGGCCCTCTAGGAGATGAGCACTCTGTAACCACCACAGGAGAGACACCCTTGTCCTTGGAGACAGGGTTATCCGCTGATGCATTTGAAGATGCGATCCGGACCATTTGTCTAGCAGATCCAACTGAAAAGTTCTTGCGTGGAATCTGCCGAATGGAATCGCTTCGTAAGAAGCCACCATCTTTCCCAGGACCCTTGTGCACTGATGCACTGACACCTGGCCTGGTCTTAGGAGTTTCCTGACTAGGTCGGATAACTCCCTGGCTTTCTCTTCCGGGAGAAACACCTTTTTCTGTACTGTGTCCAGAATCATCCCTAGGAACAGCAGACGTGTCGTCGGAATCAGCTGCGATTTTGGAATATTTAGAATCCATCCGTGCTGTCGTAGTACTATTTGCGATAGTGCTACTCCGACCTCTAACTGTTCTCTGGACCGTGCCCTTATCAGGAGATCGTCCAAGTAAGGGATAATTAAGACGCCTTTTCTTCGAAGAAGAATCATCATTTCGGCCATTACCTTGGTAAAGACCCGGGGTGCCGTGGACAATCCAAACGGCAGCGTCTGAAACTGATAGTGACAGTTCTGTACCACAAACCTGAGGTACCCTTGGTGAGAAGGGCAAATTGGGACATGGAGGTAAGCATCCTTGATGTCCAGAGACACCATGTAGTCCCCTTCTTCCAGGTTCGCTATCACTGCTCTGAGTGACTCCATCTTGAACTTGAACCTTTTTATGTAAGTGTTCAAGGTTTTCAGATTTAAAATGGGTCTCACCGAGCCGTCCGGCTTCGGTACCACAAACAGCGTGGAGTAATACCCCTTTCCCTGTTGTAGGAGGGGTACCTTGATTATCACTTGCTGGGAATACAGCTTGTGAATGGCTTCCAATACCGCCTCCCTGTCGGGGGTAGACGTTGGTAAAGCAGACTTCAAGAACCGGCGAGGGGGAGACGTCTCGAATTCCAATTTGTACCCCTGAGACACTACCTGCAGGATCCAGGGGTCCACTTGCGAGTGAGCCCACTGCGCGCTGAAATTCTTGAGACGGGCCCCCACCGTGCCTGAGTCCGCTTGTAAGGCCCCAGCGTCATGCTGAGGACTTGGCAGAAGCGGGGGAGGGCTTCTGGTCGTGGGAAGAAGCTGTCTGTTGTAGTCTTTTTCCCCTTCCTCTGCCCCGGGGCAGATATGAGTGGCCTTTTGCCCGCTTGCCCTTATGGGAACGAAAGGACTGAGCCTGAAAAGGCGGTATCTTTTTCTGCTGCGAGGTGACTTGGGGTAAAAAGGTGGATTTCCCAGCCGTTGCCGTGGCCACCAGGTCCGATAGACCGCCCCCAAATAACTCCTCCCCTTTATACGGCAATACTTCCATATGCCGTTTGGAATCCGCATCCCCTGACCACTGTCGCGTCCATAATCCTCTTCTGGCAGAAATGGACATCGCACTTACTCTTGATGCCAGAGTGCAAATGTCTCTCTGTGCATCTCGCATATATAGGAATGCATCCTTTAAATGCTCTATAGTCAATAATATATTGTCCCTGTCCAGGGTATCAATATTTTCAGTCAGGGAATCCGACCAAGCCACCCCAGCACTGCACATCCAGGCTGAGGCGATTGCTGGTCGCAGCATAACACCAGTATGTGTGTATATACTTTTAAGGATATTTTCCAGCCTCCTATCTGCTGGCTCCTTAAGGGCGGCCGTTTCTGGAGACGGTAACGCCACTTGTTTTGATAAGCGTGTGAGCGCCTTATCCACCCTAGGGGGTGTTTCCCAACGAGCCCTAACCTCTGGTGGGAAGGGATATAGTGCCAATAATTTTTTAGAAATTAGCAGTTTTCTGTTGGGGGTAACCCACGCTTCATCACACACTTCATTCAATTCATCTGATTCAGGAAAAACTACGGGTAGTTTTTTCACACCCCACATAATACCCCTTTTTGTGGTACTTGCAGTATCAGAGATGTGCAAAACCTCCTTCATTGCCGTGATCATGTAACGTGTGGCCCTACTGGAAAATACGTTTGTTTCTTCACCGTCGACACTGGAGTCAGTGTCTGTGTCTGGGTCCGTGTCGACCCACTGAGGTAACGGGCGTTTAATAGCCCCTGACGGTGTTTGAGACGCCTGGACAGGCACTAACTGAGCTGCCGGCTGTCTCATGTCGTCAACAGTTTTCTGTAACGTGCCGACACTGTCACGTAATTCCTTAATTACGGCCATCCATTCAGGTGTCGACTCCCTAGGGGGTGACATCACCATTATAGGCAATTGCTCCGCCTCCACATCATTTTCCTCCTCATACATGTCGACACACACGTACCGACACCCAGCACACACACAGGGAATGCTCTGATAGAGGACAGGACCCACTTAGCCCTTTGGGGAGACAGAGGGAGAGTTTGCCAGCACACACCAGAGCGCTATATATGTATAGGGACAACCTTACAATAAGTGTCTATCCCTTATAGCTGCTTATATCTGTTATTTTGCCAAATAAGTGCCCCCCTCTCTTTTTTACCCTGTTTCTGTAGTTGCAGGATGCAGGGGAGATTCTGGGAGCCTTCCTACCAGCGGAGCTGTGTGGGAAAAATGGCGCTGTGTGCTGAGGAGATAGGCCCCGCCCCCTTCACGGCGGGCTCTTCTCCCGCTTTTCTCTGGAAAACTGGCAGGGGTTAAATACATCCATATAGCCCAGGAGCTATATGTGATGTATTTTTCGCCAACTAAGGTAAATTCATTGCTTCCCATGACGCCCCCCCCCCCCAGCGTCCTGCACCCTCAGTGACCGGAGTGTGAAGTGTGCTGAGAGCAATGGCGCACAGCTGCAGTGCTGTGCGCTACCTTATGAAGACAGGAAAGTCTTCTGCCGCCGATTTATGGACCTCTTCTTGCTTCAGCATCTGTAAGGGGGCCGGCGGCGCGGCTCCGGGACCCATCCATGGCTGGGCCTGTGATCGTCCCTCTGGAGCTAATGTCCAGTAGCCTAAGAAACCCAATCCACTCTGCACGCAGGTGAGTTTGTTTCTCTCCCCTAAGTCCCTCGATGCAGTGAGCCTGTTGCCAGCAGGTCTCACTGAAAATAAAAAACCTATTTAAACTTTTACTCTAAGCAGCTCAGGAGAGCCACCTAGATTGCACCCTTCTCGTTCGGGCACAAAATCTAACTGAGGCTTGGAGGAGGATCATAGGGGGAGGAGCCAGTGCACACCAGCTAGTCCTAAAGCTTTTACTTTGTGCCCAGTCTCCTGCGGAGCCGTTATTCCCCATGGTCCTTTCGGAGTCCCCAGCATCCACTAGGACGTTAGAGAAATACAGTTTATATCTATATTCTGCTCCTGCACATAACTATTCGCAGGAACGTGCGATCTTCTGCCAACCAACATCGGAAAATTACCCTTATAATACCCTACAGCTGGATACCAAACACCACATTATAACCTTGTTCTGTCCCCTCCTATCCTGTAAAGGTGAATCCCTTTGTTCTGATACCATTTAAACTATTGTAACTTGCTGGTATGGTGCAGGGAGACAATGTGTACATTGTGCACTATTTGGATTAAATATGTAATGTGTTTTGATGGCTTTCCATGCGTTCACAAACTCTACCGTAAATACTCATACCACGCACTAATGCGCAGGACCGCGGGAGCGACCATACGCAAATTGCGAATATGCGCACGCACGGCAGAACAAGTACACGCACGGAGGCCATCTGTGTGTAGTTTGTACGTGATGTGTGTACTGCAATATTTTTCGACTTTGACAGTCTACCCTTTGGCAGTCACCAATAACTGCCACTATCTAATCAATAAACAGATAAATATCTATACAATATCTACAGAAGCTTGGATGGTCGGGAGAGAGTTGTAGGTGGGAAATATATGACCTATTGGGATAGTAAAAAGCATGTATGTATGAATCCATGTCTGGGGGGCATGTATCATCGTGCCGTATATGTTATACATAAGCTTCGAGGTATTGCGAAGTATACATTAAATCCTTCTCATCCCGTATTAAGGGTCTGTAAATGGGCCAACAAACACTACCGAGCTCTTTTCGGCTTCTTGTTCCAACAAATGGGGTGCACATTTAGTTGATGATACATGGGGGGGAAACATATGTGAGTGCTAGTATATGTGGATAAGACACATATATAAAAATACATTCACATAAACATTTTGGGTAGGACTGATGTCTTTTCCGGATGGATGTATCTGGGCAGAGGGGGAGACAAAAGAAAAACGGGTGAAAGAAACAGGCAATGGAATTCATTTGCAATCATTATCATAACACTGTCTCTATGGATGGGTCATAAATTAAATTGCTACTATAACAGCGCCCTCGCTCCTTAGACTCATCAAATTTGTGCCGTGTTTGCGCCGCATTAGAATTTGAACACACCTAAATATCGAATCAATAATTATGACGACTCCCAGGATACAAAGGAGAAACTTCCCCACACTCATAATGACATTCTGAGCCCACTCTCCTAAACCTGAGAACCATTTGCGTGGGTTCAACCATGAGACCCCCAGTTCATTACTCACAGTCGCTAAGGTGAGGTTGTGCTTCCTCCTGAACTCCCACTTCAATTTCAAGATATCGTCCATTCAGAGTCTATGGGTATCCTATCAGCTCTGTGTGAAAAGGTCATTGTCTGGTTATTCCACGTCACTTACCAATTTCCCGGTTTTGGGTAATTGGAAATATTAAAACACAATAAGGACCTGTCTACATGATACTGGTGGAGCTTCAAACTAGGGGGCCTAGAGATATTGAATTTCTTGTCCACCGGTCTCCCACCCCGCAATTCGAGTACCTCATCTACTGCTAAAGGGTATGGTACTAATCCTGACTTACTCTGACCTTGAGGTACTTGTGAGCACACCCAGCATTCTGTCTGGTTTAAGACCTTACCCACTAGTGAGTGGTAATCACTCAACGGATGGCGGTCCATGTCGATATTAAGGTTGGACTGACATCTCTGGATGCACCCATCCTCTACTATATTCTCACAATTCCTACAAATACAATATTCATCAGACAATAACCCCTCACAGTGCCTCCGAGCTCCCTGACTACCAGAGCGCTTACTGATGCCAGCCTTTACTAGAGTAATGTGCTGCTCCTGAGATCCTACAAATTCATACTCGCCATCAGAACCATTTCCAGATCCCTGCTCGACCTCTCTGGGACCCTCACCAAAACAAACTGTCCTGATCAAAACCAGAATTACTAACAGAACCCAAAATGCAGTCTCTTGTGATCGATCCATTTCATTAGGGGAAAGGAGGAAAATAAGAAGGAGAAAAGAAAGGAAAATGCAGGGGAGGTGAAAAAAGAAAATGGTACGACAACCGTTCTAGATCTTGTTACTCTCTGTGCTCAGATGACCTTCAACAGTCCTGCCTCTCAACTTTCCCGGGACAAACACTCCAGTGATACGAGATTCTCTATACTTTGCTCTTTGTCACGAGTTCTCTCCGGGTCAGCGACCTTCTTGCAGTGGGACGAGTGGACCCAAGTCTCTCTTTCGGCGACCTTCAATGCTGTCGTGCTGGTTAACAAGACTTGGTATGGTCCTTCCCACCTGTCTATGAGGCAACCTGAGCGTAAGAAATTTCAAATCATCACATAATCCCCAGGCTCAATGTCATGACAATTACTATTCGGTAGGTCAGGAATCACCAGCTTTAAATTTCTTTGTTGATTTCTCAGCTGCTGGCTCATCCCAACCAAATATTTCACAGTCACTTCATTATTACATTTCAAATCATCCTGGGGGTCTATCATTACATGAGGTTGTCGACCAAAAAGAATTTCAAAGGGTGATAAGTTAAGGGGAGACCTGGGAGTGGTTCTGATGCTGTACAACACTAGTGGCAAAGCTTCTGGCCACGACAATCCAGTTTCAGCCATTAATTTGCTCAGCTTGTTCTTAATAGTGCTGTTCACTCTCTCTACCTTTGCACTTGCCTGTGGACGGTACGGAGTATGCAGCTTGCTATTAATTCCCATCAGTTTGCACATGACCTGAAAGACTTCACCTGTAAAATGGGTACCCCTGTCACTTTCAATTATTCCAGGGATACCATATCTACACACAAATTCCTGCACAATTTTCTTTGCAGTGAACGTAGCAGTATTTGTGGCAGCAGGAAACGCTTCTACCCGGTTGGAAAATATCTCAATACAAACTAACACATATTTTAGATTCCTACAGGGTAGTAACTGTATGAAGTCGATTTGTATTACCTGAAAAGGTCCGTCTGTAGGAGGGATATGGGATGGCTCTGTTGGTATTGTCTTTCCAATATTCTTCCTCAAGCAAGTAAAACATGTCTCTCTTACCTGCATGAGAAGAGAATCCTGGCGCACACCAGTAGGCTCTCATCAGCCTGCACATACCCTCTTTGCCTAGATGAGTCAGACCATGTGCCACCTCAGCTAGACTTGGAAGATATGCTCTGGGGGCTACTAGCTTACCGTGTCCACCTGTCCACAGTCCTGAGGACTCCTGGCCATACCCCTTTGTCCTCCAGACTGCCTCTTCCTGTAGGGAACACAATTTTTTTAATTTTAATTTACTATCGTGTGTTATCAGTTGTGTGAAGTAAACCGGCTCTGGATGAGAGGAGAGAGGGGGAAAATAGTAAATAAAGAAAAGAAAAATGTCAGGTTTGGCATTCACCAACAGGCTGTCACACCATAATGCATATCAGTGTCTGTGCACAGTCTCCCTTCACCAGTATTCTCATTCTCCACACTTTGTGCATGACCAGGCACACTGCATTAATACTGGTGTCCTTATGCTGATGAGATATACTGGATTTGGGCAGAGCTCTGAAAGACTGAGTAGGCATGTGGCGTTTGAACTGTAATCTGGTCCATGTGTTGTACCCTCCTGTCGGTGAACGTAAGAGAAGAGGAGGAAACTTTGAAGAAAAATCACATAGAAGTTAGTAACCGGTAAGTTTATAGAGGCAAAGAGGATTTTATAAAATTTGACAACTGGATTGGTCACTATGGGGAAGTGATTCTCTACTGTCTATGCCTCCTAAAAACATTATTTGTGTCATATATCTACTGGGGCTATCCCAGCCATCAATCCAGCGTCCTGTCCATCAAAAGCTCATAGGGAACCCGGTATCTGTGAGATAATTTCCTCTACCTGTGATGGACATGCATCTAGAACAGTGAAATGCAATATTAGTCTTCGTGGGTATCCAACGATACCAATACTTTGTGCTTCCTGGGCGGGAGCACGCAATATGTATACCATTTCTAACAAAACTCCTGTTATGTTAATCAGGGGCCATTTCTGCTAGAGAAAGAAGCAAAAGTTTAGAGGCCTCCTCTTAACCCCAGCAAGTTCTGTCAAAAGGGTAAAGTTGCATTTATTCCGTTCTTCCCATTAACCGAATCTGTGTTTTCTATATGGCTCGTGATTCCTTACTATATGTCCCTTGATCCCGTCTATGTGTTTAATAGTGTGGCTTGTTTTCTCTGTCTAGGGGTCTATATTGACTATGTGTTCTACTATACCTACAATCTCTGGCAAAATGCCCTTCCTTCCTACAAGTGTAACATATTCTAGGTCTTTTCTTACTACCCGGGTTTTGGGGTTTAGGTTGATGAGACTTTGCTGCAAGAGCCTGTAGACTTATTGTCATCAGCTTCTCCTCCTGTTGTTTTCTACGCCTAGCAATATTCTTATGATGTTCAATTGCGCACGCTCTAAGACAAGCTACTGTGGCCCCTCTCCAATTAGGCAAAGATGCTTGTACCCTGTCCCTAACTGCCTTATTGAGTCCGTCCATTAGCACAGAGACAACCACCTCCCTGTAATTCGCATCGTTCCCTGTATCTGATACCCCAATGTATCTATCCATTATTTGCAGGGCCCGATGAAAACATTCAGATGCCATTTTATTTTCCCTCTGTTTTATGGAGAAAATTCTTCTCCACTTAACAGTAATGGGGAAACACAACTCTAGTTGCCTGTTAATTCGTTCTATATTCTCCTGCTTGTTTCCGTCAGTCATAGGACTATCCAACTCTAACCTACAATCAGTGATACATTTTTTTGGGTGTCAATATTAGGGGGTAGGCACGCTTTTAAAAGTATCCGCCAATCTTTGTTAGCTGGTTCATAAGCATTACCCAGATCTCTGATAAACTTTTGACATCTGGCTAAATACTTCCGGGGATCGGGGAATTCTGAAATGATTGACCACAGCTCAGCCCTGGACCACGGGCAATACATTGCATTATTCCTGGTGAGGATTACTCCCTGACTATCGGTTCCCCCATTGGGAGTTACTATTTCCAAGACAGGATGTATGTTATGAACCACAGGTAGTGGTTCATTCCTATTTTATGTTTATAAGTTGTCTTGCAGGCCAGGATTTCCCGTTGCTCTGTTTAAGAATACTCTTGTTTGCTGCCGGTGGTGAGTGTGTGTAATTGCAGCTTGTTCCCATGTGTTCAGCCTCACCTGGCTGCTAATTGCATCTTGTCAGTTTGGAGTCATGCAACAGGGCAGCTGCATGACATAATTAATTAGGCCTCTCTGTTATATGCTGGCTGAGTGCAATTCACAGACGCTGGTGATATTTCTAGGTATCCAGTCTTCCAGAGTGCTTGAGTTCTGAGCTTGTTCCTGCCAGTTCCTGAGCTCCTGTTTAGCAGTGTTCTAGCTGCTTCCTGTGTCTATTCCTGTGTCAGTCCCTGTGTCGATTCCTGTGTCTGATCCCGTGTCCTGCCGTGAAGCGTTCCTGTCCAGAAGTCCTGTGGCTTTGCCTATGCTTGGTCGAGTTTCTGGCTTCTTGGTGTCCACCGGCCTGTCGTTTGGGATTCTGCCTGTCCTCCAGTTCTGAGAGTCTGTGTCGGCAGCATTGGGGGTTCCTGTCCGTTTGCCAGTATTTGTACCGGTTCCGTGAGTAGCGGCTTTGCCGCGTCCGTCGGCCTAGGCCGCTGTATTCCTTGGTTGTATCTGTCACTGGTGTTTTGCAGAGGGTTCTGCTTATGCTGTCACCGCCGGTACACAAAAGTATTGTGTCGGCGTGTGGTCAGCATTTCCTTTGTTGTTCTTTTCTTTTGGCGGCGGGCCGCACATACATTTAGTTTTAGCCTAGTTAGTAGCCCCTGGCTTTGGTTGTTTCAGTTAGAGGGCTCCTTGTTATTACCCTGTCTCAGTTCACTCTTTGTCTCTCCTTAAGACCTGAGGGGGCATCGGAGTTGGGCAGACTTAATCCGCCCTTCAAACGCGGCTGCCATGGGCCCAAGAAACCATAGTCTTGCAAGAGTGAATTGACAGCACGGGTAAAACAACAGAGGTAGGGTGCCAGGGGCTATTCCCATTCCGTTTCCCTTTCCCAGCATTACGTCCTGGTGCTCTGGACTCACTTCATAACATCTCCCTTGTTCTGAGCACCAGGAACCTAACAACCTAACAATGTAATACTACCATTCCGTTTCTAATCTGTTTACTGTAGGGTGTTGTTGTCTCTGTGCAATGACCCGTCTCACACTTACCGGTAGCTGTGACCTCACCAGTTCTTGCAGTGGGGAACACTGGTACTGCTCTAACTGGGTGGACAGGCCCCACCTGAGTTTCCTGCAAAGCAACTGCCTGAATGAGAGCTGTGATGTGGCTGGATCCTTCATCTTCCTGTGACCTATGACCTTGAAAAGACTTCAAAACAGGATACAACTTGCAAAGGTTAGGGTTAATACATTGCTCTTGCATACTACTATCATTTACAGATGTACCATTGATTGTAGCCATCTTTTTCCCTTCGACCTGTGTCGGTAATGGTGTGTTTGTGTCTCCATTCCTGCTAGGTTTGGAACCTGCTTTACGAGTTTGTTCCCTTTGCATCTCCCCCTCTTGTTGCAATAAATTTAAACAATCGTTATGTCTAATCCTTTGTTTTTTGGATTTAAGAAGACATATTTTACTGCTTACATGCTGCAGTACCTCGGGTTCAAAGCTGCCCACCTTAGGGAATGGTACCCTATCTTTGTCAGTCATACATACCCATTCAGACTAAAAGTCTTCAGCGTGTGGACCACACATAATACTTTTACCTTTAAACCTGGCTGACCCTCTTGGCCGCGGCTCTTCAGCCTGAACCCTGGCTAAACGTCTCTCACTTGAGCAACTGGCTCCCATAATTGTGGGCCTTTTCTCACAAACACCAAAATACTCAATATAAGGTGACGGTGAAAGTTCTCCGAGCGCTTTCACCCACTCTCGCCCACGCTGGCCAGTACTACCATACACTGTTGATAGCGAAGGCAATGTACCCAACTTAGGGCCCCTATTGACCTTTATTTTACTGGAAGTTTTTAGGAATAACTTACCCTTTCCAGTAAAGTGTCTGCCGTTGGAGATTTTCCTGAGAGACCAGCGAAAACTCCCTATGCCCTTTTATATACACAAATCACACTTGCGTATGCTGTATACAGCGCTAATGATACAGCGATTTTACGCAAAAGCTCGTAAAAGGGATATCAAGTTGCGCTATATATCGCAGCCACAAATGTGGGGTCCAATCGCACAGCGTATAGGTACTTGTTACTTATCTGCCGTACGACCACTGGAATCGAATCATAAGCTGCGAAACCTCAGCCGGAGCGTATCAAAAAAACTATATGGGTCACAATTCACAATTCCCTACCATGCTCCTGTGTAAGTCTCCTCTCGACTTACGTATTAAACCTTATACTAACGTGAGTCAGCCGCCTCACGCCACCAAGCCTCCACTCACTTGGTGTACTGAACGACGGGATCCCGCATTCTGGGTTTCGAATCCACTCTCTCCTACGTTCGCTCACTCAAATACGCTTTGGTTTGTCAGTACAGAAAATTTTAATTCATTCAGATAGGCAGCTTTACCCCCAGAGGCAATACAGTTTAAACAAAAGTTTTATACTAATCTGCTTTAGAAACCGAGTAGTTTTGTGCTATTGTAGCATGGCTACTGTCCCACCTTTGAACTAAACTACACTATTGTGTAATTTGTACTTAGCGCCCGCTCTCTTACGCTGCGTGCGCAGTCCTGTACTTTGTCCGCAATAAAACAAATCCCACAACTTCTATAAATGTGAGCAATACTAACTATAATCGCTCACTTAACACAACACCGTTTTTTTCTGTATAAACCTTTACAACCAGGCCAGAACTGCGTTTGTGTCTTTAGACTTACTTCCTTAAACACTGTTATTTTAATTTCTCTAACGTCCTAGTGGATGCTGGGGACTCCGTAAGGACCATGGGGAATAGACGGGCTCCGCAGGAGACTGGGCAGGAGACTGGGCACTCTAAGAAAGATTTAGTACTACTGGTGTGCACTGGCTCCTCCCTCTATGCCCCTCCTCCAGACCTCAGTTAGAATCTGTGCCCGGACAGAGCTGGGTGCATTTTAGTGAGCTCTCCTGAGCTGCTAATAAGAAAGTATTTTAGTTAGGTTTTTTATTTTCAGAGAGCTTCTGCTGGCAACAGACTCTCTGCTACGTGGGACTGAGGGGAGAGAAGCAAACCTACTAACTGCGGCTAGGTTGCGCTTCTTAGGCTACTGGACACCATTAGCTCCAGAGGGATCGAACACAGGAACCTAACCTTGGTCGCCCGTTCCCGGAGCCGCGCCGCCGTCCCCCTCGCAGAGCCAGAAGACAGAAGCCGGCGGGTTGAAGCAAGAAGACGTCAAAATCGGCGGCAGAAGGGGGGCGTGGCCTGGACGGGCATGGAGTAGCACTTGTACTGTGCAGCTCTCCAGCCAATATATCCTGAAACATCATCCTGGATTCCCCCCCTGGGTCTGATATTGGGGTCAACGTTACATGAATGCTTCCTGCCCCCCTGGTGTGAATTTGGGCCGGATCCCGTTGTCCCTCTGGCTCCTGCAGCCCTATCTACCCGGCGGGCCCTGCTCAGCGCTGGAGCTGCCGCCTCGCGCTCACCTCCGACCGGAAGTTCGGCTCCCGCTCACCGCCGCCACCCGCGTCTCTGTGGTGGGGAGTAGGAAAGCTCGTCTGCCGCCCCTGTGTGCCTGCTGAGGGACCCGAGACGAGACTGTGGCGCCTGGAGCACTTTGCGACCTGCACCGCCACGTACCTGTGCCGCCCGGAGGACCGGAAGTTCGGCTCCGGCTCTCCACCGCCGCCCGCGTCTCTGAGGAGGGGAGCGAGGGGAGCTTGACTGCCACCCTGTGTGCTTGCTGGGGGGACCCGGAGCGCGTCTGAGGCTGCCTGCACCTTCCTGCACCGCCGCGGGACCGGAAGTGCGGCTCCCGCGATCTCTCCCCGCCCGCTGCAGCCGTCCGGGACTTTTGAGCGGGGCTGGGGCGCTGTATCGCCTGGACACTCTGGGGAGCCTGGAAGTTCATCCTGCCCATATTCGGCTGCCGGCCGCTGCGTCCGCTGATCAGACCATCTGCTGCTGCATCCTCCCATCCTGACTGAAAATCGGTACCTAATAATACAGGGCGGATTGTTACTCTGTGGGGGCCTAACTGAGCTGGCTGGCGGTCTGTACCCTTCCCCCTTCTCCTCCTGCTGCACATCTCTAGCTGACCGTTCCGGATCTCACCTTGCCTGGAGGTCAACATTGAGGGCTGTTTATCTTTACCGCACAGCTCTGATTAGGGGGGACATTGCCTAATTCCCTGCTCCATCAGGCGGTTACTTTGCATTATATCAGGAGGCTCTGGCCCTGCTGCTTAGCTATATATATTTATACCCTGCCTTGAACCCACTGGCCTTTCTGTGGGGTGTCGGCGTGGGCGCCCCCCTCCTGCTTGCCTATATTTGCTTTGATATACCTGGTCGGCTGAGTAGAGCGACACCGTGTTGTCTAAAATGGTGCGCGGCGGCCGCCAAAGTAATGCGGCGGCGGGCGCAATGGATAAGTTTGTCCGGAATCCTGGCTCTCAGCGGCGGGGGGGTGAGAGCGCCGGTTCTGAAACAGCACCACCATCTCCTGCGTATAGTTCCGCTTCCTCAGATCATCCGGATGCTGCTCTGCAGAGAGTATTAGAGGCGGTGACTGCCAGTGAGGCACGTCTGGCGGACAAGATTGGGCAAGTGCAGTCTGATCTCTCCATTATCCATCAAGACCTTCAACGTGTGAGAGAGAGAGTGGGAGAGGCTGAGACCCGTATATCCAATGTTGAAGACTCCGTCGGGCCGCTGGGTCGCCGCACTGATGCTTTGGAATCTCAAATGACTGAGGTGCGCAAAAAACTGACGGATATGGAGGGGCGCTTGCAGCGCAATAATGTCCGTTTCGTTGGCCTGCCGGAAAAGGAAGAGGGCTCAACTCCTGAAGAATTTCTTGTAAAGTGGCTCCGGGATGCTTTTGGGACTGAGGAATTCTCGCCTTATTTTACCGTTGAACGGGCCCATAGAGTTCCGATGCGCCCGCTGCCTCCGGGGGCTCCACCTCGCACCTTTATTGCTAAGTTCCTTCATTTCCGAGACCGCGACACAGTTCTAAGGCTGGCCCGCACCAAAGGACCTCTGAAATGGAACAGATCGCCCATATCGGTTTTCCCGGACTTTGCCGTGGATGTACAAAAGGATAGGGCTCAGTTCCTGTCTGTTAAGAGGAGGCTCCGTGAACTTGACCTGCCGTATGCCATGCTCTTCCCATCTAGATTGCGAGTGGTGGCTGATGGGGAAACAAAGTTTTTCACAACTCCTCGTGAGGCCGCGGCGTGGCTGGATAGACGATTCCCAGCGAGGCGTGCCCTTGCAGACCCCTGAGTCTCCAGCTACCCCTGACGCTGACTTTATCCTGTTTGCTTTATTTGTTTTGTTTTTTTTTCTCTCCTTGTGTGCTTCTCTTGTTATTTACTATGTGGGCTGCACATGCGTGTTAATTAATGTGTGGTGATAGGCTGCGGGGGTGATAATCTGTGGTCAATGTCCTCTGTATCCCAGTTATTTTACTCTGATCTCACAGGTTAGACAGGGCATGTGACTACTGGTTTGCCTACGTTGATGTTTCGGGTAGGCTATCGGATTTATATTTTCTCCTGTTGTTTCTGGGGGGTGGGGGGGGGGGTTATGTTTGTGGGTCGATATGATTGGCTCTTTGTTATACATGTATGCCTATTTTGGGTGCGACCGGACCCAGGGGGTGGATGTCTATGATTTCCCCTCCTACATTTTTTTCGGGGGGGGGGTGGGGGTGGTTGGTGGCTGGAGGCTATCTCTATTTTCCCGAGAGTCATTATATTCTTGGCCCCGATCGAGGTGTGGTTGCACCAACTAAGCCCCGATTAAGGAGTGTTTGCACTGGCCGATGGTGCAATACAGTTTGGTTTATTTTAATTTTTCGGTATGAACACTCAGTTTTGGGATCCAGGTATGCTGCATGTTGGGGGTGGTATACAGGGTGGGGGGAAGGGGAGGGGGATGGGTTATGTTTATTTTTTGAGCGAAAATGTATGTAGTGCAAGTACATGGTCTACAACTGTGCATTATAAGCAATGGTGTCTGGTTACAGAATTTGTATGTGACGGGACTGACCGGCCGCGGGGCGATACACTGATTATGCCTCTACTGTACTATGACGGGGATTAAGGTGGTATCGTGGAATGTGAGAGGGCTCAATGATAAAGTTAAGAGGTCTCTTGTGCTCCGACAGCTCAAACACTATGCCGCTGATATTGTATGCCTTATGGAAACACATTTGGTAGGTAGTAAGATTCTCTCACTGAAGAGGCCCTGGGTGGGTTGGGCATACCACTCTATGCACACGTCCGCCTCACGCGGGGTCTCAGTCCTTATTAAACGGACCGTCCCTTTTGTAATGGAATCTATACAAACGGATCCCTGGGGGAGATATGTGTTTTTGAAATGTAGGTTATTTTATGTTCCTGTCCTCCTGCTGGCAGTCTATGTGCCCCCTCCATACTCTCCCGATGTACTTAAGAGGGTTGCTGGGTTCATGGCCTTATCCCCCGGGGTGTCTGTTATCTGCTTGGGGGATTTCAATAATGTGCTGGACGTGGTCATGGATAGGCTATCCAGGTCTCCGTCTGCTGCGGGTCCTGGGGGGTCTGGGTTTGCAAATGTGGTGTCGGGATTGGGCCTGGTCGATCCATGGAGACTGAGACACCCTTCTCTTAAACAATACTCGTGTTTCTCACACTCCCATTCTTCGTTCTCTAGGATCGACCTGGCCCTCCTCTCGAATGACATGGTTCCGCGCGTCGGTAACATTAGATATGAGACTAGAGGTATATCAGACCACTCCCCCTTGACCTTTAATTTAGACTTTAATTGTGATAGGGGTCAAGCTGTGTGGAAATTTAACCCATTTTGGCTCGTTCACATGGGTGAAGGATCTGAAATGGTGGCCGCATGGCGGGAGTTCTTCGAGCTGAATAGTACCAACCAGTCTATCTCTAACCTATGGGACACATTTAAGGCCTTTTTACGGGGGAGTTTGGTTAAACGGGTGTCTGAACTAAAATCCTTCTATAGGAAAAGGGAGGCTGAGTTGGAGGCCCGGACTGTCGCTGCAGAACTACAATACTTGCAGGATTCCTTGATCAGTTCCAGGTCAGCCTGGTTGTCGGCTCAGAGGGAATGGAGAGACTACCTAATGGAAAAGACTCAGCATAGACTCCTTTTCTCATCCCATACCTTTTACGCAACGGGGGACAGGCCGGGGACATATCTGGCCTCTCTGGCTCGGGGAGATAGACCTACTAGTGTGGTGGTAGAGATTGTGAGCGCTGACGGTGTCCACCTGACCCAGACTCCACAGATGACGGCTGAATTTGTATCCTTCTATAGTCGCTTATATGAATCTAAATTAGATTGTACCTCATCACAATTAAATGATTACTTAGACGGTGTCTGCTTCCCCACCTTGTCCGGGGAGGCTTGCGACCTTTTGGAGGCGCCCATTTCCCCCGATGAAGTTAGAGCAGCGATTGAGGCCTCTCCTAGTAGTAAAGCCCCGGGCTTGGATGGAATACCATCCGAGGTTTATAAACATAACTTGGATTTTTTTGTCCCCCACTTACTTGAGTTATATGGCCAGATGTTTACACAGGACTCTCTTCCCCCGTCTATGGCGGAGGCAATGATTGTGGTTCTCCCTAAACCTGACAAGGATCCTAAGAAAGTGGAGTCCTACCGTCCTATATCCCTCCTACCCACTGACATAAAAATTTTGGCTAAGATATTGGCTGGTAGACTAAATACAGTTATTTCCCACATTATACACCCGGATCAGACGGGATTTATGCCTAATAAATCGACCTCCATTAATCTCAGACGTTTGTTTACACACCTACAAATCCCCCGGGCGGACCCTTCCTCCCCCATTGTTGTTTCGCTGGATGCCGCTAAGGCTTTTGACTCTGTGGAGTGGGAATATTTATGGGAAGTTATGCGAAGATTTGGCATAGGCCCGAAATTTATTAAATATGTCCGACTGATGTACTCCTCTCCCTTGGCAAGGGTGGCGGTCAATGGTTTCGTATCTCACTCCTTTCCCTTGTCTAGAGGCACGCGACAGGGTTGTCCCTTGTCCCCTACCCTGTTTGCTATGGCCATTGAACCCCTTGCATGTCTTCTGAGAACTGATACGGGTATTTATGGACTTAAAGTGGGTGCTCGGGAGGACAGAGTGGCCCTATACGCTGATGACATCCTGATGTTTGTGGATCGCTATGCTGAGTCTATGCCTAGGATCTTGAAAATTATTGATGGGTTCGGGCGATACTCTGGCTTACTGATAAACTGGGAGAAATCCTCTATCATCCCACTTAAGGGCGAAGTCCCTGCCTCCCCGTTGATGGTTCTTCCATTGAAGTGGGTGGAATCATTCAAATATTTGGGTGTTTGGGTGTCTAATGTCCCTCAAAAATTCTCTCTTCTCAATGTTACTCCTCAAATAGTATATCTCCGCGGCCGGGTGCAAGCGTGGGGTAAGTTGCCCTTAACAGTCACGGGGAGGGTTAATATGGTTAAAATGGTCTTCCTGCCCAAGCTTCTCTATGTCCTGCAGCAATCACCCGTCTATATTCCACAGAAGATTTTGAAACAAATAGACGGGTTGCTTTCCTCCCTGGTGTGGGCCAGTAAACGTGCACGCTTAAAACTAGATACCATGACCAGAACACGTGAAATGGGGGGTCTGGCCCTCCCCAATTTCCGTTTCTACTACTACGCGGCGCAACTGATACATGTCTGGGAGTGGGTTAATGATCTCGATCCCCTGGCTTTGCATTCACTGATGTTGCATCACGACTACCCGGGGGGCTCCCCATTACAGCTACTTCTCTGTGGCAGTGTTAAAATGTCCACAATACCGCTTATTAAGCAAGCCATCCTGGTGTGGAAAATGGTGCACTCGGTGATGCGGGGCCATGGCGTCGACCCTGACACCCCTCTGGATAACATATATGGGTTACCCGAACTGAGTCATCTTCAGGTCCGAGAAGTTTGGGGAAGATGGGGAGTAACATCTATGGGCCATATATATAGTGATGGGATTCTTAATTCTTTCCAACAACTTCAACACGCACACAATATTCCCTCAGGGCTCTTTTTTCAATTCCTACGGTTGAGACATGCACTGGCAGCCCAGTTCCCAAATGGCCCTCCAGTCTTAGTTGACTCCCCGGTTAAAACAATGTTGCAAACACTAGACTTGGGACACTTAGTCTCTAGAATATATGGTCGTATCCTGCTAATGCACCACAGTGACCCTCTCACGGCCCTTCGAGGTAGGTGGGAATCAGATGTGGGCATGCTATCAGATGATGCATGGAATACTGCCATAGGGGCCCATCGGATCTCCACTTCCTCTGTTAGGTATCAGCAAATACAACTGTACATTCTACACAGGGTGTATATGACCCCGGTGAGATTAGCACATATCGGGGGTGCTCACAACTCACAATGCCCTAGATGTGGAGCCGTGGATGCCGACTTCTGGCATTTACTGTGGGTGTGTCCTGGCGTGTCTGTGTTTTGGACAGCGGTAATACGGATCTTGTGCGACACAGGTATTCCCTCCTTCATGTGTACTCCTGCGCTTTGTACATTGTTGATTGTGGACGAGGAAGCCTTAGACCCACCTAGTAGGCGATATGTTATTAACCTATGCGCTTTAGCTAGAGTCTGTATTGCCCGGCTATGGCTGGCCAGTGAGGCCCCGACATCTGGGGCCTGGATATCCTTGGTCAATGAAACAATTGCACATGAAAAATTTGTGTTTCTGGCTAGGAAGGTGGAGAAGAAATGGTCCACAATATGGGGTAGATGGATGGACTCCAAATATTACAAAGAGAGATATAGCTAGACCCGGGTTCTTCCCAGGGTGTCAATATGGGATGTTGTGTGGGCGGGGAGTCTCCGCGGCCGGTCTTGCCTTGCTATGATATTTGTAACATAATGTGACAATTCTGATGTGTTTATAAGCTTAAGGGAACTGTTATGTTTAGGATGTGTTGAGCTAAGACCCCGTTGCTATGTGAATCTATGCTCTATGGGTAATAATGTTTACTAAATATACTATAAACTGCATACATGTACTGTTGTCTCCACACATGTTGGGTGTGGACACTGTTTGTGTGTTGTATGTGTGAAGTGTTAAAGCAAAATTGAAAATCTCAATAAAAAATATTGAATTAAAAAAAAAAAATCGGCGGCAGAAGACTCCTGTCTTCATATGAGGTAGCGCACAGCACTGCAGCTGTGCGCCATTGCGCCCACACTAACCCACACACTCTGGTCACTGTAGGGTGCAGGGCGCAGGGGGGGGGGGGCGCCCTGGGCAGCAATTGATTACCTCCTGGCAAAAGCAGCATATATACAGCTGGGCACTGTAATATGCATGAGCCCCCGCCATTAATTTTACACAAAATCACGGGACAGAAGCCCGCCACTGAGGGGGCGGGGCCTTCTTCCTCAGCACTCACCAGCGCCATTTTCTCTCCACAGCTCCGCTGAGAGGAAGCTCCCCAGACTCTCCCCTGCAGACTCACGGTAGAAAGAGGTTAAAAAGAGAAGTGGGGCACATAAATTTAGCGCATTAATCATATATACAGCAGCTACTGGGTAAACACTAAGTTACTGTGTGATTCCTGGGTCATATAGCGCTGGGGTGTGTGCTGGCATACTCTCTCTCTGTCTCTCCAAAAGGCCTTGTGGGGGTCCTGTCCTCATATAGAGCATCCCCTGTGTGTGTGGTGTGTCGGTACGTGTGTGTCGACATGTTGTGTCGACATGTTTGACGAGGAGGGCTATGTGGAGGCAGAGCAAGTGCAGATGAATGACGTGTCTCCGCCGACGGCACCGACACCTGATTGGATGGATATGTGGAAGGTGTTAAATGATAATGTAAACTCCTTGCATAAAAGGTTGGATAAAGCTGATGCCTTGGGACAGTCGGGGTCTCAGCCCATGCCTGATCCTACAGCGCAGAGGCCGTCAGGGTCTCAGAAGCGCCCACTATCCAAAATTGTTGACACAGATATCGACACGGATTCTGACTCCAGTGTCGATGACGATGATGCAAAATTGCAGCCTAAAATGGCTAAAGCCATCCGCTACATGATTATAGCAATGAAGGATGTATTGCACATATCAGAGGTAAACCCTGTCCCTGACAAGAGGGTTTATATGTATGGGGAGAAAATGCAAGAGGTGACTTTTCCCCCTTCACATGAGTTAATTGAGTTATGTGAAAAAGCGTGGGATTCCCCCGATAGGAAAGTGCTGATTTCCAAAAGATTACTTATGGCATACCCTTTCCCGCCAACGGACAGGATGCGCTGGGAATCTTCCCCTAGGGTAGATAAAGCTCTAACACGCTTATCTAAGAAGGTAGCCCTGCCGTCACAGGATACGGCCGCCCTAAAGGATCCTGCCGATAGGAAGCAGGAAAGTATCCTGAAGTCTGTTTATACGCATTCAGGTACTCTACTGAGGCCGGCAATTGCGTCGGCCTGGATGTGTAGTGCTGTAGCAGCATGGACAGATAATCTGTCTGAGGAACTGGATACCTTAGACAAGGATACCATTTTACTGACCCTGGGGCATATAAAAGACGCTGTCCTATAAATGAGGGATGACCAATGGGACATTTGCCTACTGGGCTCTAGAATAAATGCAATGTCAATTTCTGCCAGAAGGGTCCTGTGGACTCGGCAATGGACAGGTGATGCCGACTCCAAAAAGCACATGGAGGTTTTACCTTACAAGGGTTAGGATTTGTTTGGGGACGGTCTCTCGGACCTAGTTTCCACAGTTACAGCTGGGAAGTCAAATTTTTTGCCATATATTCCCTCACAGCCTAAGAAAGCACCGTATTACCAAATGCAGTCCTTTCGATCACAAAGAAGCAAGAAGGTCAGAGGTGCGTCCTTTCTTGCCAGAGGCAGGGGTAGAGGTAAGAAGCTGCACCATACAGCTAGTTCCCAGGAACAGAAGTCCTCCCCGGCTTCCACTAAATCCACCGCATGACGCTGGGGCTCCACAGGTGGAGCCAGGAGCGGTGGGGGCGCGTCTCCGAAATTTCAGCCACCAGTGGGTTCGCTCACAGGTGGATCCCTGGGCTATACAGATTGTGTCTCAGGGATACAAGCTGGAATTCGAAGTGATGCCCCCTCACCGTTACCTCAAATCGGCCCTGCCAGCTTCCCCCATGGAACGGGAAGTAGTGTTAGCGGCAATTCACAAGTTATATCTCCAGCAGGTGGTGGTAAAGGTGCCCCTCCTTCAACAGGGAAGGGGATACTATTCCACAATGTTTGTGGTACCGAAACCGGACGGTTCGGTCAGACCCATATTGAATTTAAAGTCCCTGAACATTTATCTGAAAAGATTCAAGTTCAAAATGGAATCGCTCAGAGCGGTCATTGCAAGCCTGGAAGAGGGGGATTTTATGGTGTCTCTGGACATCAAGGATGCTTACTTGCATGTCCCCATTTATCCACCTCATCAGGAGTACCTCAGGTTTGTGGTACAGGACTGTCATTACCAATTCCAGACGCTACCGTTTGGGCTCTCCACGGCACCGAGAATATTTACCAAAGTAATGGCGGAAATGATGGTGATCCTGAGAAAGCAAGGAGTCACAGTTATCCCATACTTGGACGATCTCCTCATAAAGGCAAGGTCCAGAGAGCAGTTGCTGATCAGCGTAGCACACTCTCAGGAAGTGTTGCAGCAGCATGGCTGGATTCTGAATATCCCAAAGTCGCAGCTGATTCCTATGACGCATCTGCCCTTTCTGGGCATGATTCTGGACACAGACCAGAAGAAGGTGTTTCTCCCGGCGGAGAAAGCTCAGGAGCTCGTGACTCTAGTCAGAGACCTCTTAAAACCGAAACAGGTGTCGGTGCATCACTGCACGCGAGTCCTGGGAAAGATGGTGGCATCGTACGAAGCCATTCCCTTCGGCAGGTTCCATGCGAGGATCTTTCAGTGGGATCTGTTGGACAACTGGTCCGGATCGCATCTTCAGATGCATCGGCTGATCACCCTGTCCCCGAGGGCCAGGGTGTCTCTTCTGTGGTGGCTGCAGAGTGCTCACCTTCTCGAGGGTCGCAGGTTCGGCATACAGGACTGGGTCCTGGTGACCACGGATGCGAGCCTCCGAGGATGGGGGGCAGTCACTCAGGGAAGAAACTTCCAAGGGTTGTGGTCAAGTCAGGAGGCTTGTCTGCACATAAATATCCTGGAACTAAGGGCCATATACAACGCCCTGAGTCAAGCGGAGCCTCTGCTTCGCAACCAACCGGTGCTGATTCAGTCAGACAACATCACCGCAGTGGCTCATGTAAACCGCCAGGGCGGCACAAGAAGCAGAGTGGCGATGGCGGAAGCCACCAGGATTCTTCGTTGGGCGGAGAATCACGTGCAAACACTGTCAGCAGTGTTCATTCCGGGAGTGGACAACTGGGAAGCAGACTTCCTCAGCAGGCACGACCTCCACCCGGGAGAGTGGGGACTTCATCACGAAGTCTTCACTCAGATTACAAATCGATGGGAACTGCCACAGGTGGACATGATGGCATCCCGTCTCAACAAAAAGCTACAAAGGTATTGCGCCAGGTCAAGAGACCCTCAGGCGATAGCTGTGGACGCACTAGTAACACCGTGGGTGTTCCAGTCGGTCTATGTGTTTCCTCCTCTTCCTCTCATACCCAAGGTGTTGAGAATCGTAAGAAAAAGAGGAGTGAGAACAATACTCATTGTTCTGGATTGGCCAAGAAGGACTTGGTACCCGGAACTGCAAGAAATGCTCACAGAGGACCCATGGCCTCTGCCTCTCAGACAGGACCTGTTGCAACAGGGGCCCTGTCTGTTCCAAGACTTACCGCGGCTGCGTTTGACGGCATGGCGGTTGAACGCAGGATCCTAGCGGAAAAAGGCATTACGGATGAAGTTATTCCTACGCTGATAAAGGCTAGGAAGGACGTGACAGCAAAACACTATCACCGTATATGGCAAAAATATGTTGCCTGGTGTGAGGCCAGGAGGGCCCCTACAGAGGAATTCCAGCTGGGCCAGTTCCTGCACTTCCTACAGTCTGGAGTGACTATGGGCTTGAAGTTGGGGTCCATAAAGGTCCAGATTTCGGCCCTATCCATTTTCTTTCAAAAGGAACTGGCTTCTCTTCCTGAAGTTCAGACGTTTGTTAAGGGAGTGCTGCATATTCAGCCCCCTTTTGTGCCACCAGTGGCACCTTGGGATCTTAACGTGGTGTTGAGTTTCCTAAAATCTCACTGGTTTGAGCCACTTAAGACCATGGAGTTAAAATATCTCACGTGGAAAGTGGTCATGCTATTGGCCTTAGCTTCGGCTAGGCGTGTGTCAGAATTGTCGGCTTTGTCATGTAAAAGCCCCTATCTGGTTTTCCATATGGACAGGGCAGAATTATGGACTCGTCCGCAATTTCTGCCGAAGGTGGTGTCATCTTTTCATTTGAACCAACCTATTGTGGTGCCTGCGGCTACTCGTGACTTGGAGGATTCCAAGTCGCTTGATGTAGTCAGGGCTTTGAAGATCTATGTAGTCAGGACGGCTGGAGTCAGGAAGACTGACTCGTTGTTTATCCTGTATGCATCCAACAAGCTGGGTGCTCCTGCTTCAAAGCAAACCATTGCTCGCTGGATCTGTAGCACGATTCAGCAGGCTCATTCTGCGGCTGGATTGCCGCATCCAAAATCAGTGAAAGCCCATTCCACAAGGAAAGTGGGCTCTTCTTGGGCGGCTGCCCGAGGGGTCTCGGCATTACAGCTTTGCCGAGCAGCTACTTGATCGGGTTCAAACACATTTGCTAAGTTCTACAAGTTTGATACCCTGGCTGAGTCATCCGCACTCTCCCGCCCGTTTGGGAGCTTTGGTATAATCCCCATGGTCCTTATGGAGTCCCCAGCATCCACTAGGATGTTAGAGAAAATAAGATTTTACTCACCGGTAAATCTATTTCTCGTAGTCCGTAGGGAATGCTGGGCGCCCGTCCCAAGTGCGGACTTTCTGCAATACGTGTATATAGTTATTGCTTAATAAAGGGTTATGTTATGTTGGCATCCATTGTTTGATGCTCTGTTGTTGTTCATACTTTTGACTGGGTAAGTTTATCACAAGTTATACGGTGTGATTGGTGTGGCTGGTATGAGTCTTACCCTGGATTCCAAAATCCTTTCCTTGTAATGTCAGCTCTTCCGGGCACAGTTTCCTAAACTGAGGTCTGGAGGAGGGGCATAGAGGGAGGAGCCAGTGCACACCAGTATTACTAAATCTTTCTTAGAGTGCCCAGTCTCCTGCGGAGCCTGTCTATTCCCCATGGTCCTTACGGAGTCCCCAGCATCCACTACGGACTACGAGAAATAGATTTACCGGTGAGTAAAATCTTATTTTTTAACTATATAGCCACAAATGTATCCGGTTTCACACAGATCTAAATGAATCTCTCAATAATCAATAATTTAAATGATATGATTCAGATTGAATAACTATCTTGCAGAACATACACTGATATAAATATACACATAATTATAATAATACTATATATATGTTTCGTTCACTAGCCTTCTATGTGACTCATTTACCCATTCAGTGCTTCTAATTTGCATATCAAAGCTATGTGCTTTTGCCCGCCTGTAAAAGTGGATGAACCAGTTAATTAGCATTTCAATACCTATCTTATAGCAAACAGAGAGTTAACTAAATCCTGGGAAAGAAGAAGAGGAAAAAAAAGTTGTTATTTTTATTTTATTATTTTGCAATTTCTTACACCAAGCCAAGCATTTATCTCACCATTTACGCTCACTAGGCCCAATTGAAACTATTTGTAATTTACTATGGCATGGGTTAAATAAATGCATTGGTAACTCATAAATGGTGAGATGTGACCAAGGAAACAGATTGTTCTGGGCAGACTGAAAATCAGCTATTTAGAAATGACCTTCCCAAAATGGCCACTGCTCCTCCCCCTTCCACATCCATGAGGTTTACACAAAATGGTGGACAGGCCATGTGGCTAGCCCAAAATAGAGGACAGACCATGCGTCTTCCTTTGTCACAAAGAAATCACACACCATACAAGCACCAGAAGTTATTTTAGGCCCGAGTTAAAAAAAAACTATATCAAGGCTATGCAGCAACTTTTAAATGTACTTTTAAACTTACTTAACAGATAAACAATCCAATCTGAATCAAACACAATATGACCTATTTGAACTTTGTTTTGCAACAATGTGAGAGGGTATGCAAAGTATCGGTGCACTTTTGTGTACGCTTTTTTTCGCCAAAAAAATTCACAGATTTTTAAATAGCTTTTTTCCTGTGTTTTACGGGTTCTACCAGCACCTCTGCAGACCATACAGAGTAGACATAATCTAATCAGCACACAAGTAGGGTTTTCAGTGTATCCATCGACCAAGAAAAGGTTACGTAGGATACTTTCTGTCCGCCCTTTGCTGATAGATTAATTCTGCCATGACCTGTTAGGCTGTGAGTATGTGAAAAATCGGATGAGCCCCTAATTGTAAACGCTGATTTACATGTAGGACTAAAAGCAACACTTTAAAAAAGACATTTCATACACTTTAAATGGAGCCGCTGCAGCCACTATAATTAACCTTTCACCTTTATATTATTCACAAACCTTACGTACACAAAGTCGCACAGTGTACGCACTCTGCGTACGTACGCCTAAAGGGCATAGTGACTACACAGTTTGCATACACAGGCCTATATGCTGTTAGCACAAAGCAGCAGCCCGAGTGGCTGTAAATACACTTTAATACCTTAGCAGGGAAAGGAAAACACGACACCAGATTGTATTTAAAATACCGGGTTCCGACACCGCAACATATTATTACTGAAAGGGGGTTACAATAACAAAGCAATAACATACAAAAGAATAATGGCTACAGTCAATGGTACATACTTGTTTGGATTTCGCCACGCTACCCAGTCTGGTCCTCGGTCATCTAGATAGATAACTTTTAGAGTCTTGTGTGACCAGGCCTGCAGCTGGCTCCTTTTATACAATCTTCCAAAACTTAACACAATGGATACTGTAATCTCTTTGTCCATTGGACACAGGGATGGTCATTTACAGTACAGGAGAGGTCATAGGTTGGTTTGAATAGGTGGGCGATGTCTGTTCAAGATGCACTTGTGGGTGGTCTCCTCTGGGTTCCCGCCGCATACCTAGTGTACAGTAAATACAGTTTATATCTATATTCTGCTCCTGCACATTACTATTCGCAGGAACATGTGATCTTCTGCCAACCAACACCGGAATATTACCCTTAAAATACCCTACAGCTGGATACCAAACACCACATTATAACCTTGTTCTGTCCCCTCCTATCCTGTAAAGGTGAATCCCTTTGTTCTGATACCATTTAAACTGTTGTAACTTGCTGGTGTGGTGCAGGGAGACTATGTGTATAATGTGCACTATTTGGATTAAATATGTAATGTGTTTTGATGGCTTTTCCATGCGTTCACAAACTCTACCGTAAATACTCATACCACGCGCTAATGCGCAGGACCGCGGGAGCGACCATACGCAAATTGCGAATATGCGCACGCACAGCAGAACAAGTACACGCACGGAGGCCATCTGTGTGCAGTTTGTACGTGATGTGTGTACTGCAATATTTTTCGACTTTGACACTTATCTCCGTTTCGCATGACTGGACTGTCATTTCCATTTCCAGGCCCTGCCATTCAGCCTTTCAACAGCACCGAGGGTGTTCACCAAGGTGATGGCAGAGATGTTGATTCTCCTCTGCAAACAAGGGGTGAACATCATTCCATATCTGGGCGATCTGCTGATAAAGGCATCGTCCAAGGAGAAGTTGTTGCAGTCCATTGTTCTCACAACCCACCTACTCAGATTCCACGGTTGGATTCTGAACCTTCCAAAATCACATTTGGAACCAACCCAGAGGTCTTTTCTAGGGATGATCCTCGACACAGAAGTGCAGAGGGTGTTTCTTCCGCAGGAATGGCGTTGGTGATACAAACAATGGTCCGGGATGTCCTGAAGCCAGCCCGTGTGTCGGTTCATCAATGCATTCACCTTTTGGGAAAGATGGTGGCCTCTTACGAGGCTCTCCAGTATGGGAGGTACCATGCTCGGGCCTTCCAACTGGATCTCCTAGACAAGTGGTCAGGATCTCATCTCCACATGCACCAGAGAATTCGTCTGTCGCCAAAGGCCAGGATTTCACTCCTCTGGTGGCTCCAATAGCCTCACCTTCTGAAGGGCTGCAGGTTCGGGATTTAGGACTGGGTCCTTCTAACCACGGATGCAAGTCTTTGGAGCTGGGGCGCAGTCACTCAAGGGGAAACCTTCCAAGGAAGGTGGTCAAGTCTGGAAGCCGGCCTGCCGATCAACATCCTGGAACTAAGAGCCGTCTACAACGGCCTTCTTCAGGTGGCCCATATTCTAAGAAATCGGGCCTTTCAAGTACAGTCGGACAATGTAACGACGGTGGCTTACATAAACCGACAGGGCGGAACGAAGAGCAGAGCTGCAATGTCAGAGGTGACGAGAATCATCCTCTGGGCAGAAAGACACGCGTTGGCGCTCTCAGCAATCTTCATTCCAGAAGTGGACAACTGGAAAGCAGACTTCCTCAGCAGACACGATCTCCATCCAGGGGAGTGGGGTCTCCATCAGGAGGTGTTCAAGGAAATAACAGACCTTTGGGCATTACCCCAAATAGATATGATGACCTCTCGTCTCAACAAGAAGCTTCGACGCTATTGTTCCAGGTCGAGGGACCCACTAGCAGTGGCAGTGGATGCCCTGGTGTCTCCTGTCGAATACTGTGACAGAGACAACCTGCTGAAGGCCTAACAGCTATATATATGTACTACGGGATAGTACGTATATTATGCATACACCTAATAATCACAATATCAAAGGTGATCTCATATTCACCATGATAGTATAAAAGCATAAGAGAATCCATTTTGTTTCTAGCTAGATGATACAGCAGATTCATCTTGAACTTTGTACAAACTAAGAAAGACGAAAACAACTTTGTTGGCAGTATTAATTCCACATACGCACATCCGAAAAGCTCATAGAGTCCAGTTTAATTCCTAATATGGACACATAGTTGAAGATCACGAGTATCTTTTAGTTTTCTTTGCCAATTGTCCTAATATTGCATAACACTGTATTCCAGATGAATGAACTCATATGGGAGGGTTATAAGAATGGGGCGTAACTGGTATGTTATAAAAATCATTGTTTTTACATGTATCTGTTGTTGAAGCATTTTGACCCAGGCTTGAGAGGATGTTCCCTCTCAACCTGTATACGGGCGTGGCCTTTTTAATAAATAATTAATTGATTTTTCTAAATCTAATTTCAATTCATTCTTTTACCTAACAACTCAAACAGCAACAAGATGGTTAATTTAATTAACCCTATGGTATTCAACAAGGTGGGGGCTCGTAGTTTGGACCTATATATCTCAATCTCTTCATCGAATTCTCAAAGGGGTGTGCCAGCCAGCCAGCAGCTGAGGACGGAAGGGATATCCCAGAATCATTACAGCACTGGTAAGTATAGAATATCATGGTATGTGCTATATTCCAGTACATGCTGTTTCTATACCTGCCAGCTGTCTGTGTGATTTTATATTTATAATATGAGAATTAGGAGTGAGGAGATTGACTAAGCTAGGAAAATAACCCAGGGAACTGTTTGTTGTTGTGTAAATTCTATGAGTAATTCTGTGAGTGAATGCTTTGGACCTCTTTCACGGGGTTTTGGATGTTCCAATCTGAACTCATAGTATCACATTCCGTTAACGCTATGAGTAAAGATAAGGGCCAAAGTAAAGTGAAAACACATAGATCACCTCCCTCTTTAATAGACATACGTATGCCAGAGTTTAAATGAGAATAAATAGGGTGATTACCCGAGGTTATAGTTGATTATAAGTAATTTGATTGAAATTTTATACTGTAATACTATGCAGCTGCTGATTGTTTTAATCATATATGGATTCTGGTAAATAACGGAATCTACTGACTAGAGTACCAAGTATACTCTAAACCTGTTTATTAACATTGTTTATTGTACACAAAAGAACTGAGCAACTCTAATGAGGTGTTGTGTTAACCATAACCTAAGTCTGTTTGCTAACATTGTAGTGCACTAAGAGACATGCAACTTTTAACTTGGCGTGTTGCTTTGTGATTGTAGTTTGTGATAAGAGGGACTACTGCAGTTTCCCAGTTGACAGACGTGTCGCGTGTGTGAAAGATTGCAGGGATTGCAAATTTTTCAGCGTATGGGAAGGGCAGGGAGGATAAACCCTAAGTGTGCATATCATGTTATGGAAGAAATATTCCATATATGCATAGAGTTTGTACAGTACTGTGACCAAGAGGTACAGTCTACAGAAAATGTGAAGAAAAACAAACTATGTTGTGCATTTCAATTATGCTGTATAATATTGGCCTGATCAACCAATACTAAGCGTATTTTGAAATCGGCAAAACTGTTGAAATCTGCAAGATATTAAAGTCTGCAAACAGTTAAAATTTGCAAACTGATTTTTATTATTTAATTTATGGGCGCCCAACTTATAACATATATACAGATTGCAGTAATGAAATTCAGAATTTTAAACTAAGCTCAGATTCAGTACAGCATGATATGAAAATGAAATACTGTACATCAGGCTAAAAAAATAGAAAAACTATGGTACCAAAAGAACATGCCCTTGCGCTGGCGAAACTGTATGTCAATTTGTGTTTTATGGTGTCTTCTGTGTGGGACATAAAAGTTCAGTGTTTGTTAAGTACATTCTCAGATCTGTGTCTAACAGAAACTTTCTGTCTGTGACTGTTTGGCATGATTACAAGTCTTGTGAAAAATGTTTATATATTGTGAGAAGGTCTGCCAGCAAATTAATGGCTGGATGCCGTGTGTTGTATTGCGATATAAAGGAAAATGAAAAAAAGTTTTTTTCCTGTAAATTAAGTAAATTTAGTTTCCAACGATGTGTAGCAGACAGAGAGCTATGGAGCTGTGACAGCCCAAACTCGTGTGCCTACCCCCCTTCCAGCAGCAGCATAAGCCATGAGAGAGAGAGAGAGAAAGAAAAAAAAAAGTGTTCAGTGAGTTTTTACTTTTTTTCATCTAATGAGATGGATCATAATAAGCAGCACTCTAAATATGTTTTGTGCTACAAATGCTGTTGGAAGACAATGATTTGCAATTTTAAATGTTTGTTATACAAACGATCTACTCTAGTTTTAATATAAGAACCAATATCTTAAACAGATAGTCTGTAGAGAAAGCTGCCAATAATAAAAAAAAAGTGTAGTTACGGGAGCATAACTGTAATCAGGAAAAATCCCAGCAGCATATACAGGCTAGAAATGTCAGCGCTAACAGCGTTATCGCTAACAGATTTGCATCTGGTAGACAGTCAAGGAGACTACGCCCTAAGGCTGCATACAGATTTCTCCCTCTCAGAGGTGGGCTGTACGGGGGGAGAGTTTTCAAAGCAGCAGCAGCAGCTAAACTCATAGGGAAAGATAAAGGTATCATTCTGTAAAGTATATGCTGTAAATCACAGATTGCCACAAGCAATTAATCACTACGATACCAGTATTAACATACTTTTAGGCAATTCTTCAAATTTACTTGAAAGAAACATGATTTGAAAGTTACAGTGTAAAATATACTGCATCACGGATGAGGTATTACTACAGATTCCAGAAAGTATAGAATAGGGACAGATTCAGTTGGATACATAGGGGTATATTTACTAAGCTCCCGATTTTGACCGAGATGCCGTTTTTTCTTCAAAGTGTCATTTTGGTAATTTACTAAGCAAAAATCTCGGCAGTGATGAGGGCATTCGTAATATTTTGGAAGTCCTAGGAAAAAAACACGAATCAATACACCATCAGTCAAATACGCCTGCAATTTGGTAGAAATCGGGAATTTACTAAAAAGTGCAAATCACAAACACTGCCGACAATAGCCAAACACTGCCGTGCAGAAATACAATTCGTAAAAAAGTGCTAAAAAAAAACCAGACCTGCTTTTTTATCCCGTGTTTGGATAGGCATGCAGGGATCCATGAGATCCGTGCATGTTTATCAGTGGGAAGGGGATGGGAAAGTGTTCATTTTTAGAAAAAAAATTGCGTGGGGTCCCCCCTCCTAAGCAAAACCAGCCTCGGGCTCTTTGAGCCGGTCCTGGTTGCAAAAATATGGGAAATAAATTGACAGGGGTTCCCCCATATTTAAACAACCAGCACCGGGCTCTGCGCCTGGTCCTGGTTCCAAAAATAAGGGGGACAAAAAGCGTAGGGGTCCCCCGTATTTTTGAAACCAGCACCGGGCTCCACTAGCTGGACAGATAATGCCACAGCCGGGGGTCACTTTTATACAGCGCCCTGCGGCCGTGGCATTAAATACCCAACTAGTCACCCCTGGCCGGGGTACCCTGGAGGAGTGGGAACCCCTTCAATCAAGGGGTTCCCCCCCCTCCAGCCACCCAAGGGCCAGGGGTGAAGCCCGAGGCTGTCCCCCCCATCCATGGGCTGCGGATGGGAGGCTGATAGCCATTGTGTAAAAAAATGAATATTGTTTTTAGTAGCAGTACTACAAATCCCAGCAAGCCTCCCCCGCAAGCTGGTACTTGGAGAACCACAAGTACCAGCATGCGGCAGAAAACCGGGCCCGCTGGTACCTGTAGTACTACTACTAAAAAAATACCCCAATAAAAACATAAGACACACACCTTGAAAGTATAACTTTAATACATACATCCACACCACCATATACACATACTTACCTTATGTTCACACGAGGGTCGGTCCTCTTCTCCATGTAGAATCCATGGTGTACCTGTTGAAAAAATTATACTCACATAATCCAGTGTAGAAGGCTCTTCTGCTTGTAATCCATTTGTAATCCTCGTACTTGTCAAAATAAAAAAACGGACACCCGACCTCGAACTGAAAGGGGCCCCATGTTTTCACATGGGACCCCTTTCCCCGAATGCCAGGAACCCCCTCTGACTTATGTCTAAGTGGGTTCCATCAGCCAATCAGGGAACGCCACGTTGTGGCATCCTCCTGATCGGCTGTGTGCTCCTGTACTGTCTGACAGGCGGCACACGGCAGTGTTACAATGTAGCGCCTATGCGCTCCATTGTAACCAATGGTGGGAACTTTGTGGTCAGCGGTTGACCGAAAGTAACCTCACCGCTGACCAAAAAGATCCCACCATTGGTTACAATGGAGCGCATAGGCGCTACATTGTAACACTGCCGTGTGCCGCCTGTCAGACAGTACAGGAGCACACAGCCGATCAGGAGGATGCCACAACGTGGCGTTCCCTGATTGGCTGATGGAACCCACTTAGACATAAGTCAGAGGGGGTTCCTGGCATTCGGGGAAAGGGGTCCCATGTGAAAACATGGGGCACCTTTCAGTTCGAGGTCGGGTGTCCGTTTTTTTATTTTGACAAGTACGAGGATTACAAATGGATTACAAGCAGAAGAGCCTTCTACACTGGATTATGTGAGTATAATTTTTTCAACAGGTACACCATGGATTCTACATGGAGAAGAGGACCGACCCTCGTGTGAACATAAGGTAAGTATGTGTATATGGTGGTGTGGATGTATGTATTAAAGTTATACTTTCAAGGTGTGTGTCTTATGTTTTTATTGGGGTATTTTTTTAGTAGTAGTACTACAGGTACCAGCGGGCCCGGTTTTCCGCCGCATGCTGGTACTTGTGGTTCTCCAAGTACCAGCTTGCGGGGGAGGCTTGCTGGGACTTGTAGTACTGCTACTAAAAACAATATTCATTTTTTTACACAATGGCTATCAGCCTCCCATCCGCAGCCCATGGATGGGGGGGACAGCCTCGGGCTTCACCCATGGCCCTTGGGTGGCTGGAGGGGGGGGACCCCTTGATTGAAGGGGTTCCCACTCCTCCAGGGTACCTCGGCCAGGGGTGACTAGTTGAGTATTTAATGCCACGGCCGCAGGGCGCTGTATAAAAGTGACCCCCGGCTGTGGCATTATCTGTCCAGCTAGTGGAGCCCGGTGCTGGTTTAAAAAATACGGGGGACCCCTACGCTTTTTGTCCCCCGTATTTTTGGAACCAGGACCAGGCGCAGAGCCCGGTGCTGGTTGTTTAAATATGGGGGAACCCCTGTCAATTTTTCCCCCATATTTTTGCAACCAGGACCGGCTCAAAGAGCCCGAGGCTGGTTTGGCTTAGGAGGGGGGACCCCACGCAATTTTTTTTTTAAGTTTAAACATTTTTTTTTTTTTTAGGTGCACAATGAAGCCCAGCACGGATCTCTCAGATCCTGCCGAGATTCATTGTATTAAAGTCGGCAGTGTTTTACAAGTCACTCACGTAAAACACTGCCTAAAAAAACGAATGACATCGACATCGGAAAAAACGAAAATGCAGAATACGGCAGCTTAGTAAATTAGTCGTAATTAATTCAAAAAGTTGCAAATTTACACTTGCGATGTCATTCGTGATTGAACTTTGACCTCAAACGGGAAAATACGAATCTTAGTAAATTTACCCCAGTGTGTGTGTATGTGTATATATATATATATATATATATATATATCACTTACCCTGTGTTTCTATGAATAGAGGTAAAGGATATGCTTGCTAAAAATCCATAACAAAGTATAGGCATTGATATATTAGATTGCAGAGGTTCTTAGTGGACTGCACGATATGCAGTGATGAACCAGGTTCCGTAGCCAGAAAGTGTGGGGATATGATTGTATAGAAAAGCTATACAGATAATGTGAGAGATTTTTGGATTTGATAAGTTTGTCTGAATAAGTGAGTTTTCAGGGAATGCGTGTATGTGGCAAGGCATTCCATAGAATGGATGCAGTCCAAGGAAAGTTTGTAGTTGTGCATGGAAGCAAGTAAGGAGTGTGGATGTGAGACGTAGATCTTGTGAAGAGTGGACTGAGTGGACTGGCCAGTCTAAGAGATATTTTAAGATAAGCAAAGAAATGTATAGTATGATAATGTAGTATGATTACTAACCTGGTGTGTAAGTTATAATAAAATACAGACTACCCAATGAAAAAAATGTAATGTTGATGTAATAGATTACACTGTATTGGACTAGATTATGCAAAAGATTTATAGACAATCTTTCTTTGTACTTGCAAAAATAACCTATATTCTTTTTACCTACAGATGGTGTAACCAATATGTGGATGATATACCTTTGTGTTATAAATTATCTGAAGTGTTGGTGTCAGATACTAAACAGTTGTGTTTTCTTGCAGAACAGGACACAAGGTGTCGCAAGACAAAATTCAACGGTGTGCTGACATAGTTAACTACCTAGGTCATTATTTGGCGCTAGGCCAAAGACAGTTAAAACCCTCAGAGGGTGGAGCCTTGGTATACATTTATTAATAGATATATATGTATGACCAGATGATAAATCTCTAGATACAGTAATTTTTTTTGTAAATGATATGTGCATGCATTCAAGTTCATAACCAAAGAAATTATAGAAGGTAATACAGTATTACACTTTATCATAAATAAGACATTATGGATACACAGTCAGAGCCAAACCATCAACTTATGTATAAGCAAGAACAAAAAAAAAGATGTTTAAGACTGTGGTTAAGCAGTAGATTTTGTATGATGTGTACATCTTACCTCTGACAGTATACAACTTAGATACAGCTGCATACAGTTGTCTTCCTCACCCCCAAAAGTGGGTAGTATAAGGAATATAATGTGGATGAGTAAGACAATTATAATGATTACATTGCATTTTACATTGCATTTAAAAAACTGACAGTAACAGGAGAAAACTATCTCTAGCATCCATAGGGGATAATGGGATGGCGAATTACAGTGTGTTAACTAAAATTAATATGTGAATTAGTGAATTAGTATTAGTAATAATAAAGTGTTGCTGCCAACTTTTATTAAGGGGAAATGTCATGAGTTATGCAAATCTAAGGGTAACTAGCATAAAATAGATTCACAAGCTTTCTATGGTAGGATGAAGTTTAATGGAAAAGTGTACATTGTGTTATGGCATTTGACCAAAATAACAAATTATGTGATAATGAGAGGGATAGTGATGGTGATAAAGAAAGCTATAGCATGTTTACTGCAGATGTTTGGGTTGATTAAAAAAACAACAACATTGTTTTAATACAACATAGTTTAATGTTAAAAAGGAACTATAGTATGTGTAACAGGTGTTAAGGGATAAAGTAAAGCAACGGAGTTTGCTGCGCTATTTGAGAAATGAATAATAAGGCCAGATGTGTGATCTATTGTTTCAAAGGCAGTAAAGTTTCTTTACTGATAGAAAGAGTTTATAGGAGTTTGGAAAATATTTTTCAATTAATATGTGTAATGTTGAGAATAATAAGTCATAATTTGACAGGAAGGGTTTAAAGAATTAAGCATTATTAATCTACAAAAGAGACAGAAAAGGCAGAATTTGAATCATGGCATGGTCCAATCGTTGGTTCAATAGTGGTAGAATTACACCTAAGCCTCTGCTTAGTCTCTCTTCTATATAATTTTTTTGTTATTCTTTTTGGAATCCAGCAAAGATATATTATCCAGAGCAAAGATATATTATCCAGAGACTGATTCAAAACTACAAAATGATTTGACGGGTTAAAATGTGTCACACAAATTATTTAAACAGTTACAAGAATATCAAAAGCTGCAAGAATCTTGGAAAGATATTTAACCAACACGAAAACACACAGTCCGGCACAGGACAATCACTAAAGAGAGTGAAGACTGTGTTATGGTGAGAAGTTGCTTATGTTTCGGTTCCATTACAGATCGCATAGGATGGTCCTGGGCAAGTACCGCTGACTACTGATACAGCCGTTGCAAAGGCTGCAGAAGAAGGACACCTAGATCCATGAGCTTGCAATGAAATGAAAAGGTCAGAGACCAGAGCTTAAAGGAACCTAAAACAAAAAACAATTGTATGGAGATACATAGACTGTTACTACTGTTACTACCACAGAGTTGTATTTGAATGAACCCTTCAATCGAGATGATTATGATAATTGATAATAAACTATGTGCTTATAAGCTAATATCCTACAGAACTTTTAACATTTCTGAAAGTATACCGGGAGCGATGTTATTTATAACAGCATTATGACTGACTTGATTTTTTTTCTTTGAAGAGAGAGCGACGTGTGGTGTAGGTATGAGTATTCATCCATTATTGTGGATGAAAATTATTTCAATAAGACCCTTCCTTCCTCTTTTCTTTTCTAAGCAGGAAATCCAGAGAGATTTATGACCGGTGTAACGAACACACTTTGAAAAACGTGGTTGTGAGTATTATACTCCACTTGAAGAGAGATGTATAGATTAATGTATGGATAATTTAATAATTTAGGATATTATTCTGAAGAGTATCCAGTCCAGCAATACCATTAATTGTTGGAAAGATTTTGGTTACTGCTGCTATATAAATTGTATTGCTAATTATTATTATTATTATTATAATTGTTAGATATGTATACAAAGACATCAGCATTGTATAGTAGCAGGCCAAAGTTCTCTATGTAAGTTACATTTGATGTGATTACCAAAACTTTATAGAGTTGTGATAATAGTGAAACAGTTACATGTGTATAAGATACAATAGTATCTCAAGATAGAACTACTAGTGATAATATCAGCTACACATATCGGTTGTATTTCGGTTAGTGGAAATAAAATAGGTCAATAATGCAGGAAAAATTAACTTATGCAAATAGGAAAGATTGATTTAAGGGACTGTGAAAGGATTGTTACAATATACTAACCTAATGTTTCTAGATGTGCTAGATATAATGAGTTAGGTATATAAAGAGTAATGGTTACATAGGATGTTCATTAAAGTTTATGATTTAGTAAATGTATTTTACCAGGAGTAGATTCAAAAGCTAAAGAAGATATCATACATAACGGGGAATGTTAGTTGTCACTATGTCCTTAGGATATGATATACAGTTGGTTACCTATTAATTCTGAAGATGTTTGTTATTTAAGAAGATTCATTTAGCAATTTTATACAAAAACACATAATAACTTGAGAAAAGTTTTCTTGCAGGATGAACTATTCCTAAAAAGAGTAATTGACTCAGTAATCAGGAAACATGTTCCTGCCACCAGAGCATCAATAAAACCTCGAATTGGTAAAGGTGGCTAATAAGTTCTCCTATGGCTAATGAAGTCGTATGATTAATCAACTGGGAGTTGACGTTTTATTTCATTTAAAAGTTATTGATAACATGACTGAACTTTATGATAGGACATTCCAGGACATTGGACATTTGTGATGATTCCAGGACATTGGACATGAACTATTATACTACCACATTGTTTTACATTCTTTAATACCACAAATTGGAGGATATTGTTGATTTCCGGAAACAGCACTTTGAGTTCACTGCTGTGCTTATTTGGCCAATGACATTACAGATCCGGATACGTGGATTGTCAAGTATATAAAGGAGGCCCATGATATAAAAGAAGAACTTTAACAAAGACATTATGATATGGACTGGAAAAGATAAATCTTTGAATCCTAGTATTCAATTTTAAGGATTAGGAAAATGTTTTTTTAAGTATATTGTATGTGATGATGTATTCTGTGATGAGGTTTATTCTTTGGTGACCCCGACGTGATTATAGCCATTCGTTTGATGTTCACTGCCTACAGGTGCGGCCTATGTTGTATTTAGAAGGCTACTGTCAGACGCAGAATAGCAATACTACATGAAATTATTATTAGCGAACTATACGTTCCCAGAAATTCTCCTGAGATGACAGGGCACTTGGATAATGTCCCTGATCAAAGGGTGGAGCTGTCGAATACTGTGACAGAGACAACCTGCTGAAGGCCTAACAGCTATATAGATGTACTACGGGATAGTACGTATATTATGCATACACCTAATAATCACAATATCAAAGGTGATCTCATATTCACCATGATAGTATAAAAGCATAAGAGAATCCATTTTGTTTCTAGCTAGATGATACAGCAGATTCATCTTGAACTTTGTACAAACTAAGAAAGACGAAAACAACTTTGTTGGCAATATTAATTCCACATACGCACATCCGAAAAGCTCATAGGGGTATATTTACTAAGATTCGTAATTCTCCCGATTTGGTGGGAGAATAATCACGAATGACATCGAAAGTGTAAAACTGCAACTTTTTGAATTTGTTACGACTAATTTACTAAGCTGCCGTATTCTGCATTTTCGGGTTTTCCGATGTCGATGTCATTCGTTTTTTTAGGCCGTGTTTTACGTGAGTGACTTGTAAAACACTGCCGACTTTAATACAATGAATCTCGGCCAGATCTGAGAGATCCGTGCTGGACTTCATTGTGCACTTTGTAAAAAAAAAAAAAAAAAAGTTTAAATGTTAAAAAAAAATTGCGTGGGGTCCCCCCTCCTAAGGCAAACCAGCCTCGGGCTCTTTGAGCCGATCCTGGTTGCAGAAATATGGGGAAAAAATGGACAGGGGTTCCCCCATATTTAAGCAACCAGCATCGGGCTCTGCGCCTGGTCCTGGTTCCAAAAATACGGGGGACAAAAAGCGTAGGGGTCCCCCGTATTTTTAAAACCAGCACCGGGCTCCACTAGCTGGACAGATAATGCCACAGCCGGGGGTCACTTTTATACCGTGCCCTGCGGCCGTGGCATCAAATATCCAACTAGTCACCCCTGGCCGGGGTACCCTGGGGGAGTGGGGACCCCTTCAATCAAGGGGTCCCCCCCCCAGCCACCCAAGGGCCAGGGGTGAAGCCCGAAGCTGTCCCCCCCATCCAATGGGCTGCGGATGGGGGGCTGATAGCCTTTTTGTAAAAGTGATTGATATTGTTTTTAGTAGCAGTACTACAAGGCCCAGCAAGCCTCCCCCGCATGCTGGTACTTGGAGAACCACAAGTACCAGCATGCGGCGGAAAAACGGGCCCGCTGGTACCTGTAGTACTACTACTAAAAAAATACCCAAAAAAAGACAATACACACACACACCTTGAAAGTAAAGTTTTATTACATCCATCCACACAAACATACATACATACTTACCTTATGTTCACACGAGGGTTGGTCCTCTTCTCCAGTAGAATCCATGGGGTACCTGTTGAATAAATTATACTCACCAGATCCAGGGTACCAGGCTCCTCGGATAATCCTTTTGTAATCCACGTACTTGATTAAAAAAATAAAACGGAGACCCGAGCCATGCACTGAAAGGGGACCCATGTTTTCACATGGGCCCCCTTTCCCCGAATGCCAGAAACCCACTCTGACTGATGTCTAAGTGGGTTTCTTCAGCCAATCAGGGAGCGCCACGTTGTAGCACCCTCCTGATCGGCTGTGTGCTCCTGTACTGTCTGACAGGCGGCACACGGCAGTGTTACAATGTAGCGCCTATGCGCTCCATTGTAACTAATGGTGGGAACTTTGTGGTCAGCGGTGAGGTCACTTTCGGTCAACCGCTGAGCAGAAAGTTCCCACCATTGGTTACAATGGAGCGCATAGGCGCTACATTGTAACACTGCCGTGTGCCGCCTGTCAGACAGTACAGGAGCACACAGCCGATCAGGAGGGTGCTACAACGTGGCGCTCCCTGATTGGCTGAAGAAACCCACTTAGACATCAGTCAGAGTGGGTTTCTGGCATTCGGGGAAAGGGGGCCCATGTGAAAACATGGGTCCCCTTTCAGTGCGTGGCTCGGGTCTCCGTTTTATTTTTTTAATCAAGTACGTGGATTACAAAAGAATTATCCGAGGAGCCTGGTACCCTGGATCTGGTGAGTATAATTTATTCAACAGGTACCCCATGGATTCTACTGGAGAAGAGGACCGACCCTCGTGTGAACATAAGGTAAGTATGTATGTATGTTTGTGTGGATGGATGTAATAAAACTTTACTTTCAAGGTGTGTGTGTATTGTCTTTTTTGGGTATTTTTTTAGTAGTAGTACTACAGGTACCAGCGGGCCCGTTTTTCCGCTGCATGCTGGTACTTGTGGTTCTCCAAGTACCAGCATGCAGGGGAGGCTTGCTGGGCCTTGTAGTACTGCTACTAAAAACAATATCAATCACTTTTACAAAAAGGCTATCAGCCCCCCATCCGCAGCCCATTGGAAGGGGGGGACAGCCTCGGGCTTCACCCCTGGCCCTTGGGTGGCTGGGGGGGGGGACCCCTTGATTGAAGGGGTCCCCACTCCCCCAGGGTACCCCGGCCAGGGGTGACTAGTTGGATATTTGATGCCACGGCCGCAGGGCACGGTATAAAAGTGATCCCCGGCTGTGGCATTATCTGTCCAGCTAGTGGAGCCCGGTGCTGGTTTTAAAAATACGGGGGACCCCTACGCTTTTTGTCCCCCGTATTTTTGGAACCAGGACCAGGCGCAGAGCCCGATGCTGGTTGCTTAAATATGGGGGAACCCCTGTCCATTTTTTTCCCATACTTCTGCAACCAGGATCGGCTCAAAGAGCCCGAGGCTGGTTATGCTTAGGAGGGGGGACCCCACGCAATTTTTTTTCACAAAATTAACACTTTCCCACCCCTTCCCACTGATATACATGCACGGATCTCATGGATCCGTGCATGCCTATCCAATCACGGCTCAAAAAAGCAGGTCTGTTTTTTTTTAGCACTTTTTTACGAGTTGTATTTTTTCACGGCAGTGTTTTTTTTTTTTTTGCTTTGCACTTCTTAGTAAATGACCGAGATTCATATCTAAACAGCCTCGTTTTGACCGATGGTGTATTCATTCGTATTTTTATTCTTGGACTTGCAAAAAAATACGAATGGCCTCATCACTGCCGTGATTTCTGCTTAGTAAATTCCCGAGATGACACTTTGAAGAAAAAACGGCATCTCGGTCAAAATCGGGACCTTAGTAAATATACCCCTAAGAGTCCAGTTTAATTCCTAATATGGACACATAGTTGAAGATCACGAGTATCTTTTAGTTTTCTTTGCCAATTGTCCTAATATTGCATAACACTGTTTTCCAGATGAATGAACTCATATGGGAGGGTTATAAGAATGGGGCGTAACTGGTATGTTATAAAAATCATTGTTTTTACATGTATCTGTTGTTGAAGCATTTTGACCCAGGCTTGAGAGGATGTTCCCTCTCAACCTGTATACGGGCGTGGCCTTTTTAATAAATAATTAATTGATTTTTCTAAATCTAATTTCAATTCATTCTTTTACCTAACAACTCAAACAGCAACAAGATGGTTAATTTAATTAACCCTATGGTATTCAACACTCCGTGGGTATTCCAGTCAGTGTACGTGTTCAAGCGATCCTCATTGCTCCAGACTGGCCAAGGCGGGCTTGGTACGCGGACCTTCTGAATCTCTTGCAGGAAGAACTGAGGCCTCTTCCTCTTCTGGAGGACCTGCTGCAGCAGGGGCCGTTCGCCTATCAAAACTTACCGTGGCTACGTTTGACGGCATGGAAGTTGAGCGCCTGATACTTGCTCGGAAGCGCATACTGAACAAGGTTATTCCTACCCTGATACAGGCTAGGAAAGGCGTAACGTCTAAACATTACCATTGTATTTGGAAGAAATATGTCTCTTGGTGTGAGTCCAAGAAGTTTCCTACGGTGGAGTTTCAACTGGGATGTTTCCTCCTCTTCCTGCAAGCAGGTGTAGATATGGGCCTGAGGTTGGGATCTGTGAAGGTCCAGATTTTTTCCAGAAACAATTGGCTGCCCTCCCTGAGGTTCAGACCTTTTTGAAGGGAGTTCTGCACATTCAACCTCCCTATTTTACCGCCTACGGCGCCTTGGGACCTTAACGTGGTGTTGCTGTTCCTCCAGTCGGACTGGTTTGAGCCTCTACAGGAGGTTGAGGTCAAATGTCTTTCATGGAAGGCTGTCACGTTGTTGGCCTTAGCTTTTGCTAGATGTGTGTCAGAATTGGGGGCTTTGTCCTGTAAAAGCCCTTACTTGATATTCCACGAAGATAGAGCTGAGCTCCGGACATGTCAGCAGTTTCTTCCAAAGGTTGTGTCGGCATTTCATATCAACCAACCTATTGTGGTGCCAGTGGCTACTGACTCCTCAATTTCGTCAAAGTCCTTGGATGTTGTGAGGGCTTTGAAAATCTATGTGAAGAGGACTGCTCGTCACAGGAAATCAGACTCTTTGTCCTGTATGATCCCAAGAAAATTGGGTGTCCTGCTTCAAAGCAGACTATATCTCGCTGGACTAGGTTCACTATCCAGCATGCTTATTCTACGGCAGGATTGCCGTGCCAAAATCTGTTAAGGCCCACTCTACTCGTAAGTTGGGGTCTTCCTGGGCGGCTGCCCGGGGTGTCTAGGCGTTACAACTTTGCTGAGCGCCAACTTGGTCTGGGTCGAACACGTTTGCTAAGTTCTACAAGTTCGATACTTTGGCCTCTGATGATCTGAAGTTCAGTCAATCAGTTTTGCAGGAGCCTCCGCGCTCTCCCTCCCATTCTGGGAGCTTTGGTACATCCCCATGGCACTAATGTGGACCCCAGCATCCTCTAGGACGTATGAGAAAATAGGATTTTGGTTACCTACCGGTAAATCCTTTTCTCGTAGTCCGAAGAGGATGCTGGGCGCCCGCCCAGTGCTTCGTTTTCCTGCAACCATTATCTGGTTCAGTACAACTTTTGTTTAGTTATGTACTGCATTGTTACTTGGTAAGTAATGTTTCAGCAGTTGCTGAGTTTTTCAAGTTAGTTAGCTTGAGGTGCCTTGTATGTGTGAGCTGGTATGAATCTCGCCACTATCTGTATTAAATCCTTCTCTCAAAGATGTCCATCTCCTCGGGCACAGTTTGTAGACTGAGTCTGGTAGGAAGGGCATAGAGGGAGGAGCCAGCCCACACTCTAAAACTCTTAAAGTGCCAATGGCTCCTGGTGGACCTGTCTATACCCCATTGTACTAATGTGGACCCCAGCATCCTCTACGGACTACGAGAAAAGGATTTACCGGTAGGTAACCAAAATCCTATTTTCTGTTATCAATCAGCCATAACATTAAAACCACTGACAGGTGAAGCCATGGACTGATTGGGGCTACTTTTTGGCCTTGGCTTTTTGAATTTTGAGTGAGCATGATGCTGCAGATGTGCGCACACATTACAGGGGGCATGACCACTGCTAACGGAGGCATGCCACGAGATGGGGACCTGGCCTCGCAGAGCACCCCATCTTTCTTGGACACAAGCATGTCGGGCAGGGGCAGGCAACTAGAGAGCCGGAAGACTGTGCTGTGTGCAATCATCCCGGCTCTCTGCATTGCCGGACCGGCCCAACGAGCCATCGGCCATTCTGGCATTTGCCAGGAGTGTCAGATGGCTAGCCCAGCCCTAGGTGAGATGAATAACATTGATTAACTCGTTGCAATGGATGGTATATATAAGCCATCAAGTGAATGACTGTTCTTGAAGCTGATGTGTTGGAAGCAGTAAAATGAGCAAGTGTATGGATATCAGCCACTTTGACAAGGGCCAAATTGTGATGGCTAGACAACTGCATACCCTCCAACTGTACCTTTTTGGCCGGTACAGTACGGTTTTTGTATGGTCTGTACCGGGCAAAAAGGGCTTTGTACCGATTTTTTGCTCACTATGGGGGTCATTCCGAGTTGATCGCTAGCTGCATTTGATCGCAGCGCAGCAATCAAGCTAAAAAGTGGCAATTCTGCGCATGCGTATGCGGCGCAATGCGCACGCGCGACATACGGGCACAACGAACAATGCAGTTTTGCACAGGGTCTAGCGATGCATTTCAGTCGCACTGGTTGCCGCAGAGTGATTGACATGAAATTGGCGTTTCTGGGTGGCAACTGACCGTTTTCAGGGAGTGTTTGGAAAAACGCAGGCGTGCCAGGGATAACGCAGGCGTGGCTGGGCGAACGATGGGTGGGTGTGTGACGTCAAATCCGGAACTGAATAGTCTGAAGTGATCGCAAGCGCTGAGTAGGTTTTGAGCTACTCTGAAACTACACAAATTTTTTTTGCAGGCGCTCTGCGATACAACCGTGCGCACTTCTGCTAAGCTAAAATACACTCCCAGTGGGCGGCGGCATAGCGTTTGCACGGCTGCTAAAAACTGCTAGCGAGCGATCAACTTGGAATGACCCCCAAAATCTCCATAGAAAGTATAGGAAAGGGGGCGTGGCCACACCCCTTTTCCTAATTTGTACCGGTTTTCGAGTGTTCAATGTTGGAGGGTATGCAACTGAGTCAGAGTATCTCCAAAACGGCAGGTCTTGTGGGGTGTTCCCAGTATACAGTAGTTAGTGCCTACCAAAGTGATCCAAGGTAGGTGAACTGGCAATAGGGTCATGGGCATGAGAAGTGTAGGTTAGGTCGCCTAAGCCGATCCCACAAAAGAGCTACTGTAGCACAAACTGCTGAAAAAGTTAATGGTGGCTCTGATGGCAATGTGTCAGAACACACAGTGCATTGCTGTCTGCTCTGTAGCCACAGACTGAATGGAGTACCCATGCTGACCCCTGTCCACCGCCGAAAGCAACTAAAATGGGCACATGAGCATGAGAACTGGACCATTGAGCAATGGAAGAAAGTGGCCTGGTCTGATGTATCACGTTTTCTTTTACATCACGTGGACAGTGTGTGTGTGTCACCTGGGAAAGAGATGGCACCAGGATGCACTATGCGAAAGAAGGCAATCTAGTAGAAGCATTGTGATGCTCTGGGCAATGTTCTGCTGGGAAACCTTGGAACCTGGCATTCATGTGGCTGTTTCTTCTTCAGGGTCCATGGTCTCCACAGGGTTAACGATGGGTATGAATGGTGGAGACCAGGACTGGCACCGAACAGCAAAGCTTTCAGATCCTCCCAGGATGCAGTGGAGTCCGTCCTGCTCCTCTCACACCCTCCTTCCTCTTAGAGACATCAGGCAGCCATTACAGCTCTGCAGGTATCCGGGAATGTTGGGGTCTGGTCTCCCTGTGTACTTCTCACTTGGAGTCAGGATATACAGGGGGTGATTCAGACCTGATCGCACGCAGGCGTTTTTGCAGTGCTGCGATCAGGTAGTTGCTGCCTACAGCGGGAGGGGGTAAACGCTTTGAAGGGGTGCGATCGCTTGTGCAGAGAGCTGCACAAACAAAAGTTTATGCAGTCTCTACACAGCTTAGAACTTCCTCAGCCGCTGCGATGATCCAGCCAGGAGCTGACGTCAGGAACCCTCCCTCCAAATGGTTGGGCAGGCCTGCGTTTTTCCGGACATTCCCAAGAAACAATCAGTTGACACTAATCGCTTTCTTCATAGATTCTGTCGCTGTCCGGCGAACCGCGGCGGCCGACGCACCTGCGCATTGCGGTGCATATGCATGTGCAGTTTAGACCCGATCACACCATTGCAAAAAAAACTAGCGTGCGATCGGGTCTGAATGGCCCCCACAGAGTGCTGCATCCTACCAGCTTTCTCATACAAGCTGAGTAGTTTATATCAGTGCCCACTGCAGATAAATTATTTCTTTATTGTATGTAACTTATGCTTGTGCTGCTGACTGTACTTCTCCTACTGTACATTATACTGCTTTTCCCTGTATCTTTACTTTCATTAACCCTTGAATGCTGGTGTGTATAGGGGCTCATTTACCATACAATACAAATTGTTCTATTTCTGTAGGGTCACTGTCACATTTTTTGCTCAAGTTACATGGTGCACATTTCCATATTTTGTGTATACATTCCTGGCAGTTATGTCTAACAAAGCCAAGGTAGAAAAACAAGCTGGGACACCTACTTTAATGTCATGTAAAACGTAAGTTTTACCTCATGATTTATTGCAGGATCGTCAGTGCACTACTTGCTATGCACCCCCGGGTCCTTCAGCACTTCCAGCTCAAGCACAAGATCCCCCATGGGCTGCTTTTTCTGACATGCTGGCTAAACTTGTGAAACAGAAGGCTACCCCAGTCGTAGCTCCCCCTAAAAGCTTAACACAGCCATGACAAGCGCACTAGAAATGGTAAAGTGACTACTCCCACTTTGGCGCTAATCTAATGCTACACTTTTTGCAGGAACTTCTATTTTCTCAATAAAATGTAATGTAAAACACCTTGATGTGAATAAAATATAAATTTAATACTACACAATGATTAAAAGTGAGACAAAAACAGAACCCAACATGGGAAACAGAGTCCTACCAAGATGATAATCGGAGCCGCAGGTGTTATGAATGCAAGGTATTTCCCGGGAACAATACCCTGCATGTGGCTCCATCAGGCGTGTTCCCCAGTGGTCCCTTTCACAGTCAAGGATGTCCAGAAGCACAGGAAAGTACTGGAAAGCAGGTGCCGATGCGTTTCGGGACATCAAAGTCCCTTTTTCAAGGCTGTATGCTTCCAGTGTATCAGGCGGGGTTCTTATACTGTCAAAAAATGGAACTTCCGGTCCGCCATCCACCGGAACCGGAAGTGACCTCTGTTTGCGTTCCGATAGATAAAGTTATCAATCCACTATACCAAGCGCCACTTCCACCCTATGTGTTAATCACTTAATTTGTAAAGATAATCATAGAGTATACATTCCTTATATGCATCAATCTTCTTATTGCTTCCAGATTTCAGACAACATCATCGGTCCAGCATATGAAAAATAGAGTAAATCCCATGTGTAGTATGTCAGATTTAATGCACAAATAACATAGGAAAAAACATGCAAACAAACAAGATCCCTCTGTAACTCCAGTACAATGTCCCCCGAGAGCTAAAACAATTACCGAATACCGTGGAGAACTGGTGAAAAAACAGTTCTCAAACAGGTGTTTGTTTAAATCAGTCAGCCCAATCCACCCGGGTGGAAATGGTTGAGATGTTTAGCCGGTTACCGCTCGCTGCTCTCAAGGTCTGTCTGGAGTCCTGGGGTCCACAACACTCGTGTAGCCAACGCGTTTCAACCCGTGCATCCGGATCTTTTTCAAGGCAGTGTGTTGTGGTATTGACCAAAAATCCCTTTTAAATAAGTCCCATCCAATCAGATCCTTTGTGCGGTGACGTCCGTTTCCCGCTCTTGCCGTCCTTTATTCACCGGAAGTTCCGTCATTTCTACTTCCGCCCGCTCTATCCGGCGGTCGTCCTTCCGCCCTCACCTCCTGCCGGAAGTGCGGTTGTAGCGTCTATCCCGTTCTCCGGAGCTACATGGAGCCGCCTACTACACCCAACCACGTGGGTCTAGCCGCATGTGCTCCCGGAAATGATGTATCTAAACTTATCCACGCACTTCCTTTAAAGTTCTAATGTCCATCGGAAGTGCTGGAATAAAATATAAACAAAAACACGTATTTAAAAACCCTTAATGGTAACGGTTCAATCTTCACATATTATAATATTCTAACAATTAAAACACCAAATTTCTAATAAAAAGATCATTAAAACATACAATTCATAAAAACCATTTGAGTTCAAAATTGTTATTTAGACCATAAGGTTCCAATGTATTGCAATCATAAATCAATTGCATTTCCCTCTTGGCTAGGTTAGAGGCAATATCTCTCTGGCGCTGATTACATTTGACCAAGGTTAATCCTGCAAATCTAACAATGTGTCTCGTGGAACACTTATGGAATTTTTTAAAATGGGCAGAAAGAGCGTGTGTATCCAGCCCCTTTTTTATATTCCTACAATGCTCCCCAATTCTTACTTTAAGAGCCCTGGAGGTACGGCCTATATAAAACAGGTGACAAGTGCATTCGATACAATAAATGACATTACTCGTATTACAAGTTATAAAATCTTTTACAGACACATTATTTCCGTTAATTCGGATTCTTTCTAACTTCTTAGTGCCGTCACTTGTGATTTCCCTACATCCAACGCACATCCCACATCGATGAAAGCCCTTGGTGATGATTCTTAATTCACGTTTTATTGGGGGTAGATAACTATTTACTAGCATATTTTTAATATTAGGAGCTTTCCTATATATGAAAGTTGGATGCTCTGGAATCATCCCCCCCAAGACTGGATCCTTTTTGAGGATATTCCAGTTCTTCCTAATTGATTTTTCCAGACTTCTAAACTGGGAATTATAACTTGTAATGAATGCCCATTCAAATTTATTATCTTCAATTTGTTTAGGAGGCTTCTTGGATAACAGTTCATTTCTATTTGTTTCTTTGGCCTTTTTTGCCGCCACCTCCACCACCTCTTCCTTATATCCACATTCTGTAAACCTTGTTTTTAGTTCACATGCTTGTTGATCAAAAACATTATCATCTGTACAATTTCTTCTTATGCGTTTGAACTGTCCATGCGGAATAGAGTTCAACCAGTTGGCGTGATGACAACTGGTGTATTCAATATATGATCTTGAATCGGTGGGTTTGGTGAATGTTTTCGTGTGCAGCTGTTCATTCTCAATAAATATCGTGATGTCTAAAAAATCAATTGCCAATTTATTGACATTAAAACTAAATTCAATATTTAAAAGATTTGAATTGAGATAGGCACAAAAAAGGTTCAGACTTTCATGATCTCCTTTCCATATAAAAAATATATCGTCTATAAAACGTCTCCAGGACACCAGGTTCGCTCCGAATGGGTTGTTATTCCAAATGCGATCCTCCTCCCATTGACCCATAAATATATTCGCATAACTCGGAGCGAACCTGGTGCCCATAGCCGTGCCTACCTTCTGTACATAAAAATTTCCATTGAAGATAAAAAAATTGTTAGTTAAAATGAACCCGATGCCCTCCTTGATAAAATTCTGAACCTGTCCATCTATGGTACTTCTATTTAAATAAGTATTGACGGCATCTAATCCAGATTGATGATTTATAATGGAATAAAGAGACTTTACGTCTGCTGTCACTAGTGTCATATTCTCTTCCCATTGGATCGTTGATAGAAAGGATAAAAAATCCTTTGTGTCCTTCAGATGTGAGCTGTTCTGTAGGACCAAGGGTTGGAGGAAATGATCTATATACTCGGACAAATTAGCTGTCACAGAGTCGATCCCAGACACTATTGGCCTACCAGGGGGATCGCTGGAGTTCTTATGAACCTTGGGGAGCAAGTACAACGTTGGCATCACTGGCTTGGGGATTAATAAAAATTTGGTTTCTCTCTCCTCAAGGACTCCTAAGTCCTCATATTTTTTTATCAAGAGTTGTAATTCTGAAATGGTCTTATCAGTTGGATCTGCTTTTAATTTGGTATACGTAGTTCTATCATTCACGTGATCCTCCACTTTCTTCACATACCAACTTTTATCCATTACAACCACCCCTCCGCCTTTATCGGCCGGTTTAATAACCAGCTCTCCATTCATTTTCAGATTCTTAAGTGCAGACCTTTCTTTAAATGTCAGGTTTGATCTTATCCCTGATGGTTTGATCTCTCTCAGGTCTCCCTTGATTAATTCACAAAAAGTTTCAATGAACGTCCCTTTGACATGAGCAGGGAAAAAAATGGATCTAGGTTTGAAGGGTGTTCTTCCTACATCTTCATTTGTCCCCATATTGTCATGCTCTTTGCTCAAGAAGAATTTTTTAATACATAACTTCCGCTCGAACTTAGAAATGTCTATAAACGTCTCAAACTTGTTTATAGTTGTTGCAGGAGCGTATTTAAGTCCTTTTTCTAAGACACTCTTCTCTTCATTTGTGAGTACGTGTGAGCTTATATTGAATATTTTTACTCCCTTTATAGTCTCAACCTGAGTAGGAACCCTTTGCTCCACCTCTTTGTCCTCCCCAAGTCCCTTTTTTCTTTTTCTTACCCTGTTTTTCCTCTTTTTACGCTTTTTTACAACTCCACCCCTTCTTCCTCTATGTGTTCTGTATTTTATTTCCGTCTCCAATCCTGTCTTCCTCTCCCTAAAAAACGTGGGGTATCATCCCTATTGTTAAACGTTTCAAACCTGTTTCTAATTTCTACAGGGGAATAGTCCCTCCTTCTTTGTGTCTGTCTCCATCCTTTGTCGGCATCAAACCTATCCTTATGCTTTGTAAAATTCCGATTCCCGTCTCTTTCTTTTCTCCATCTATAGTTTCTCTGTTCCCTATATCCAAATCTATCTCTATCTATATCCTGATATCTTTGGATGGGCCTATCCTGTTCTTGAAAAAAATTCCTGTTGTTATCCTGTCCCCTCCTCCCATATTCAATTTTGTATGTGTTGTTATATGGACTGTTTCCCCTCCCATTCTGTCTTTTATTTCTAACCTCATTTCTTTCTGTGTGTTTGATGTTAATTTGAGTGTCTGTTTCTCTAGGGGATTCTTTTGATTCTTCCCCCTCTAACTCTCTCTTATCCCGTATGAACTTTTTCATTTTCCTTTCAACTAGAGCTTTTTCGTTCTTCTTAATGTTTGTCTCTATCTTTTCTTCCAAAACTTTATAGTCGGCCAGATCTGCAAATGGGACAATCAAATCTTTACATTTTTTGATCTCATCATCCAAATGTGAAAGTTCTCTCCTTCTTTCATTGATGATGAGATTCATCAGTGAGAAAGAACATTCACTGATTACTCTTTCCCATTCATCTTTAAAAGAATCTGATGCTGTTTCAAAGGAGGGTTTCTTATTAATTCTAAGTCCCCGTGGGATTAACTCATGTGTAACATATTTTTCTAGAGTGACCATTTCCCACCAGATTTTATTTTCTTTCAATAAGGTGTTTTCCAATCTTCGCATTATGGTTTCTAGACTGACATCAAGGAGTTCAATCCGTTCTCCTTCATCTTTAAATAAGTTCTCTAAAATATTCTTCCTTTGGTCTCTATACTTAAACATGTTTATGCAGCAAAAAAATCAATCACCAAACAGAAGGAGAGAGATAGAACACCGTGTATATAAAAACCTGCTGGTATTCTGATCTTAAGCGCAAGAAACAAACAATAGGCAGCTTAGTTGAGTGGATAGATGGTGAGTGTCCCTCCAATACACTCAAATGGATACTGAACAGATAGATAAAGTTATCAATCCACTATACCAAGCGCCACTTCCACCCTATGTGTTAATCACTTAATTTGTAAAGATAATCATAGAGTATACATTCCTTATATGCATCAATCTTCTTATTGCTTCCAGATTTCAGACAACATCATCGGTCCAGCATATGAAAAATAGAGTAAATCCCATGTGTAGTATGTCAGATTTAATGCACAAATAACATAGGAAAAAACATGCAAACAAACAAGATCCCTCTGTAACTCCAGTACAATGTCCCCCGAGAGCTAAAACAATTACCGAATACCGTGGAGAACTGGTGAAAAAACAGTTCTCAAACAGGTGTTTGTTTAAATCAGTCAGCCCAATCCACCCGGGTGGAAATGGTTGAGATGTTTAGCCGGTTACCGCTCGCTGCTCTCAAGGTCTGTCTGGAGTCCTGGGGTCCACAACACTCGTGTAGCCAACGCGTTTCAACCCGTGCATCCGGGTCTTTTTCAAGGCAGTGTGTTGTGGTATTGACCAAAAATCCCTTTTAAATAAGTCCCATCCAATCAGATCCTTTGTGCGGTGACGTCCGTTTCCCGCTCTTGCCGTCCTTTATTCACCGGAAGTTCCGTCATTTCTACTTCCGCCCGCTCTATCCGGCGGTCGTCCTTCCGCCCTCACCTCCTGCCGGAAGTGCGGTTGTAGCGTCTATCCCGTTCTCCGGAGCTACATGGAGCCGCCTACTACACCCAACCACGTGGGTCTAGCCGCATGTGCTCCCGGAAATGATGTATCTAAACTTATCCACGCACTTCCTTTAAAGTTCTAATGTCCATCGGAAGTGCTGGAATAAAATATAAACAAAAACACGTATTTAAAAACCCTTAATGGTAACGGTTCAATCTTCACATATTATAATATTCTAACAATTAAAACACCAAATTTCTAATAAAAAGATCATTAAAACATACAATTCATAAAAACCATTTGAGTTCAAAATTGTTATTTAGACCATAAGGTTCCAATGTATTGCAATCATAAATCAATTGCATTTCCCTCTTGGCTAGGTTAGAGGCAATATCTCTCTGGCGCTGATTACATTTGACCAAGGTTAATCCTGCAAATCTAACAATGTGTCTCGTGGAACACTTATGGAATTTTTTAAAATGGGCAGAAAGAGCGTGTGTATCCAGCCCCTTTTTTATATTCCTACAATGCTCCCCAATTCTTACTTTAAGAGCCCTGGAGGTACGGCCTATATAAAACAGGTGACAAGTGCATTCGATACAATAAATGACATTACTCGTATTACAAGTTATAAAATCTTTTACAGACACATTATTTCCGTTAATTCGGATTCTTTCTAACTTCTTAGTGCCGTCACTTGTGATTTCCCTACATCCAACGCACATCCCACATCGATGAAAGCCCTTGGTGATGATTCTTAATTCACGTTTTATTGGGGGTAGATAACTATTTACTAGCATATTTTTAATATTAGGAGCTTTCCTATATATGAAAGTTGGATGCTCTGGAATCATCCCCCCCAAGACTGGATCCTTTTTGAGGATATTCCAGTTCTTCCTAATTGATTTTTCCAGACTTCTAAACTGGGAATTATAACTTGTAATGAATGCCCATGCATCGGGTTCATTTTAACTAACAATTTTTTTATCTTCAATGGAAATTTTTATGTACAGAAGGTAGGCACGGCTATGGGCACCAGGTTCGCTCCGAGTTATGCGAATATATTTATGGGTCAATGGGAGGAGGATCGCATTTGGAATAACAACCCATTCGGAGCGAACCTGGTGTCCTGGAGACGTTTTATAGACGATATATTTTTTATATGGAAAGGAGATCATGAAAGTCTGAACCTTTTTTGTGCCTATCTCAATTCAAATCTTTTAAATATTGAATTTAGTTTTAATGTCAATAAATTGGCAATTGATTTTTTAGACATCACGATATTTATTGAGAATGAACAGCTGCACACGAAAACATTCACCAAACCCACCGATTCAAGATCATATATTGAATACACCAGTTGTCATCACGCCAACTGGTTGAACTCTATTCCGCATGGACAGTTCAAACGCATAAGAAGAAATTGTACAGATGATAATGTTTTTGATCAACAAGCATGTGAACTAAAAACAAGGTTTACAGAATGTGGATATAAGGAAGAGGTGGTGGAGGTGGCGGCAAAAAAGGCCAAAGAAACAAATAGAAATGAACTGTTATCCAAGAAGCCTCCTAAACAAATTGAAGATAATAAATTTGAATGGGCATTCATTACAAGTTATAATTCCCAGTTTAGAAGTCTGGAAAAATCAATTAGGAAGAACTGGAATATCCTCAAAAAGGATCCAGTCTTGGGGGGGATGATTCCAGAGCATCCAACTTTCATATATAGGAAAGCTCCTAATATTAAAAATATGCTAGTAAATAGTTATCTACCCCCAATAAAACGTGAATTAAGAATCATCACCAAGGGCTTTCATCGATGTGGGATGTGCGTTGGATGTAGGGAAATCACAAGTGACGGCACTAAGAAGTTAGAAAGAATCCGAATTAACGGAAATAATGTGTCTGTAAAAGATTTTATAACTTGTAATACGAGTAATGTCATTTATTGTATCGAATGCACTTGTCACCTGTTTTATATAGGCCGTACCTCCAGGGCTCTTAAAGTAAGAATTGGGGAGCATTGTAGGAATATAAAAAAGGGGCTGGATACACACGCTCTTTCTGCCCATTTTAAAAAATTCCATAAGTGTTCCACGAGACACATTGTTAGATTTGCAGGATTAACCTTGGTCAAATGTAATCAGCGCCAGAGAGATATTGCCTCTAACCTAGCCAAGAGGGAAATGCAATTGATTTATGATTGCAATACATTGGAACCTTATGGTCTAAATAACAATTTTGAACTCAAATGGTTTTTATGAATTGTATGTTTTAATGATCTTTTTATTAGAAATTTGGTGTTTTAATTGTTAGAATATTATAATATGTGAAGATTTAACCGTTACCATTAAGGGTTTTTAAATACGTGTTTTTGTTTATATTTTATTCCAGCACTTCCGATGGACATTAGAACTTTAAAGGAAGTGCGTGGATAAGTTTAGATACATCATTTCCGGGAGCACATGCGGCTAGACCCACGTGGTTGGGTGTAGTAGGCGGCTCCATGTAGCTCCGGAGAACGGGATAGACGCTACAACCGCACTTCCGGCAGGAGGTGAGGGCGGAAGGACGACCGCCGGATAGAGCGGGCGGAAGTAGAAATGACGGAACTTCCGGTGAATAAAGGACGGCAAGAGCGGGAAACGGACGTCACCGCACAAAGGATCTGATTGGATGGGACTTATTTAAAAGGGATTTTTGGTCAATACCACAACACACTGCCTTGAAAAAGACCCGGATGCACGGGTTGAAACGCGTTGGCTACACGAGTGTTGTGGACCCCAGGACTCCAGACAGACCTTGAGAGCAGCGAGCGGTAACCGGCTAAACATCTCAACCATTTCCACCCGGGTGGATTGGGCTGACTGATTTAAACAAACACCTGTTTGAGAACTGTTTTTTCACCAGTTCTCCACGGTATTCGGTAATTGTTTTAGCTCTCGGGGGACATTGTACTGGAGTTACAGAGGGATCTTGTTTGTTTGCATGTTTTTTCCTATGTTATTTGTGCATTAAATCTGACATACTACACATGGGATTTACTCTATTTTTCATATGCTGGACCGATGATGTTGTCTGAAATCTGGAAGCAATAAGAAGATTGATGCATATAAGGAATGTATACTCTATGATTATCTTTACAAATTAAGTGATTAACACATAGGGTGGAAGTGGCGCTTGGTATAGTGGATTGATAACTTTATCTATCTGTTCAGTATCCATTTGAGTGTATTGGAGGGACACTCACCATCTATCCACTCAACTAAGCTGCCTATTGTTTGTTTCTTGCGCTTAAGATCAGAATACCAGCAGGTTTTTATATACACGGTGTTCTATCTCTCTCCTTCTGTTTGGTGATTGATTTTTTTGCTGCATAAACATGTTTAAGTATAGAGACCAAAGGAAGAATATTTTAGAGAACTTATTTAAAGATGAAGGAGAACGGATTGAACTCCTTGATGTCAGTCTAGAAACCATAATGCGAAGATTGGAAAACACCTTATTGAAAGAAAATAAAATCTCGTGGGAAATGGTCACTCTAGAAAAATATGTTACACATGAGTTAATCCCACGGGGACTTAGAATTAATAAGAAACCCTCCTTTGAAACAGCATCAGATTCTTTTAAAGATGAATGGGAAAGAGTAATCAGTGAATGTTCTTTCTCACTGATGAATCTCATCATCAATGAAAGAAGGAGAGAACTTTCACATTTGGATGATGAGATCAAAAAATGTAAAGATTTGATTGTCCCATTTGCAGATCTGGCCGACTATAAAGTTTTGGAAGAAAAGATAGAGACAAACATTAAGAAGAACGAAAAAGCTCTAGTTGAAAGGAAAATGAAAAAGTTCATACGGGATAAGAGAGAGTTAGAGGGGGAAGAATCAAAAGAATCCCCTAGAGAAACAGACACTCAAATTAACATCAAACACACAGAAAGAAATGAGGTTAGAAATAAAAGACAGAATGGGAGGGGAAACAGTCCATATAACAACACATACAAAATTGAATATGGGAGGAGGGGACAGGATAACAACAGGAATTTTTTTCAAGAACAGGATAGGCCCATCCAAAGATATCAGGATATAGATAGAGATAGATTTGGATATAGGGAACAGAGAAACTATAGATGGAGAAAAGAAAGAGACGGGAATCGGAATTTTACAAAGCATAAGGATAGGTTTGATGCCGACAAAGGATGGAGACAGACACAAAGAAGGAGGGACTATTCCCCTGTAGAAATTAGAAACAGGTTTGAAACGTTTAACAATAGGGATGATACCCCACGTTTTTTAGGGAGAGGAAGACAGGATTGGAGACGGAAATAAAATACAGAACACATAGAGGAAGAAGGGGTGGAGTTGTAAAAAAGCGTAAAAAGAGGAAAAACAGGGTAAGAAAAAGAAAAAAGGGACTTGGGGAGGACAAAGAGGTGGAGCAAAGGGTTCCTACTCAGGTTGAGACTATAAAGGGAGTAAAAATATTCAATATAAGCTCACACGTACTCACAAATGAAGAGAAGAGTGTCTTAGAAAAAGGACTTAAATACGCTCCTGCAACAACTATAAACAAGTTTGAGACGTTTATAGACATTTCTAAGTTCGAGCGGAAGTTATGTATTAAAAAATTCTTCTTGAGCAAAGAGCATGACAATATGGGGACAAATGAAGATGTAGGAAGAACACCCTTCAAACCTAGATCCATTTTTTTCCCTGCTCATGTCAAAGGGACGTTCATTGAAACTTTTTGTGAATTAATCAAGGGAGACCTGAGAGAGATCAAACCATCAGGGATAAGATCAAACCTGACATTTAAAGAAAGGTCTGCACTTAAGAATCTGAAAATGAATGGAGAGCTGGTTATTAAACCGGCCGATAAAGGCGGAGGGGTGGTTGTAATGGATAAAAGTTGGTATGTGAAGAAAGTGGAGGATCACGTGAATGATAGAACTACGTATACCAAATTAAAAGCAGATCCAACTGATAAGACCATTTCAGAATTACAACTCTTGATAAAAAAATATGAGGACTTAGGAGTCCTTGAGGAGAGAGAAACCAAATTTTTATTAATCCCCAAGCCAGTGATGCCAACGTTGTACTTGCTCCCCAAGGTTCATAAGAACTCCAGCGATCCCCCTGGTAGGCCAATAGTGTCTGGGATCGACTCTGTGACAGCTAATTTGTCCGAGTATATAGATCATTTCCTCCAACCCTTGGTCCTACAGAACAGCTCACATCTGAAGGACACAAAGGATTTTTTATCCTTTCTATCAACGATCCAATGGGAAGAGAATATGACACTAGTGACAGCAGACGTAAAGTCTCTTTATTCCATTATAAATCATCAATCTGGATTAGATGCCGTCAATACTTATTTAAATAGAAGTACCATAGATGGACAGGTTCAGAATTTTATCAAGGAGGGCATCGGGTTCATTTTAACTAACAATTTTTTTATCTTCAATGGAAATTTTTATGTACAGAAGGTAGGCACGGCTATGGGCACCAGGTTCGCTCCGAGTTATGCGAATATATTTATGGGTCAATGGGAGGAGGATCGCATTTGGAATAACAACCCATTCGGAGCGAACCTGGTGTCCTGGAGACGTTTTATAGACGATATATTTTTTATATGGAAAGGAGATCATGAAAGTCTGAACCTTTTTTGTGCCTATCTCAATTCAAATCTTTTAAATATTGAATTTAGTTTTAATGTCAATAAATTGGCAATTGATTTTTTAGACATCACGATATTTATTGAGAATGAACAGCTGCACACGAAAACATTCACCAAACCCACCGATTCAAGATCATATATTGAATACACCAGTTGTCATCACGCCAACTGGTTGAACTCTATTCCGCATGGACAGTTCAAACGCATAAGAAGAAATTGTACAGATGATAATGTTTTTGATCAACAAGCATGTGAACTAAAAACAAGGTTTACAGAATGTGGATATAAGGAAGAGGTGGTGGAGGTGGCGGCAAAAAAGGCCAAAGAAACAAATAGAAATGAACTGTTATCCAAGAAGCCTCCTAAACAAATTGAAGATAATAAATTTGAATGGGCATTCATTACAAGTTATAATTCCCAGTTTAGAAGTCTGGAAAAATCAATTAGGAAGAACTGGAATATCCTCAAAAAGGATCCAGTCTTGGGGGGGATGATTCCAGAGCATCCAACTTTCATATATAGGAAAGCTCCTAATATTAAAAATATGCTAGTAAATAGTTATCTACCCCCAATAAAACGTGAATTAAGAATCATCACCAAGGGCTTTCATCGATGTGGGATGTGCGTTGGATGTAGGGAAATCACAAGTGACGGCACTAAGAAGTTAGAAAGAATCCGAATTAACGGAAATAATGTGTCTGTAAAAGATTTTATAACTTGTAATACGAGTAATGTCATTTATTGTATCGAATGCACTTGTCACCTGTTTTATATAGGCCGTACCTCCAGGGCTCTTAAAGTAAGAATTGGGGAGCATTGTAGGAATATAAAAAAGGGGCTGGATACACACGCTCTTTCTGCCCATTTTAAAAAATTCCATAAGTGTTCCACGAGACACATTGTTAGATTTGCAGGATTAACCTTGGTCAAATGTAATCAGCGCCAGAGAGATATTGCCTCTAACCTAGCCAAGAGGGAAATGCAATTGATTTATGATTGCAATACATTGGAACCTTATGGTCTAAATAACAATTTTGAACTCAAATGGTTTTTATGAATTGTATGTTTTAATGATCTTTTTATTAGAAATTTGGTGTTTTAATTGTTAGAATATTATAATATGTGAAGATTGAACCGTTACCATTAAGGGTTTTTAAATACGTGTTTTTGTTTATATTTTATTCCAGCACTTCCGATGGACATTAGAACTTTAAAGGAAGTGCGTGGATAAGTTTAGATACATCATTTCCGGGAGCACATGCGGCTAGACCCACGTGGTTGGGTGTAGTAGGCGGCTCCATGTAGCTCCGGAGAACGGGATAGACGCTACAACCGCACTTCCGGCAGGAGGTGAGGGCGGAAGGACGACCGCCGGATAGAGCGGGCGGAAGTAGAAATGACGGAACTTCCGGTGAATAAAGGACGGCAAGAGCGGGAAACGGACGTCACCGCACAAAGGATCTGATTGGATGGGACTTATTTAAAAGGGATTTTTGGTCAATACCACAACACACTGCCTTGAAAAAGACCCGGATGCACGGGTTGAAACGCGTTGGCTACACGAGTGTTGTGGACCCCAGGACTCCAGACAGACCTTGAGAGCAGCGAGCGGTAACCGGCTAAACATCTCAACCATTTCCACCCGGGTGGATTGGGCTGACTGATTTAAACAAACACCTGTTTGAGAACTGTTTTTTCACCAGTTCTCCACGGTATTCGGTAATTGTTTTAGCTCTTGGGGGACATTGTACTGGAGTTACAGAGGGATCTTGTTTGTTTGCATGTTTTTTCCTATGTTATTTGTGCATTAAATCTGACATACTACACATGGGATTTACTCTATTTTTCATATGCTGGACCGATGATGTTGTCTGAAATCTGGAAGCAATAAGAAGATTGATGCATATAAGGAATGTATACTCTATGATTATCTTTACAAATTAAGTGATTAACACATAGGGTGGAAGTGGCGCTTGGTATAGTGGATTGATAACTTTATCTATCTGTTCAGTATCCATTTGAGTGTATTGGAGGGACACTCACCATCTATCCACTCAACTAAGCTGCCTATTGTTTGTTTCTTGCGCTTAAGATCAGAATACCAGCAGGTTTTTATATACACGGTGTTCTATCTCTCTCCTTCTGTTTGGTGATTGATTTTTTGCTGCATAAACATGTTTAAGTATAGAGACCAAAGGAAGAATATTTTAGAGAACTTATTTAAAGATGAAGGAGAACGGATTGAACTCCTTGATGTCAGTCTAGAAACCATAATGCGAAGATTGGAAAACACCTTATTGAAAGAAAATAAAATCTGGTGGGAAATGGTCACTCTAGAAAAATATGTTACACATGAGTTAATCCCACGGGGACTTAGAATTAATAAGAAACCCTCCTTTGAAACAGCATCAGATTCTTTTAAAGATGAATGGGAAAGAGTAATCAGTGAATGTTCTTTCTCACTGATGAATCTCATCATCAATGAAAGAAGGAGAGAACTTTCACATTTGGATGATGAGATCAAAAAATGTAAAGATTTGATTGTCCCATTTGCAGATCTGGCCGACTATAAAGTTTTGGAAGAAAAGATAGAGACAAACATTAAGAAGAACGAAAAAGCTCTAGTTGAAAGGAAAATGAAAAAGTTCATACGGGATAAGAGAGAGTTAGAGGGGGAAGAATCAAAAGAATCCCCTAGAGAAACAGACACTCAAATTAACATCAAACACACAGAAAGAAATGAGGTTAGAAATAAAAGACAGAATGGGAGGGGAAACAGTCCATATAACAACACATACAAAATTGAATATGGGAGGAGGGGACAGGATAACAACAGGAATTTTTTTCAAGAACAGGATAGGCCCATCCAAAGATATCAGGATATAGATAGAGATAGATTTGGATATAGGGAACAGAGAAACTATAGATGGAGAAAAGAAAGAGACGGGAATCGGAATTTTACAAAGCATAAGGATAGGTTTGATGCCGACAAAGGATGGAGACAGACACAAAGAAGGAGGGACTATTCCCCTGTAGAAATTAGAAACAGGTTTGAAACGTTTAACAATAGGGATGATACCCCACGTTTTTTAGGGAGAGGAAGACAGGATTGGAGACGGAAATAAAATACAGAACACATAGAGGAAGAAGGGGTGGAGTTGTAAAAAAGCGTAAAAAGAGGAAAAACAGGGTAAGAAAAAGAAAAAAGGGACTTGGGGAGGACAAAGAGGTGGAGCAAAGGGTTCCTACTCAGGTTGAGACTATAAAGGGAGTAAAAATATTCAATATAAGCTCACACGTACTCACAAATGAAGAGAAGAGTGTCTTAGAAAAAGGACTTAAATACGCTCCTGCAACAACTATAAACAAGTTTGAGACGTTTATAGACATTTCTAAGTTCGAGCGGAAGTTATGTATTAAAAAATTCTTCTTGAGCAAAGAGCATGACAATATGGGGACAAATGAAGATGTAGGAAGAACACCCTTCAAACCTAGATCCATTTTTTTCCCTGCTCATGTCAAAGGGACGTTCATTGAAACTTTTTGTGAATTAATCAAGGGAGACCTGAGAGAGATCAAACCATCAGGGATAAGATCAAACCTGACATTTAAAGAAAGGTCTGCACTTAAGAATCTGAAAATGAATGGAGAGCTGGTTATTAAACCGGCCGATAAAGGCGGAGGGGTGGTTGTAATGGATAAAAGTTGGTATGTGAAGAAAGTGGAGGATCACGTGAATGATAGAACTACGTATACCAAATTAAAAGCAGATCCAACTGATAAGACCATTTCAGAATTACAACTCTTGATAAAAAAATATGAGGACTTAGGAGTCCTTGAGGAGAGAGAAACCAAATTTTTATTAATCCCCAAGCCAGTGATGCCAACGTTGTACTTGCTCCCCAAGGTTCATAAGAACTCCAGCGATCCCCCTGGTAGGCCAATAGTGTCTGGGATCGACTCTGTGACAGCTAATTTGTCCGAGTATATAGATCATTTCCTCCAACCCTTGGTCCTACAGAACAGCTCACATCTGAAGGACACAAAGGATTTTTTATCCTTTCTATCAACGATCCAATGGGAAGAGAATATGACACTAGTGACAGCAGACGTAAAGTCTCTTTATTCCATTATAAATCATCAATCTGGATTAGATGCCGTCAATACTTATTTAAATAGAAGTACCATAGATGGACAGGTTCAGAATTTTATCAAGGAGGGCATCGGGTTCATTTTAACTAACAATTTTTTTATCTTCAATGGAAATTTTTATGTACAGAAGGTAGGCACGGCTATGGGCACCAGGTTCGCTCCGAGTTATGCGAATATATTTATGGGTCAATGGGAGGAGGATCGCATTTGGAATAACAACCCATTCGGAGCGAACCTGGTGTCCTGGAGACGTTTTATAGACGATATATTTTTTATATGGAAAGGAGATCATGAAAGTCTGAACCTTTTTTGTGCCTATCTCAATTCAAATCTTTTAAATATTGAATTTAGTTTTAATGTCAATAAATTGGCAATTGATTTTTTAGACATCACGATATTTATTGAGAATGAACAGCTGCACACGAAAACATTCACCAAACCCACCGATTCAAGATCATATATTGAATACACCAGTTGTCATCACGCCAACTGGTTGAACTCTATTCCGCATGGACAGTTCAAACGCATAAGAAGAAATTGTACAGATGATAATGTTTTTGATCAACAAGCATGTGAACTAAAAACAAGGTTTACAGAATGTGGATATAAGGAAGAGGTGGTGGAGGTGGCGGCAAAAAAGGCCAAAGAAACAAATAGAAATGAACTGTTATCCAAGAAGCCTCCTAAACAAATTGAAGATAATAAATTTGAATGGGCATTCATTACAAGTTATAATTCCCAGTTTAGAAGTCTGGAAAAATCAATTAGGAAGAACTGGAATATCCTCAAAAAGGATCCAGTCAGACCAAAAAAATCAGCTCTTCGGAGAAGCAGCACACTCTGAGAGCTCCTCAGAGAACAAGGAGTTTAGCCCTCAAAACCCTCTCCCTGCTTGGGAAAACCCTTCCAAACTCGCTCCCCTTGATAGAGGGGACACTCGTCGGTGGTGGGGTAGCGCTGCGGAATCGGGGAGCCGGTTTACCGGCTCCTGCGGGTTGCGGCCTACCCTCCATTCAGAAGCCGGGGCCTAAATTTTGAATCCTCCGGCGGCGGGCCGTACGGAGCCTAGTGCCCGTCCCTGAAGTGCTCTCAAGTGCCCTGGCGTGGACCCCCTCGGAGCTGACATACGCTCCCCCATACTGTCGAGGCGGAGGAGGCTGCGGAGGAACGAGGAGCTGGCCAAAGAACGGACGACGGGGATCAGATGCCTCGAGGGCGGCGGCCATCTTAGATTTCGGACCCGGAGACGGAGCCGCGGTCTCGGGTCCTGCCGGCCCCCGCTACACTAGGTGAGCTGCTCCACCAACACTCTCCCCCCCCCCGCCATCACCTGCGCTGGACGCCTGGACACTCCGTGCAGAACGCCGGAGGGGGTCGCAGAGCCGCAGCACCACAGCACCTACATCAGCCTCTCTCTGGGGGTGGACCTCTGTCCCAGGCCTGCAGTTATTCAGCCGCCACCGGAGACATCACCATCGACGCTGGGCACGGAGGCTCCTGTGACCCTTAACCTGCGGATCTCACATGCTCACTGGGGAGCCCCATCCGACTGCCCTCACGCTGGCTGGCGTCTTCCTTCTCCCCTCCCTACCATAAGGTACGACTGGGCTGAGGAGAGTGCCATCTTCTCGCCCCATAGGGGTCTTATATATATATATATACTCTAACACCCCCCTAGTATTAAATTTTCATACAACTTGCTGAGGTTAATTGGCATTCCCCTCCTGTGCTGGACTTCTCTGTACTACAAGTTTACAAGCCAGAGGGCGCCATCTTCTGGCCTCTCCCTACTACTGCGCCTGCTTTGCACCCCAGTCTCCTATGTCACTATCCAGCAGAGAAATGTGCTGTTGAAAGCCTGGGGGCATGACCCCGGGGGTCTTATTCTTGTGAAATCTCAACGTCTACTTCGTGATGGATCATTAACTACCTATATTACTACTCAGCTATGCCCGATGACCTCTTTTAGCTCCGGGACTGTCATACACCATGCCTAAGTCCAAGGCCAAGAAAAATACATCTTCCGCGGAAATTTCCACCTTTATTTCTAAGATGAAGTCTAGTTCCACTAAATTACCGGCCGTCCCTGTTCCCGCCCAGGTTTCAGAATCTGAGGAAGACTCATCGTCCCCAGACCCCTCCATGAAAGAATGTATCTCCTCTATTCTGGCGGAGATGAAATCGCTGAAACAAGCTTTTCATTCGGAAATCCAGAATGCCATCTCAGGGCTCAAGGCGGAGATATCTGATCTCGGGGCCCGCACTAACGACGCTGAACAAAAAATTGATGAAGTCATTTCCTTCCAGCAGGAGCTGGAACGCTCAGTCCACGTTATGCAGGAGGATATCTACCTGCTCCAAGACCAACAGGAAGACGCAGATAATCGCGCACGACGTAATAACCTACGTATTAAATGTATTCCGGAGTCGGTGGAACCGGCACAATTGGAAGATTTCCTCCTCAGATTTTTCCAACACCTCCTCCCGGACGTCCCACGTGAGCAGTTCCTCCTGGACAGGGCTCACCGGGCCTTGCGCCAAAAACCCCCGACTTCGTCCCCTCCACGTGACGTAGTCATACGATGTCACTACTTCAAAATCAAGGAAAAAATTCTAACAGCGGCCCGGAACAGAGACTTGTGTTTGTTTGACTCGCATAGGCTAATGGTGTTTCAGGACTTATCCCCTACCACTCTCAAGAGGCGCTTCGACCTGCGGGAGTTCACCCAAATCCTCAGGGAAAACCAGATCCGTTACAGATGGGGTTACCCCTTTGCCCTCATTGTGCAACTCGATGGGAAGAGACTGTTGGCACGCTCTAAGGAGGAGGCCCATCGGCTCCTTCTGAGACTTAACCTTTCTCCCCCGGAGTCCGATAAACCTGATGCCCCGCTGGAAGCTCCAGTTCTCCAACGCACTCCAGTCTCACCCCTCCCGCAGCGGGCGCCTCGACGTCTGTGGTTGACAGTCCCGGCAAAAACCTCCGTGAGACATGACACTTCATGAACATTTCTTCACGGCTGCACTGTCGGGTTATTATTTATCATTCTCTACTGTTATGCATATTAAGAGGTTTACGGGTTCTCCCTTTCCACCGTGTTCATATAACTGAACATATGACAATTCCGGAGAAAACCTCTACAAGTCATGACCCGCCGTGAAAGTTTCTGTACAGATGTACTGTTGGGTCACTATAGGGGTAAAATGTCACTGTTTTACAAACGAGTTTAGAGTTGTAAGAATCTCTTTCTGAGTTGAGATTGTTTATTTGCTTATTTACTTATATAATCTCAACGGTGGTCCACTGTGGTAGGTTGTTGCAACGACCCCCTCGGTCGGTCGCCCCCCCCCCATAAGTTTAGTTGGTGGGCGCCCCGGTGGCCGAGACCGCGCCCCCCACCGAGCCTCCATAGTCAGTTTTGAGCATGAGGGAGTTCTCTTCTCCCTTAAATCCCCCATACGGGTGCTCAAACATACAGACCCGTACGCAGCGTACAATGGGTCGGTGGCTCGGTCAATTCTACTTGTTTATTTTACAGTTTCTTAAAGGTCTTTTTGTGACTTTTGTGATTTTTCTTTTTTTTCTTTTTTCTCTTTTTCTTCCCCTTATCTTTCTCCCCCAACTTCCCTCTCTTTCTCTCCCCCCTGTTCCCCTCGATTCCCAGGGAGACTACTTGAGGTTCAATAAGAACTCTTATGCTATACTCATACTTGTAACATTATGTCTGTTAACGTAATATCCTACAATGTGAAGGGCCTTAACAGCCCTCAAAAGAGGACCAAGTTATTTCTTTTTCTGAAACAGGTGAGGGGAGATCTGGTATTCCTCCAGGAGACGCATTTTAAAGGGATTTCCCACCCTGAACTATGTTCTAGACGCCACCCTGTTGCCATACACGCCTGTGATCGCACTCATAAGAAAAGAGGGGTCGCCATTCTGATTCCCGCCCATTTACATTTGGAATCAGACCGAATCATTAAGGATAAGCGCGGTAGGTTTCTTATTATAGTAGGTAAACTTAATAATATCCCTATCACCATGGTTAATGTCTACGCTCCCAATATTAACCAGGCCTCGTTCTTTGCTTCCTTAGACTCCAAAATCGCCCAATGTAGGAAAGGTGACCTCTTAATAGCAGGAGACTTTAACACCATACTACATCATAGTCTGGATCGTTCCCATCCCCTCCCACGGTCCCAGTCCCGTATCAGCACCCGCAACTCTAGAGCCCTACAGTCGCTGCTTAAAAATCACCTCCTGTTTGACTCCTGGAGGGTTGTTGATCCCCTAATTAAGGACTATACGTTCTATTCTCCAGTCCACAATCTATATACTAGAATTGATATGATTATGGTCGGAAGGGACCTAACATCCAGAATCCAGAACTGCTGTATTTATCCAATCACATGGTCTGATCACGCCCCGATTTCTCTGACTCTGACCGGGCTAGCCCGCACTCCTTCCCCCCCCTCCTGGTCGCTTAACGACGCCCTCCTCCAACAACCTGAAGTACTACAGCAAACCACTCAGGTATTAACTGACTACTTCAGCGAGAACCAAACCCCCGGTATATCCGATACGACCCTGTGGGAGGCACACAAGGCGGTCCTCCGGGGCCACTTCATTCAGACTGCGGCCAGGATCACCAAGCAGCGCTCCCAAAAGATTCTAGAGTTATCTAACCAGCTCCACCAAATGGAGGAAGTGCATAAGTCCTCTCTGGACTCTGCGGATTTTGAGACGGTTCTTAAAATCAGAGGAGAACTTAACTCACTATTGTCTCATAAGACTGAAATGTGCCTTAGACGTCTTAACCAGATTTACTATGAAAAAGGGGATAAGGCGGATAAACTATTAGCCAGAAAGTTGAGGGCTAGGATTTCCTCCAAAAATATCTTATCCATCCGCACCAAACAAGGGGCTTTGACCCATGATCCTGACCGCATTCTAGGTGAATTCGAGGAATTTTACAAATTGCTGTACAACTCTGAATCTATCCCCCCCCCATCACCGAGACTTGAAAAGGGAATTGATTCCCTCCTAGACAAATGTAACCTACCGTCACTGAATAGCGCGACAGTGTCCCAATTAGGCTCTGAGATTACTATTGAAGAAATAGAGAACGCATTAAAAACTCAGAAACCGGGCAAAGCCCCTGGACCCGATGGGATGTCAATTACTTATTATAAGAAATTTAAGGGATTGCTTCTACCCCACCTTTGCCGGCTCTTCAACGGGTTCCTAAGTGGTAACCCTCTATCACCCCGTACCTTAGAGGCACGAATAGTTTTAATACATAAAATTGGGAAAGATCCCAACTCCTGTGCCAGCTACCGCCCCATTTCCTTATTGAATAACGATATTAAGTTATTCGCCAAAATTATAGCCCTAAGATTAAACCCTGTCCTCCCGCGCCTAATACACGCTGACCAGGTGGGCTTTATCCCAGGCCGACAAGCTAGAGACAATACACGAAGAACTATTAATCTGGTTCATCTTATTAACAAAGCTAAAATACCCTCTGTCCTTCTCTCATTAGATGCAGAGAAGGCTTTCGACAAAATACTATGGCCTTTCATGTTTGCCACCCTACGCAGATTTGGCCTGGGAGGAAGCCTACTTCAAGGCATTCAGGCACTTTATTCCAACCCCTCCGCTAGAGTTCGGGTCAACGGCAAAGACTCTCAACTCTTCCACATTAGCAACGGTACACGCCAGGGGTGTCCCTTGTCTCCACTAATTTTTGCTATGACGATCGAACCTCTGGCGTGTATGGTTAGGGCCAACCCCGATATCAAAGGCATACATGTTGGGGAAGAGGAATTTAAACTGTCATTATTCGCAGATGATGTCCTCCTGACGATCTCCTCCCCCAATATATCCATCCCTAATCTGTTTAAAACCCTCTCATTATACTCTCATTACTCTGGATATCGTATTAATTACTCCAAGTCGGAGGCCCTCCCACTGCATCTTGATGAGAATACCAGGTCTCTCCTTGCTGACAACTATAACTTCTCTTGGCGCTCCAAGAAAATCAAGTACCTTGGAGTGTACATCACAAACTCCTACGACTCTCTATACTCTGAGAACTTCCCTGCCCTTTTCAAATGTATAGAGTCTGACCTTAGAGCTTGGGACAAACAGATTATAGCTTGGTTTGGACGGATAGTTTCAATTAAAATGAACATCCTCCCGAGGATCTTATATCTGATCCAAACAATCCCCGTGAGCATCCCTGCTGAGGCCCTATGTCGTATCCAGAAATTATTTGTAAAATTTATATGGTCTGGTAAGCCCCCAAGAATCAGGACCTCCACTCTGATACGCGACCCGCTGGCGGGGGGTAGGGGATTGCCGGATATACGTAAATATTATCATGCAACCCATCTGAGTCAGGCTCTGGCATGGTTCTCCCCTGCCCCCCGCCTGCCTTGGATCCGAATCGAGCTTCTGGCGGCCGGGGTCTCCTCTTTGGTTTCCCTCCTTTCACCGACCAAACCACTGCGATCATTACAAACCTGTATCCCCTCGACAAAACTCACTTGCGCCTTGTGGCTCTCCTGCATTCGACACTATGGCCTATCCACTTTCCCATCTCCTATCACGTCCATATGGGATAACAGGGACTTCCCTCCAGGCTCCACTTTGCAATCTCACTCGTGGCTTCATCTGAATCCACGCCCGGGTATAGTATTTGACTTCATAGAGGGCTCCTCATGGCGTTCTTTACAATCTTTAAGTGACAGATACGATATCCCCCAACCCGTGTTTTACGAATATTTACAGCTCCGCTCCTTTTTAAATTCCCTTCCCAAATCCCAGGTTATCCGCCAACTCACCCCCTTGGAACGTCTATGTATTTACTCTCCTATGCGGCAGGGTATTATCTCTATACTCTACGGATTATTACGTTCCCTGAAGGCAACAAGCACCCTCCTCCATGAGCAGAGGTGGGAACGGGACCTAGGCCCTCCACCTGATGAAGACGCATGGGAAACCATTAGACAAAAGGTTGCCCAATCATCAATTTCCTCCCTTGTGAAGGAAAACTCTTATAAAGTCTACACTAGATGGTATCGGGTCCCAGCAACACTGCATAAAATTTTTCCCGGGTCCTCCCCATTGTGCTGGCGTGGATGTGGCCAGATCGGAGACTTTAAACACATCTGGTGGTCATGTCCCAAAATGCATGCGTTCTGGTCTCAGGTGGAGGCTCTCTTGGGTTCTATCTTCTGTTCAAGGATAACTCTGGACCCCTGGTCAGCTTTGCTAAGCCTACCTTTACCCAACCTAGACAACCAAGCTAATAGCTTGGTTCTTCAAATCTTACATGCAGCCCGCTGTGTAGTAGCAAAAAATTGGAAAAATACCAATACTCCCTCTAGAAGCATGCTAATTGCTAAAATTTGGCATATTTCCACGATGGAGAAAATCACAGCCTCCTTACATGACAGGGCGGACAAATTTAGGAGGATATGGGAACCATGGTTCACCTATAATACGCCCCACGCTACCGGGATTGGATGATATATGTCACACTGTGAAGCAGCTCTCTACACCACATAGGTCCCAATTAACCTAAGAGGAGTAATACAGACCCTGGTTGTACAGACGGTATGATTGATAGTTGGGAAATATTACTCTCTTATTACATGTACTCACTTAGTCCGCCTCTCTGACGAACCACTACTCTCCCACCCCCCCCTACCTCTCCTCTCTCGCCCACACTCTTTTTCACTCTTTTTCTCTCTCCTCTTTTCGGAACCTTTCTTATTATTTTCTTTATATGATTGTTTGATGTTTAAATATAAAAAATTGTGATGGTCGAGTTATGCATACATCGGATACTGTCACAATATGCCTTTGTCTCTGTAATATTCGGTTACTCCCTAGGGGATAACTTGTATGTGATTAAGCATTTACTTGGAGCTATTATCTCCTGTTTGTTCTGTACTTGCATGCTCGACTTTTCTTTAATAAAAATTATTAATTAAAAAAAAAAAAAAGGATCCAGTCTTGGGGGGGATGATTCCAGAGCATCCAACTTTCATATATAGGAAAGCTCCTAATATTAAAAATATGCTAGTAAATAGTTATCTACCCCCAATAAAACGTGAATTAAGAATCATCACCAAGGGCTTTCATCGATGTGGGATGTGCGTTGGATGTAGGGAAATCACAAGTGACGGCACTAAGAAGTTAGAAAGAATCCGAATTAACGGAAATAATGTGTCTGTAAAAGATTTTATAACTTGTAATACGAGTAATGTCATTTATTGTATCGAATGCACTTGTCACCTGTTTTATATAGGCCGTACCTCCAGGGCTCTTAAAGTAAGAATTGGGGAGCATTGTAGGAATATAAAAAAGGGGCTGGATACACACGCTCTTTCTGCCCATTTTAAAAAATTCCATAAGTGTTCCACGAGACACATTGTTAGATTTGCAGGATTAACCTTGGTCAAATGTAATCAGCGCCAGAGAGATATTGCCTCTAACCTAGCCAAGAGGGAAATGCAATTGATTTATGATTGCAATACATTGGAACCTTATGGTCTAAATAACAATTTTGAACTCAAATGGTTTTTATGAATTGTATGTTTTAATGATCTTTTTATTAGAAATTTGGTGTTTTAATTGTTAGAATATTATAATATGTGAAGATTGAACCGTTACCATTAAGGGTTTTTAAATACGTGTTTTTGTTTATATTTTATTCCAGCACTTCCGATGGACATTAGAACTTTAAAGGAAGTGCGTGGATAAGTTTAGATACATCATTTCCGGGAGCACATGCGGCTAGACCCACGTGGTTGGGTGTAGTAGGCGGCTCCATGTAGCTCCGGAGAACGGGATAGACGCTACAACCGCACTTCCGGCAGGAGGTGAGGGCGGAAGGACGACCGCCGGATAGAGCGGGCGGAAGTAGAAATGACGGAACTTCCGGTGAATAAAGGACGGCAAGAGCGGGAAACGGACGTCACCGCACAAAGGATCTGATTGGATGGGACTTATTTAAAAGGGATTTTTGGTCAATACCACAACACACTGCCTTGAAAAAGACCCGGATGCACGGGTTGAAACGCGTTGGCTACACGAGTGTTGTGGACCCCAGGACTCCAGACAGACCTTGAGAGCAGCGAGCGGTAACCGGCTAAACATCTCAACCATTTCCACCCGGGTGGATTGGGCTGACTGATTTAAACAAACACCTGTTTGAGAACTGTTTTTTCACCAGTTCTCCACGGTATTCGGTAATTGTTTTAGCTCTCGGGGGACATTGTACTGGAGTTACAGAGGGATCTTGTTTGTTTGCATGTTTTTTCCTATGTTATTTGTGCATTAAATCTGACATACTACACATGGGATTTACTCTATTTTTCATATGCTGGACCGATGATGTTGTCTGAAATCTGGAAGCAATAAGAAGATTGATGCATATAAGGAATGTATACTCTATGATTATCTTTACAAATTAAGTGATTAACACATAGGGTGGAAGTGGCGCTTGGTATAGTGGATTGATAACTTTATCTGTTCAGTATCCATTTGAGTGTATTGGAGGGACACTCACCATCTATCCACTCAACTAAGCTGCCTATTGTTTGTTTCTTGCGCTTAAGATCAGAATACCAGCAGGTTTTTATATACACTCTGTTTGCGTTCCACCCGCAAAACCGGAAGTGAGGTGCGTTCCACTGGCCGGAAGTGAGTCATAATTCACTCCCGTTTTTTATTTTTTATTTTAAACAGGTCCAATTTTAGATGTATTCCTGGCAGGTGGATGCAATTCTTTGAATGTGAAGCTTCTCCCAAGGCATATTGTCTCCAGTATGGCGCCATAAAAATAAAAATAAAACAATAAATTACATGAGATAATGGTAAATAACCCAAAAGTGTAAATAATAAAAATAGATATAAAATATATATGAAAAATATAAAATATATAATTTATATAATTTAGAGAGTTATGATGAAGAAATATATGAACGAGGAATTAAAGGAACCACTTGATTTCGAAATCTTGGTTAAGACCCATAGGTGCTAGAGTTTGTAAATTAAAAATAGTTTTCATTTCAGCTTTAGCCAGGTTAATTTCCAGATTACGGTTCTTCCATGTTGCTTTGATATGAATAAGACCGATGAAGTTTGTGATGGAATTAGTGGAACATTGATGTTCTATTCTGAAATGTTCCGAAAGATGGTGAGTTGTTAAGCCTCTGCGAATGTTGCGAAGATGCTCGCCTATGCGGGTCTTCAGTGATCTGGATGTCCTGCCTATATAGCTTTTCCGACATTTGCATGTGATCATGTATACGACATTTGTGGTATTACATGTGATGAAGTCACGGATTCTAAAAACAGTTCCATTGATGGTGACCTCAGTAAATTTTGAATTCTCAGACTTAATGTTTCTGCACCCCAAACAAATTCCACAACGATGAAAGCCTGAAGTCCTTATGGGGTTCGGTTTTTTGAAGGGTAAATCGCTTCGTACCAGATGGTTTCTTAAGTTTGGGGCTTTGCGATAAATAAACTGAGGTTTTGAAGGAATGATATCTTTAAGTATGGGGTCACCCTACAAAATATGCCAGTTCTTCTTTATAATTTGTTCAAAGCATCTATGGTCAGAATCAAAGCCCGAAAGGAATGCCCACTGTGTATCTTTGGAGGATTTTGAAGGGGGTTTTGTATGTTCATCAATAAGTGTAGATCTGTCTGTAGCCATCGTCTGTTGGATTGCTATCTCAATATCTTCTGGCTTATATCCTTTCGTTAGAAATTATTTTTTAAGGTCTTGAATCTGGGTTTCACATAAGGAGAGTTCACTGCAATTTCTTTTTGTTCTTATGAACTGACCCATTTGGATCCCCATGAACCAATTGGCATGATGTTCTCTATCCACCGCAATGTAATTCTGTGTGTCAGTGGGCTTGTGATAAGTTTTAGTATGGACTGTTCCAGCTTTAATGTAGATTTGAAGATCTAAAAAATTGATTTCAGTTTGACTGATGGTGAAAGAGAGTTGTAAATTCACATTATTTTCATTAAGGGAATTACAGAATGTTTCAAGTTCTTCTTTCTCTCCAGTCCAAGTGAATATCACATCGTCGATGTATCTGCCCCAGTTCTTAAGTTGTCTGCCCCAAGTTACGCCAGAGAAGATGGTAGTGGCTTCCCAATAGGCCATGAAGAGGTTGGCGTAACTTGGGGCAAATCGGGTGCCCATAGCAGTTCCTTTGCTCTGAAGGAAATAGTCTCCATTGAAGAAGAAAAAATTGTTTATCAAAATGAAGTTGATGGACTCTATGATGAAATTCTTTTTCTCTTCTGTATAATCAGTTTGGTTAAGGAACCAATGAATGGCTTCAAGGCCATCTTCATGATTAATGACTATATATAATGAACATACATCTGCCGTGATTAAGTATGTGTTATCACTCCAAGTGATCTCCTGAATACTCCGAATGGCATCTCTGGTGTCTTTGAGAAAAGAGGGTGTCTTGGTTACTATCGGTTGAAGGAGTTGATCTACCATAGCCGAGAGATTGGAAGTAAGACTACCCGTCCCTGTGATGATTGGACGGCCGGGGGGATTGGACAGGCTTTTGTGAACTTTCGGGAGGATGTAGATGGTTGGTGTAACCGGATTGTCAATATTCAGATATTCAAATTCACTCCATGTAATACCCCCTGTTTCTAAATGTTTTTCAAATAATTTGATGAAGTTGTTTCTAATTCTTATTGAAGGATCTGGAGATTAACCTGGCTAAAGCTGAAATGAAAACTATTTTTAATTTACAAACTCTAGCACCTATGGGTCTTAACCAAGATTTCGAAATCAAGTGGTTCCTTTAATTCCTCGTTCATATATTTCTTCATCATAATTCTCTAAATTATATAAATTATATATTTTATATTTTTCATATATATTTTATATCTATTTTTATTATTTACACTTTTGGGTTATTTACCATTATCTCATGTAATTTATTGTTTTATTTTTATTTTTATGGCGCCATACTGGAGACGATATGCCTTGGGAGAAGCTTCACATTCAAAGAATTGCATCCACCTGCCAGGAATACATCTAAAATTGGACCTGTTTAAAAAAAAAAAAAAAAAAAACCGGAGTGAATTATGACTCACTTCCGGCCAGTGGAATGCACCTCACTTCCGGTTTTGCGGGTGGAACGCAAACAGAGGTCAATTCCGGTTCCGGTGGATGGCGGACCGGAAGTTCCATTTTTTGACAGTATAAGCACCCCGCCTGATACACTGGAAGCATACAGCCTTGAAAAAGGGACTTTGATGTCCCGAAACGCGTCGGCACCTGCTTTCCAGTACTTTCCTGTGCTTCTGGACATCCTTGACTGTGAAAGGGACCACTGGGGAACACGCCTGACAGAGCCACATGCAGGGTATTGTTCCCGGGAAATACCTTGCATTCATAACACCTGCGGCTCCGATTATCATCTTGGTAGGACTCTGTTTCCCATGTTGGGTTCTGTTTTTGTCTCACTTTTAATCATTGTGTAGTATTAAATTTATATTTTATTCACATCAAGCTGGTACATTACATTTTATTGAGAAAATAGAAGTTCCTGCAAAAAGTGTAGCATTGGATTAGCGCCAAAGTGGGAGTAGTCACTTTACCATTTTTAGTGCATTTTTACTGTTTGGAGTTTGCAGGGAACTCCCAGACTACCCCCAGGCTTGCACAAATCCTTACAGCGCAACCATCCACCTCTATTATGTCTCTTTTGTACAGCCATGACAAGGTTTACCGCAAACATTACAGGACTTACCACAGACATAACAGCCTATTTATCAGCCTATAGCAGCCCCGTCTGTCCATACTCCATGGTGGAATATATTTTTATACTCTGTACAGAGTCTGGCTGCTTCATCTACTGCATTTCAGATATGTTACCGGACCAGGTAGCACTGCCTACACCTACGGCCATTAAGCGTACTGTGCCATCTTCACAGTCCACACCACTTTCTGACCCAGAAGAATCTTCTACAGCAGTAGATCAGGCTGAGGGTTCTGATGCAAACTCTCCATCAGGGGAGGATGAAGTGCAGTCAAACTTTAATGTGGCAACTTTAGTCAGGGCGGTCAAATTCTCTCTACAGCTAGAAGATGCTGAACCAGCCCCTACAAATAAAGATCCTCTGAATAAATGACAGACGGTAGTAGTAGCTGAGTTTCTACACTCAGATCATTTCTCTGAGTCTATGGATAAGGCATGGAAAACTCCTATAAAGAAGTTTGCTGTTCCTGAAAGGCTGAGCTCCTTTTATCCGTTGCCAAAGACTGATTGTTCCAAACGGGAACATCCACCTATGGTGGATGTCTATGTGACATGTTTGTTTAGAAGTTCTGTTCTGCCAATACCTACTGCATCCTCCCTTAAGTACCTGCCGGATAGACAATTGGACGCGTGTCTTAAATCTGTATTTCTCTAACGTCCTAGAGGATGCTGGGGACTCCGTAAGGACCATGGGGATAGACGGGCTCCGCAGGAGAAATGAGCACTTCAAGAAAGAATTTAGTTCCTGGTGTGCACTGGCTCCTCCCTCTATGCCCCTCCTCCAGACCTCAGTTTGATACTGTGCCCAGAGGAGCTGGGTGCTTTTCAGTGAGCTCTCCTGAGTTTGCTGATAGAAAGTATTTTGTTAGGTTTTTTATTTTCAGGGAGCTCTGCTGGCAACAGACTCCCTGCATCGAGGGACTGAGGGGAGAGAAGCAGCCCTACTCTCTGAGTGCAGGTCCTGCTTCTTAGGCTACTGGACACCATTAGCTCCAGAGGGATTGGTACGCAGGATCTCACCCTCGCCGTCCGTCCCAGAGCCGCGCCGCCGCCCCCCTCGCAGAACCGGAAGATAGAAGCCGGGTGAGTATGAGAAGAAAAGAAGACTTCAGAGGCGGCAGAAGACTTCATGATCTTCACTGAGGTAATGCACAGCACTGCAGCTGTGCGCCATTGCTCCCACACACCTCACATACTCCGGTCACTGTAAGGGTGTAGGGCGCAGGGGGGGTGCCCTGGGCAGCAATATAAACCTCTTATTTGGCAAAAGGAGCATATATACAGCTGGACACTGTATATATGCAGGAGACCCCGCCAATTTTACACTTTTAGCGGGACAGAAGCCTGTTGTCGAGGGGGTGGGGCTTCTCCCTCAGCACTCACCAGCGCCATGTTTTTCTCCACAGCACCGCTGAGAGGAAGCTCCCCGGACTCTCCCCTGCTTATACCACGGTAGAAGAGAGGGTTTTAAAGAAGAGGGGGGCACATAATTCGGCGCAGATAATAACAGCGCTACTGGGTAAACATTAAATTGCTGTGTTTTTTCCTGGGTCATATAGCGCTGGGGTGTATGCTGGCATACTCTCTCTCTGTCTCTCCAAAGGGCCTTGTGGGGAAATTATCTTCAGATGAGCATTCCCTGAGTGTGTGGTGTGTCGGTACGTGTGTGTCGACATGTCTGAGGTAAAAGGCTCTCCTAAGGAGGAGATGGAGCAAATGTGTGTGTGAGTGGTGTCTCCGTCGACAACGCCGACACCTGATTGCATATGTGAAATTAAGTGCTGAGGTAAATTTATTGCACAAAAGATTAGAGAACAGACAGTGAATCTACACATGTCTGTCCCTTTGTCGCAGAGACCTTCAGAGTCTCACAACGTTCACTATCCAAAATAATAGACACTGATATCGTCACGGAGTCTGACTCCAGTGTCGACTACGATAATGCAAAGTTACAGCCAAAACTGGCAGAAAAGTATTCAATATATAATTATTGTAATAAAAGATGTTTTGCATATCACTGATGACTCATCTGTCCCTGACACGAGGGTACACATGTTTAAGGGGAAGAAAGCTGAGGTAAATTTCCCTCCTCTCATGAACAAAAAGAGCGGGAATCTCCAGAAAAGAGACTGCAGATTCCATTTCCCACAAAGAATTTTCAGGGAGTATCCTTTCCCTACTAGGGCAAGGATACTATGGGAATCTTCCCCTAGGGTGGACAAAGCTTTGTCACGTTTACCCAAAAGGTAGCGCTGACTTAACAGCTATCCTCAGGGATCCTGCAGATAGCATGCAGTAAAAGTACTATGAAGTCCATTTACACACATTCTGGTACACTACTCACACCGGTGATTGTGTCGGCATGGGTTTATAGCGCTGTAGCAGCGTGGACAGATACCTTATCAGCGGAGATTGAAACCCTAGAGGAGGATACCATGTTATTGACCCTAGTATGTGTATGTGTGTGTATATATATATATATATAAATAAAAGATGCTGTCTTATATATATATATATATATATATATATATAACATGCCCAAAGAGACATTAGTCTACTGGGTTCTAGAGTAAACGCTCTGTCGATTTCTGCTAGACGTGTCCTGTGGAACATGCAATGGACAGGTGATGCCGACTAAAAGAGGCATATGGATACAAGGCTGAGGAATTGTGTGGAGAAGGGCTCTCGGACCTGGTCTCCACAGCTATAGCTGGTAATTCTGATCTTTTGCCTTATATTCCCTCACAGCCTAAGAAAGCACGACATTATCAAATGCAGTCCTTTCGGTCGCAGAATAACAAGAAAGTACGAGGAGCGTCCTTTCTTACCAGAGGTAAGGGCACAGGGCACAGCTAGTTCCCAGGAACAGATGTCCTCCCCGGCCTCTACTACATCCACCGCATGACGCTGGAGCTCCGCTAAGGGAGTCCGTCCCAGTGGGAGCACGTCTTCGACTCTTCAGCCACATCTGAGTTCACTCACAGGTGGATCCCGGGGCAATAAAAATAGTTTCTCAGGGTTACAAGCTGGAATTCGAAAGGTGCTTCCTCAACAGTTTTTTCCTTATCGGACCTACCGACTTCTCCCCCAGAAAGGGAGATAATATTAAATACAATTCACACATTGTATCTCCAACAGGTGGTGCTCAAGGTTCCCCTCCTGCAACAAGGAAGGCGATATGACTCAACCTTGGCTGTAGTCCCGAAACCGTACGGTTCGGTCAGACCTATTTAAAATTATAATCTCTGAACCTATACGGGAAAAGGTTCAAATTTAAAGTGGAATCGCCCAGAGCGATCATCGCCAGCCTGGAAGGGGGGGATTTTATGGTGTATCTAGACATAAAGGCTGCATACCTTCATGTTCCCATTTATCCACCCCATCAGGCGTACCTGACAATTGCGGTACAGGATTGTCATTACCAATTTCAGGGTAATTGGCGGATATAATGGTGCTCCTACGCAAGCAAGGAGTCACAGTTATCCCATACTTGAACGATCTCCTAATAAGGGGCGAGATCAAAAGAGCAGTTGTTGAACAGCGTGTCACTTTCGAGGAAGGTATCACAGCAACATGGCTGGATTCTCAATTTCCCGAGGTCACAGTTGGTTCCTATGACTCGTCTGCCCTTCTTGGGTATGATTCTGGATACAGACCAGAAATGTGTTTACCTTCAGATAGAGAAGGCCCAGGAACTCATGACTCTAGTCAGGGACCTATTGAAACCAAGACAGGTGTCAGTGCATCACTGCACTCGAGTCCTGGGAAAAACATTCCCTTTGGCAGGTTCCATGCGAGGACTTCAAATGGGACCTACTGGACAAGTGGTCCGGGTCACATCTACAGATTCATCAGTTGATCACCCTATCCCCCAGGGCCAGGGTATCTCTCCTGTGGTGGCTGCAGAGTGCTCACCTTCTAGAAGGCCGCAGACATTCAGGACTGGATCCTGGTGACCACGGACGCGAGCCTCCGAGGCTGGGGAGCAGTCACACAGGGAAGAAATTTCCAAGGTCTTTGGTCAAGTCAAGAGACTTGTCTTCACATCAACATATTGGAACTAAGGGCCATATACAACGCCCTACGTCAAGCGGAGACCTTTCTTCGCGACCAACCGGTTCTGATCCAGTCAGACAACGTCACCGCAGTAGCTCATGTAAACCGCCAAGGCGGCACAAGGAGCAGAGTGGCGATGGCGGAAGCCACCAGAATTCTTTGCTGGGCAGAGAATCATGTAAGAGCACTGTCAACAGGGTTCATTCCGGAAGTGAACAACTGGGAAGCAGACTTCCTCACCAGACATACGTCCTGGGGAGTGGAGACTTCATCAGGGAGTCTTCGCACAGATTGCAAATCGGTGGGGACTGCCACAGATAGACATGATGGCGTCCCGCCTCAACAAGAAGCTGCAGAGTTATTGCGCCTGGTCAAGAGACCCTCAGGCAGTAGCGGTAGACGCCCTAGTGACACCGTGGGTGTTCCAGTCAGTCTATGTATTTCCTCCTCTTCCTCTCATACCCAAGGGATGAGAATAATAAGAAAAAGGAGGAGCGAGAACAATCCTCATTGTTCCAGATTGGCCACGAAGGATCTGGTATCCGGACCTGCAGGAAATGCTTACAGAAGATCCGTGGCCTCTTTCTCTAAGGCAGGACCTGTTGCAACAGGGCCCATGTCTGTTCCAAGACTTACCGCTGCTGCGTTTGACGGCATGGCGGTTGAACGCCGGATCCTAGCGGAAAAAGGCATTCCGGATGAGGTCATTCCTACGCTGATAAAGGCTAGGAAGGACGTGGCATCTAAACATTATCACCGTATATGGCGAAAATATGTTTCTTGGTGTGAGGCCAGGAATGTTCCTACGGAAGAATTCCATCTGGGCCGTTTCCTTCACTTCCTACAAACTGGAGTGAATTTGGGCCTAAAACTTAGGCACCATTAAGGTTCAGATTTCGGCCCTATCCATTTTCTTTCAAAAAGAATTAGCTTCTCTCCCAGAAGTTCAGACTTTTGTGAAGGGAGTGCTGCATTTTCAGCCTCCTTTTGTACCTCTGGTGGAGCCCTGGGACCTTAACGTGGTGTTAAGTTTCCTTAAGTCACACTGGTTTGAACCACCTAAAACGGTAATATCTCACTTGGAAGGTGGTCATGTTATTAGCCTTGGCTTCGGCTAGGCAAGTGTCGGAATTGGCGGCTATGTCTCTTAAAAGCCCCTTTCTGGTTTTCCATGTCGATAGAGCGGAGTTGCGGACACGTCCTCAATTCCTGCCTAAGGTGGTATCATCCTTTCATATGAACCAGCCTATTGTGGTGCCTGTGGCTACGCGTGACTTGGAGGACTCCAAGTCCCTGGATGTGGTCAGGGCTTTGAAAATTTACGTAGCCAGAACGGCTAGAGTCAGAAAAACAGAATCACTGTTTGTCCTGTATGCTGCCAACAAGCTTGGCGCTTCTGCTGCAAAGCAGACTATTGCCCGCTGGATTTGTAACACCATTCAGCAGGCTCATTCTACGGCTGGATTGCCGTTGCCTAAATCGGTTAGGGCCATTCCACTAGGAAGGTGGGCTCTTCTTGGCAGCTGCCCGAGGGGTCTCAGCATTACAGTTGTGCCGAGCTGCTACTTGGTCAGGTTCAAACACTTTTGCTAAGTTCTACAAGTTTGATACCCTGACTGAGGAGGACCTCTTGTTTGCTCAATTGGTGCTGCAGAGTCATCCGCACTCTCCCGCCCGTTTGGGAGCTTTGGTATAATCCCCATGGTCCTTACGGAGTCCCCAGCATCCTCTAGGACGTTAGAGAAAATAAGATTTTAAACCTACCGGTAAATCTTTGTCTCGTAGTCCGTAGAGGATGCTGGGCGCCCGCCCCAAGTGCGGACTACTTCTGCAATACTTGTATATAGTTATTGCTTCAATAAGGGTTATGTTATAGTTGCATCGGTCCTGAACTGATGCTATGTTGTTTTCATACTGTTAACTGGGTTGTTATCACAAGTTATACGGTGTGATTGGTGTGGCTGGTTTGAATCTTGCCCTTGGATTAACAAAATCCTTTCCTCGTACTGTCCATCTCCTCTGGGCAAAGTTTCTCTAACTGAGGTCTGGAGGAGGGGCATAGAGGGAGGAGCCAGTGCACACCAGAAACTAAATTCTTTCTTGAAGTGCCCATGTCTCCTGCGGAGCCCGTCTATCCCCATGGTCCTTACAGAGTCCCCAGCATCCTCTACGGACTACGAGAAAAAGATTTACCGGTAGGTTTAAAATCTTATTATTCGCTTACAGGTGCCATAGCCAGACATGCAACGGCTACTGTCTGGGTGGCTAAAGCGATTGAAAACTGGACTGAGGCTCTTGAAAACAGTTTTCAGTCTGAGGCTACCACAGAACAAGTGACAATGTTAGCCAACATAAGGGAGGCTGCAAATTACATTGGAGAGGCTGCTTTTGATACTGCTTTGTCTGCTTCTGTGGGAGGACATTGCAGTGTTTGTCTGCTTTCCTGGAATATCTACTGAAGATAGTTCCGCAACAGGTTATTGTATCAGACATTGACCAATAATAGATCTAAGTCTGTGACCGACTTAAGGCTAACAATGTACACTGGGTGTACTGAACTAATTACACGTCGGTGGTGCTCCCAGAGTCAGTGGGTTTAGGCAACAAAACAGAAGAGGAGAAAGACTCTATGTTGGGGCACTCTTTATCACAAATTCGACACTAAAACTTAACTTTTAATGAACATAGTAAAATATAGTGACTCAAATATAAACAAAAAACATGAATATGAATATTAGTGCATATTAGTGATGCTACTATTATAAGGATATATAAGTGGAATGCCTTGGTATGGTAGTATGGCCAAACTCCACAGAATACGCCTGATCTCGTCAGATCTTGGAAGCTAAACTGTGGCAGGCCTGGTCAGTAATTGTATGGGGGACCAACAGTGAACACCAGGTGCAGTAAACAACCCAACTGAACAGCAGAAGTAAAGACACCCCTTCTCTTTTGACTCTATTTCTTTTTTCTATCCGCTTTGAATTTAAATATCTCACGTTGTGATTGATGAATATGCTATATTTTCATCTATAAATACATATTGCTGAATATGTTACATTTTTATCTTTAAAAAAATATATATTCATACTAAACCAGCTACCTCGTATCTTCAGTTTTTTGCCTGTCGCAAAAAGTCTAATTATACAACAATTATTGAAGCAAATGCCTTTTGGTAACACCACTGCCCAAACATAGAGCAGTTGGTGCTTAAGGACCTATATAGGCAACATTTTTATCCGTTAGATGATATCTTTTCCATCCTTTGAGCATTTATAATACGGAGTAGCTAAACCGAGTCACTATCCCGCTGGGATTAAAAATACAACCTGTTTTATATTATAGACAGGTTTCTCCCAGTTTGACGCATTAACAACAAATTATTTTCACCAAGGCATTCCACTTATATATCCTTATAATAGTAGCATCACTAATATGCACTAATATTCATATTCATGTTTTTTGTTTACATTTGAGTCACTATATTTTACTATGTTCATTAAAAGTTAAGTTTTAGTGTCGAATTTGTGATAAAGAGTGCCCCAACATAGAGTCTTTCTCCTCTTCTGTTTTGCTGCTTTCCTGGAATGCTGATTCTGAGGCCAAGAACAGACCTGGGCGACTAGACTAGTCACATCTTCAGGTGACAATTTTATTTTTGCAGAGTCATGGCTGGCTTTTCAGCTGGGCCAAGTCCTCTATCATTCCATCTCAGCAGATGATCCATCTCAGGGCTTTTTTTTTTTTTGTTTTTTTGTTTTTTTTTTGGGGGGGGGGGGGGGGTGTAAGCTGCACTTAAAACCATGTTCATTATATAACTGTGACTCAAATATGTTTTGGTAAACACCTAAAATGCCAAAAATGTTGACAGTGTCAGTATACAGTGCATCCGGAAAGTATTCACAGCGCTTCACTTTTTTCACATTTTGTTATGTTACAGCCTTATTCCAATATGGACTAAATTCATTTTTTCCCTCAAAATTGTACACACAATACACCATAATGTCAATGTGAAAAAAAAAAAATTTGGGAGATTTTTTCAAATATATTAAAAATAAAAAAAACTAAGAAATCACATGTATATAAGTATTCACATCCTTTGCTCAATACTTTGTTGAAGCACCTTTGGCAACAATTACAGCCTCAAGTCTTTTTGATTATGATGCCACAAGCTTGGCACACTTATCTTTGGCCAGTTTCACCCATTCCTCTTTGCAGCACCTCTCAAGCTCCATCAGGTTGGATGGGAAGCGTCGGTGCACAGCCATTTTCAGATCTCTCCAGAGATGTTCGATCAGATTCAAGTCTGGGCTCTGGCTGGGCCAATCAAGGACATTCGCAGATTGTCTTGAAGCCACTCCTTTGATATCTTGGCTGTGTGCTTAGGGTTGTTGGCCTGCTGAAAGATGAACCGTCGCCCCAAGAGCGCTTTGGAGCAGGTTTTCATCCAGGAAGTCTCTGTACATTGCTGCATTTATATTCCCCTCTATCCTGACTAGTCTACCAGTTCCTGCCATTGAAAAACATCCCCACAGCATGATGCTACCACTACCATGCTTTACTGTAGGGGTGGTATTGGCCTGGTGATGAGTGGTGCCTGGTTTCCTCCAAACATGTTGTCTGGCATTCACACCAGAGAGTTCAATCTTTGTCTCATCAGACCATAGAATTTTGTTTCTCATGGTCTTAGAGTCCTTCAGGTGCATTTTGGCAAACTCCAGGCTTTTTAATAAGGAGTGGCTTCCGTCTGGCCACTCTACCATAAAGGCCTGATTGGTGGATTGCTGCAGAAATGGTTGTCCTTCTGGAAGGTTTTCCTCTCTCTACAGAAGAATGCTGTAGCTCTGACATAGTGACCATCGGGTTCTTGGTCACCTCCCTGACTAGGGCTCTTCTCCCCTTATTGCTCAGTTTAGATGGCTGGCCAGCTCTAGGAAGAGTCCTGGTGGTTCCGAACTTCTTCCATTTATGGATTATGGAGGCCACTGTGCTCATTGGGACCTTCAAAGCAGCAGATATTTTTCTGTACTCTTCCCCAGATTTGTGCCTCAAGACAATCCTGTCTCGGAAGTCTACAGACAATTCATTTGACTTCATGCTTGGTTTGTGCTCAGACATGCACTGTCAAGTGTGGGACCTTATATAGGCATTTGTGTGCCTTTCCAAATCATGTCAAATCAACTGAATTTACAACAGGTAGAGTCCAATTAAGCTGTTGGAACATCTCAAGGATGATTAGTGGGGAACAGGATTCACCTGAGCTCAATTTTGAGCTTCATGGCAAAGACTGTGAATACTTATGTACATGTGATTTCTTAGTTTTTATTTTTAATAAATTTGCAAAAACCTCAAAAAAACTTTTTCCACATTGTCATTATGTGTGTAGAATTTTGAGGGGAAAAAATGAATGTATTCCATTTTGGAATAAGGCTGTAACATAACAAAATGTGGAAAAAGTGAAGTGCTGTGAATACTTTCTGGATGCACTGTATATATGGATGTGTGTGTAATATAATATACTGAGATCAATATGTAACATAGGGCCTAATTCAGACCTGATCGCAGCTGCAAATTTGTTAGCTAATGGGCAAAACCATGTGCAGTGCAGGTGGGGCAGATATAACGTGCAGAGAGATTTAGATTTGGGTGGGTTATATTGTCTCTGTGCAGGGTATATACTGGCTGCTTTATTTTTACACTGCAATTTAGATTTCAGTTTGAACACACCCCACCCAAATCTAACTCTCTCTGCACATGTTATATCTCCCCCCCCCCCTTCCCTGCAGTGCGTATGGTTATGCCCATTTGCTAACAAATTTGCTAACAAATTTCCTGCTGTGATCAGGTCTGAATTACAAAGTGAGTACTATGTCAGTTTGCATAGCATATCTTGTGTAACTGCAATCTGTGCATGCTCAGGAAAGGAACACAAGCATAGGGGTGATTGCAGACTTGTAGGTATGTGACACTTAGGTATGAGGGAGGGAAAGGTCAGTATAATACAATTTTCACATCGCAAACCCAGGTCGGACCTGGCTTTTGAACCTGGGTCCGACCCGGGTCCGAGCAGCCTCCGACCCTTTCACATTGCAGTTTCAACCCAGGTTATTTCCGGGTTGGTGCATTTCATACTGAACCCGGGTCACCCATGTTAAACACTGTGATTTGATTTAGAATTGACTTTTCTGGCTCACATTGATGAGGTTCCAAAGGAAATAAAAGGAGGGGCTGGGGATTGCTATGAGCAGACACAAACTTTTTAGGGTGACCAGACTATCCCTTTAACCTGGGACACTCATGAACTACACAGGTTCTGTGGCTGACTGACTACAAGCCTGCATTTCACCTGGTTTTAAGCAGCCACAGAACCTGTGTAATTCATGAGTGTTCCAGGTTAAAGGGATAGTCTGGTCACCCTACATTGGGGGTCATTCCGAGTTGTTCGCTCGCTAGCTGTTTTTAGCAGCCGTGCAAATGCTAAGCCGCCGGTCTCTGGGAGTGTATTTTAGCTTAGCAGAAGTGCGACCGAAAGGATTGCAGAGCGGCTACAAAAAAAAATTGTGCAGTTTCAGAGTAGCTCCAGACCTAATCCTAGCTTGCGATCACTTCAGACTGTTCAGTTCCGGATTTGACGTCACAAACACGCCCTGCGTTCGGCCAGCCACGCCTGTGTTTTTCCTGGCACGCCTGCGTTTTTCCGAACACTCCCTGAAAACGGACAGTTGACACCCAGAAACGGCCCTTTCCTGTCAATCACTCTGCGGCTGCCATTGCGACTGAAAAGCTTCGCTAGACCTTGTGTAAAAATACTTTGCCCGTTGTGTAAGTACGTCGCGCGTGCACATTGCAACGCATGCGCAGAAGTGCCACTTTTTCACTTAATCGCTGCGCAGCGAACATTTTTATCTAGCAATCAACTCGGAATGACCCCCATATCCAGCTAATCAGCACCTTTTTCTGAGACCCCGGTTGAATATCCTCCGGTCAGAGGCTTTCACACTGCACTGCGATCCGGGTCCGACCCGTGTTTAACCCTTCTTTTAATCCGGCTTAAAATGCAGGGTTGCTCGACCCTGGTTATTCACTTTCACACTGCACCTCGACCCGGGTTTTTTTGGCGATGTGCTCATACTCTAACATAGAATGAGCATAGTAATGTGGTTCATGCCGACCTACGGAAATGTATGTTAGGAGGCATACAATTTGCAGCTATGGATACTTGGTTGGTATTTCAAATCTATTGTGATGACTCATCAATAAACACTACTGACCCAGTACTTCATAATTGTCACAAGAAGTCTGCTTAACGCTATGACCCTGAGTGTACCATTACCTTGACAGAATGTGGACACTGAACCAATACTAAACACATAAGCTATAACAGAACCCTTAGGAATATCGTGTAAGATAACCCTGAGGTAGGGCAACCTCCTTCCCCATAATGCACACTTGGCCTCATTTAGATGTGGTTGCTGATATGATTGCTGTTGCAATTGTTTGCTGTCCACAATTGGGAGTATATGCTAATATGGGCAGAAGCTAACCTGAGCATGCCCACTGCTGTCTTCTCATTCCTGTCCGTACAAGCAGTGGTGCAAGTAGAATTTTTTTCTTACTGGTACGAATAGTAAAAATGGGCGTGGTCACGTGGCATGAGAGGGCGTGGTCACACGAAACAAGGGGAGTGTCTACATGACAATAGCGGCATGGCCACATTATACCACACACCGTAATGCCCCTTACACATTATGCTAAACACTGTAATGCCCATTACACATTATGCCCCACACCGTAATGCTTATTACACATTATGCTGCACACCACAATGCTTATTACACATTATGCTGCACACTGTAATGCTTATTACACATTATGCCAGACACCGTAACACACATTACACATTATGCCACACACCGTAATGCTCATTACACATTATGCCACACATAGTAATGCCTTACATATTATACCACACACCGTAATGCCTATTACGTATTATGCCACACACAGTTATGCCACTGACACCATTTTATGTCCCACACACAAAAATGCCCTTTATAAATTATGCCCCAGTGGTGGGCTGCTGGTACTGAGTACCACCACCCCATACCACCTTACTTTCAGCACTGCATATAAGTGCTGAAACATTGGTGCCATTGTCGCATATCGGCTTATCATGCAGATTCAGAGTGCTTTTGAAGATGCGCAGGCTGAGCAGCTCTCCTGGGACACAGAGGGCTCTCCAGTTGTAAGTGAGATCACAACTGCTAATTTATGCATGCCCAAAAACCACTGTCTAAGTGGCCATGACATGCCTGCATTTGGCTGACCACTCCCTGTTACCACCACTAAACGCTGTCACTCACTTTGCGACTAATCCCTTGTTGCGATCGCCATCGCAATTCAATTGCTCCGTGTGCGCAGTACAGCTCAGACACATGCACAGTATGAAAATATCAACCAACCTGCATATTTCAGCCACTTTGCAACAGCATCTGAATAAGGCCCACAGTGCCAGAAGTGCAGCAATTCCATACAAACACACCAACAATTATTATTCCACTCATACAAAATTAAACAGATTGGGATTTGGAGGTCCAAATTAATATTAAATTATTATAACTCTTTAGTAGTTAAAATTTTTAGAAGAACCATAATGAAACATAATCCAGTCATGGGGTGCTGCATCATGTGGCCAGTATGATACAGCACCCCGGTCACCTGGTAACGACCAGGATCCGCTGCCAGGATGAGACGCAACGCTGGCTCATAACACCTTACTACCAAGTTATCCCTGTGTAATACAGAGGGACCTACTGTATCACCCAGCCCACACATACAACTGTAACAGGCTGCTTTGTCTCACTTGTAATAAGCCAGGTTTTCCTTGGAGTTCACAAAACATAAGATAGAAACCTGAGACACACATACAGATTGGGATGTAGTCATAAAGTCAACAATCACAATGTCAACAACATGTTGACATTTTCAGACGTGTGAAATTCAGTAGTTTTGTCAGAATGTCAGCATTAGGGTAAAGGTGGGTACAAACCATGCGATGCGCTCCATGAGCAATATCGCCTAGTGTTTCCCTTCCCCTCCCGGGCCACCGACAATGTGCATACACACAGTGACGCCATGTTGTGGCCAGCCCGAACATGCAACTCCTGACGATATTGTCAGATTGAACTGCGTCACAGCCAACAGCGGTGGGGGGGGGAAGGGGTGAATGACCCCCTCGAGTGAGCATTGTGCATCACTCTCCAGCATACACACTGGGCGATATTACTCAGGAGGGTAAAAATGAGCAATATTTTTGACAGTATCTCCCAGCATGTATGCACCTGTAGGCTGTGTGATGGGAGGGTTAGTGATACGAGTTTGGCACTAGAGGCACGGATAGGGGGGAAATACAAGAATGTCACTCCATTAGATAACTCCACTGGAAGTGACAGTTACATGACTACCGGAACCCAGAAGAGCAGCTGCAGTCATCATGCCTACTGTATCTTCTTTTTGTTCATACGTTTGTAAATCCAGTCATCAGGACACAGAGACATGCGAGTTCACTGCTGTGCTGTTTATTCCCTCACCAACTCCAGGCACACTGCACACTGGACCACCCACTTCCCAGCATCCCCCTGGTCCCAGGGACCATCACTGAAGATTCAGGCTTACACAGATTAGTAAGGGAGTATCTACAAATATTAAGCATTCTAATACACTAACATCACATCCTCTTTTCTTTAAAGATAAGCCCTGTACACTTCAATGCAACAATTAACAACGTCATATTAAGAACATCATCTAACACGTTTCAATGAGTCTCTCAGGTCTGCATATTTCCCTTTTGGGTCTTTCATACACAGTCTTTGTTTCATCGACCATGTTGGACCTTTCTAGAATCGTGGTTTGTTCACCATTATCAGGATCATCATACATGTCAGATGAAGGGGATTCTTCAGTCATGTTGTCTTCATTATGGTTAGGTTGAGATCTTAAATCCACCCGATTTCTTCTTACTTCCGTTCCACGCTCTATACGTATAGTATAAGATCTTGGTGCTACTTGTGCTTACACAATACCTTTCTGCACCCAAATACCTTTCTCGTGATCTCTGAGACGGACTTGGTCACCCGATTTTAGATCAGATAAGCTTTTTGCTCGCCTGTCATGGAACAGTTTCTGTTTTGCCTGTTGACATTCCTTACTCAGTCTGACCAACGCTGAGTTATGTGTATTAAGCAGTTCATCATGTATCGGGAGATTTGCTCTAATCCTCCTTCCCATCAGCATTTGTGCAGGAGAAAGTCCATTCTGTAAAGGTGTACTGCGGTAGATTAAAAGACTTTTGTAGAAATTTTCTTTACCTTCTTGAGCTTTTTTCATGAGACTCTTTACAGTTTTTACTGAACTTTCCACCAACCCATTTGAGCATGGATAGTGGGGACTTGACGTAGTATGGACAAATTCCCACTCATCAGCAAATTGTCTAAATTCAGCACTGGAAAACTGAGGACCATTGTCAGTGAACACTTCCATAGGAACACCATGCCTTGCAAAGATTGACTTCACGCTATTGATTACGGCTTTACTAGTAGTTGTATGTAGTGTCTTCACCTCAGGGTAGTTGGAGTAATAATCAGTCACGACAATGTACGTTTTCCCATTACAATCAAATAAATCTGCGCCAACTTTCTGGTACGGTCTCTCTGGCACTGCGTGAGGACTCAGTGGCTCGACTTGTTGTTTCGGTCTATATGTAAGACATAATTCACATGTAGCTGTAGTCTGTGCAATGTCTTGGTTCATTCTTGGCCAATACATAACTTCACGCGCTCTCCGCTTACATTTTTCTTCTCCTAAGTGGCCTTCATGTATCTTGCACAGCATAGTTTTTCTTAGTCGTGCAGGTATGACAAACCTATTGCCTTTGTAAATAATACCATCGACAACTGTAAGGTCACTGCGGTACATCCAATAATCATGGATAGACAGCGGGCATGCATGTTTTTCTGCTGGCCAACCTTTCAGAATTATATCTTTCAACACTTTCATTGTGTCATCTGTCTCAGTTTCTTTCCTAATCTGTTCTTGTCTTGCAAGAGACACTGGTAGAGAAGCTACGATCAAATTAACATAGGCTTCTATCTCTTCTATCTCTTCATCCATCAGACTTTTGGAACCTTCACTTTTGTCAACAGCACGAGAAAGTGTATCAGCAATGTACATGTATTTGCCGGGACAGTAGAGCAAGTGTACATCATATTTCTGTAGTCTGATAAGCATTCGTTGAATTCATGGGACAGTCATGTCATGATTTAGTCATGATAGCTATCAATGGCTTGTGGTCAGTTTCCACTGTAAATGTTTGACCATACACAAACTGCTGAAATCGCTCACATGCATATGTGATCGCTAGAAGTTCTTTTTCTATCTGAGCATACCTTGTTTCAGCACTTGTCAGTGCTCTTGATGCATAGATTACTGGTTGCCATGTATCCTCATGTTCTTGTAACAGCACTGAGCCTAGGCCAAATTGCGAAGCATCTGCTGAAATTCTTATTCTTTTCGCAGGATCAAAGAATTTTAGCACTGGTTGCTCTGTAATGATCTGTTTCAAGTTTTGCCAACTTTCTTCTTGTTCATGTGACAACATCCACTCGTTATCTTTGTCCAACAACCATCTAAGAGAGGCTGTTCGTTCAGAGAGTTGAGAAATAAACTTTCCTAAGTAAGTAATCATTCCTAGGAATCTTCTGACGTCGTCTATGTTGTTAGGACGTTCCATGTTCACTATGGCTGATATTTTCCTTGGGTCTGGTTTTACACCTTGATCCGAGACCATGTCGCCCATAAAGGTAAGTGTATTCACGCCAAATTCACATTTGTCCTTGTTTAGCTTTAGATTCACTTTCTTGACAAGTTCCATTACTTGTCTCAATCTAGAATCATGTTCTTCCTTTGTAGATCCCCAGACAATAATGTCATCCATCATTGTTTCAACACCTGGAATATGTTCAAAAATAATGTGTATCTTTTTGTGACATACTTCTGGAGCAGACAATATTCCATATGGTAGTCGAAGAAATCTGTATCGACCTTCTGGTGTATTAAATGTACAAAGCTTTGAGCTGGCCTCATCTAGCTTCATTTGCCAGAATCCTGAAGATGCGTCCAATTTACTGAACCATTTTGCTCCCGCAAATTGCGACATGATTTCATCTCTGGTTGGTAGTTTGAAATGTTATTATTATTTATTTATTTATTTATTACCAGTTATTTATATAGCGCACACATATTCCGCAGCGCTTTACAGAGAATATTTGGCCATTCACCTCAGTCCCTGCCCCAGTGGAGCTTACAATCTATATTCCCTACCACATGTACACGCACACACATTCACACTAGGGTTAATTTTGTTTAAAGCCAATTAACCTACCAGTATATTTTTGGATTGTGGGAGGAAACCGGAGTACCCGGAGAAAACCCACGCAAGCACGGGGAGAATATACAAACTCCACACAGTTAGGGCAATGGTGGGAATCGAACCCATGACCTCAGTGCTGTGAGGCAGTATTGCTAACCATTACACCGTCCGTGCTGCCCATTTAATAGCTTTGTTTAAATCTCTGGGGTCTAGACATATTCTGAGTTGTCCATTTTTCTTTTCAACAATTACTAAGGAGCTTACCCATTCAGTAGGATCATCAACTTTCTGTATCACACCCAAGGCTTCCATGCGATTTAACTCTTGTTTCAGTTTTTCTCTCAGCGCAAACGGCACTTTTCTACAGGGGTGTATCACTGAAGAAACTTGCGTGTCTATATTTATTTTATGCTCTCCAGGCAAACAACCTAAAACCTTCAAACAAGTCTCTGTATTCTGTAAACATCGATTTGCAGTCATCTTCTATTTGTGATGTCACCATAAAAATTTCTTTAGCAAGCTTAGTTTCTCACAGGAACTTAATCCTAGAATCGGTTGCACATTTTTATCCACAATTAGTAGAGATGTTTTAAACTGTTGTCCCTTATATTTCAGTGGCACTAATCATGTACCTTTCACAGGAATTTCCTCCCCAGTGTACCCTGTAACTTTTACTTTGGCTGGGTGAATTTTAGGTTTTACTCTAAAAGTCTTATAGTCTTGAAATGATATCAAATTCACCTGCGCACCAGTATCAAGCTTAAAGGGAATGACAATCTCGTTCACAGTTAAAGGGACAATCCATTCTTTCTTAGCTGCACTGCAAAGTTCAATGCAATCCACAAATAATTCATCTGTTTGTTTAACAGCATGCACTTTGGTTGTTTTACTTTTAATTTTACAGCATTTGGCAAAGTGATTAAGTCTACCACATTTCATGCAGGTTTTACCATAAGCAGGGCACATTTTAGGATTGTGAGCATTTCCACATCTACTACACATTTCCTTATTAGACTGTGGCTTAGACTGCTTCATTCTTGAGAATGGAGGTTTGCATGGCTCTGTTTTCTGCACTACATGCACATCAGCTTCCTTGTGTAACTTTTTGGCTTGACATCTAGTTATTTCTGCAGATCTACACATAGTCACTGCCTTTTCTAGTGTTAGGTCTTGCTCTCTCAGCAATCTCTCTCTGAGTCCGTTATCAGGTATTCCACAGACAATACGATCTCTAATCAGTGAATCCTTTAAGTCACCAAACTCACAGGTTTTACTGAGTGATTGCAGCTCTGTAACATACTGATCAAATCCATCTACAGACTTCTGATCACATGTGAAAAACATATATCTTTCATATGTCACATTTTTCCTTGGCACAAAGTAATCTTTGTTGAAGTAAAAAAAAAATATTACATGAAGAGAACATACAAACTACACACATATAAGTCGCTATACTTGCAAATACGCGCAGTGAGCACAGCAATATATGGTAACACACGCATTTACACGGACATGCCACAGAGATGGATTCGACACTTATTTCATACAGTACATAATTATAATAATATGAAGCGCCAGACATCATGATGATTTAAAATTATCTAATGAAGTAATGTCATGAATGTGTATTATTTGAACGAAACAAGATAGACCTGTCGTGTTTACTGTTCAAACGACCAGATTAATGTGTGGATTCATTTGATACTTGTTATTAAGTTGTAGGACATTGCAACATGGAATTATGATTAAATGTATAATAGCTAAAATCACTTTTATTAGAACAATAGATACTCCAAACAGGTAATGAACAGGAAACTCAGGCCAGCCCCTTTGGAGGTCCCCAAGGCTGAACCTGTTCAGCATAAAGGAACTGGTGACTTATCGTGAATCCCTCCCCCAGAAACTAGATAACACATTGACCACACAGGAAGTTAGTGGCTGTAAGGTCTGAGACGATGATGGACTTGCTGGCAGGTCAGTTCCTGTATTTATTTACTGAGAGAGAGAGACATAAGATGCATTGGAGGGAATGGTAATTGTATCGCTGGCCTGTAACTGAAACTGTATGCTGTCATGTAACTGTAACTATATGTAACTATATGTATTAACTGCTTACTGTGTGAGTGTAACCATGTAACTATAGGTATACTGTACTTTGTAATATATATTGAATCCATATCCTTTTAATAACAAATATATACATCAATGAGCTTTGGAACTCAGATAATGTGTGGGTGTATTGTTTTCTCTTATGGGATGCAGTGTTTTGCGATGTATAGCGCACATTCATGGGATATGGTAATAAGAGGTGCAGGCATTTACAATATATATTAGAGCGGGCATTTTAAATATTTGTGAGAAATCAATTTGGCATTCTTATCTTCAAACTTTAGCATTATAGAAGATAGCACCATATTCTGCCCCTCATCAAACTGAAAACTATTATAAATGTCCAGCACATCCTCTCCTATCACATGGAGGAAAATGGATGCCTTCGTTATGTCAGCCTCTGAATCAGCTCCACATGCAGCAAGATATACTGTATATTAAACCTTTTCCAGTTTTCAGACAAGTTACCAGACATCAGCATGCCGGTTGGAGGAGCTAGTTTATCCATGGTGATAATGTCAATATTATCTTAAACCATAAAGCTATACCTTTAAACACACTTTTACCATGGAGCCGCTGCGGCCGCTATACTCAATATACACGCTACGCACTTTGTACTCTATTTGCGTACAGAGTCCCGTACGTTGTACGGACTTAGTGTACACACGCCGTGCTGGGGGTACAAAGTACGCACAGCGCGCGCACACACTCTTGATAAACTTTAAACCTTATTAGTAATGCAATGCAATGATGTTACACCTTAAACCTTACGCAGCGCTGACGGTATAAAGAACCCGCAGTGCGTACACACCTTATCAATACACTCTTAAACCTTATACAGTTAAACAATGTAATACGCTTTAAACCTTAGCAGGGATATGAGGACACAACACCGATTTGTAGTTAACCGCTGGGTTCTAACGCCACAGTGGATTATTTGAAAGGGGATAACAATACAAATTATACACTACAAGGCTAACAAGATAAATCTACAACAGAATAATGGCTACAGTCAATGTACATACGTGAGAATATTCGCTTGCGCAACCTGGACCAGTCCTCCGCTCATCAGGTAGATAGCGTTCAGAGTCTTCTGACCGGCCAGGCAGCAACAGGCTTTTTATACACAACTTCCATAAACAATACAATGGTTACTGTAATCCCTTTGTTCATTGGACACAGAGATGCATCTCTACATTACAGGAGAGGTCATAGGTTGATTTGAAAAGGTGGGCGATGTCTTTCCCAACTGCTCTTGTGGGTGGTCTCCTCTGGATTCCCGCCGCATACATAATATACACTAAATACAGTTTCTATCTATATTCTACTTCTGCACATAACTATACGCAGGAACATGCGATCTTCCTCTAACCAACACCGGAATGTTACCCTTAAAATACCCTACAGCTGGATACTAGACATCACCTTATAACCTTAGTCTGTCCCTTCCTATCATGCAAAGGCGAATCCCTTAGTCCTGGAATCATTTAAACTGTTGATACTTGCTGATGTGGTGCGGAGTGGCTATGTGTAAAATGTGCACTATTCGGGTTAAATATGTAATGTTTTGATAACCCTCTATGCGCTCACAAACTCCGCCGTAAATACCCATATCACGCGCAGGACCGCGGGAGCGATCATACGCAAATTACGGATATGTGCACGCACAGCGGAACAAGTGCACGTGCAGCAGGCATGTGTGTGTGGTTAGTACGTGGTATGTGTGCTACAATATTTTTCGACTTTGACAGTCCACCCTTTGGCAGTCAACAATAACTGCCACTATCTAAACACTAAACAGAAAAATATACAATACAATATCTACAGATGATTGGATGGTAGGAGGAGAGGTGTAGGTGGGAAATGTCTGACCTAGTGGGATAGTAAAAGCATGTATGTATGAATCCATGTCTGAGGGGCATGTATCATCGTGCCGTATATGTTGTAAATAAGCTTCGAGGTATTGCAAAGTATACATTAAATCCTTCTTATCCCGTATTAAGGGTCTGTAAGTGGGCCAACAAACACTACCGAGCTCTTTTCGGCTTCTTCTTCCAACAAATGGGGTGCACATTTAGTTGATGATACATGGAGGGGGAACATATGTGAGTGCTAATATATGTGGATATCACCTGTCGACTATGTGTGTCACTAACTGAAGGTTGTAGAGATGAAGATGAGACACATATCAAAAATACATTTACATAACATATTCATAAACATTCTTGGGTGTAGTTGATGTCTTTTCCGGATCGATGTATCTGGGTAAAGGGGGAGACAAAGGAAAAATGGGTGAAAGAAACGGGCCATGGAATTAATTTGCAATCATGTCTTATCATAACATTGTCTCTATGGATGGGTCGTAAATCAAATCTGCTGCTGTAACAATGCCCCCGCTCCTTAAACTCATCAAATTTGTGCCGTGCTTGCGCCGCATTAGAATTAAAACACACCTAAATATCAAGCCAATAATTATGACGACTCCCAGGATACAAAGGAGAAACTTTCCTACACTCATAATAACATTTTGAGCCCATTCTCCTAAACCTGAGAACCAATTGTGTGGGTTCAACCATGAGACCCAGCCGGTCAGTTCATTACTCACAGCAGTCAGGGTAAGGTTGTGTCTCCTTCGGAACTCCCACTTCAACTGCAAGATATCGTCCATCTTTTGATCGATGATCTCGGTAGGGTCATCAGTGCTGTTTGTAATATACGTGCAGCACTTCACACCATATTGAGTTGCCAAAGTGACACAGTACCCGCCCGTCACGGCTGTGATATAATTGAGGACCATCCTGTGCTGGATCAGTTCCGTTTTGTAAGCTTGCAACTCCCTACCCGTATACCTGAAGGTGTCATCATACATCTCAGTGATATTATCTATCAGGTTCGCTAGCGCACGGATATACCTATAATTTATAATTCCTCTGGCAGTACGGGTGATGTCGAGTGCGAGAAGGAATTGAATCCCGGTGGATTCGTGGATCAAATCAGAGGCTACGTGCTCTGTCCTATCTATGAGGTGTCTCTTAACGATGTGTTCATAATGAGTATGAGTATAAGGAGCTTGAGCACTGCGGTGAACGTCTTTCATCTTATCATGGGTTATGGTCATGACCTCTGGCAACACTCCTCCAATGTAACACAATCCCTCTGAGTTTGGAGCAAGCCACTTATACGCCTTCCTCCCACATATGAAATAAGCATCATCGGGGAGAACATATGGGACAGAATATGACATTACCATATTACATACTTTCCAAGTGAAAAACCCAATCCCTAGTTCTCTCATCTGCTCAGTACAAGTATCAGGCTGTATGATATGCGCACAGTACCCTGGTGATACTTCTCCAACCCGCATGGTCTTGCTTCCTTGAGTATACCTATACCGAAAATACCTTCCACTGTTGGCTATTTGGCGTATAAGTTCAGAGTCTATGGGTATCTTATCAGCTCTGTGCGAAAATGCCATGGTCTGGTTATTCCATGTCAACTCCCAATTTCCTGGTTTTCGGGAATTGGAAATGTTGAAACACACTAAGGATCTATCTACATGATACTGGTGGAGCTTCAAACTAGGGGGCCTAGAAATATTAAATTTCTTGTCCACCGGTCTCCCACCCCATAATTTGAGTACCTCATCTATTGCTAAAGGGTATGGTACTAATCCTGACTTGCTCTGACCTTGAGGTACTTGTGAACACACCCAGCATTCTGTCTGGTTTAAGACCTTACCCACTAGTGAGTGGTAATCACTCAATGGATGATGGTCCATGTTGATATTAAGGCTGGACTGACATCTCTGGATGCACCCATCCTCAACTATGTTCTCACAATTTTTACAAATGCAATTTTCCTCAGCCAATAACCCTTCACAGTGCCTCCTAGTTCCCTGACTACCATATCGTTTTCTGATACTCGCCTTTGCTCGAGTGATGTGTTGCTCTTGGAATTCTACAAATCCGTCCTCGCCATCAGAACCCATTCCAGATCCTTTCTCGACCTCTCTGGTTCTCTCACCGAAACAGACTGTTCTGGTCAACAACAGGAAAACCCGGAACACAGTCTCTTCGGGTAAGTCCATCTTGTTAAGGGAAGAGAAAGGAAAAAAGAAGGGGGAGGAAAGTAGGGTAGTGGGAGATGGAGAAAATAATAAAAAGGGAAAAAGAAAACTGGTGCGACAACCGCCTCTGGTCTTGTTTTTCTCCGCGCTCAGGTGCCGTGACAACAGTCCTGGCTCTCAGCCTTCCCGGAACAGACACTCCAGTGATACGATGTTTTCTACACTCTGCTCTTTGTCACGGGTTCTCTCTGGGTCAGCGACCTTCTTACAGTGGGACGAGTGGACCCAAGTCTCTCTTTCGGCAACCTTCAATGCTGTCGTGCTGGTTAGTAAGACTTGGTACGGTCCTTCCCACCTGTCAATGAGGCAACCTGAGCGTAGAAAACTTCGAATCATTACATAATCTCCAGGTTCAATGTCATGACAATTACTGTTCGGTAGGTCAGGAATCACTAGCTTTAGATTTCTGTTTTGATTCCTCAGCTGCTGGCTCATCTTAACCAAATATTTTACAGTCACTTCGTTATTGCATTTCAAATCATCCTGGGGGTCAATCATTACATGGGGTTGTCGACCAAAAAGAATCTCGAAGGGTGATAGGTTAAGTGGGGACCTGGGAGTGGTTCTGATGCTGTACAATGCAAGTGGCAAAGCTTCTGGCCACAACAATCCAGTTTCAGCCATCACTTTGCTCAGCTTGTTCTTAATAGTGCTGTTTACTCTCTCCACCTTCGCACTCGCCTGTGGGCGGTACGGAGTATGCAGCTTGCTATTAATTCCCATCAATTTACACATAACCTGAAAGACTTCACCTGTAAAATGGGTACCCCTATCGCTTTCAATTATTCTAGGGATACCATATCTGCACACAAATTCCTGCACAGTTTTTTTTGCAGTGAACGTAGCAGTATTTGTGGCAGCAGGGAACGCTTCTACCCAATTGGAAAACACATCAATACAGACTAACACATATTTTAAATTTCTGCAGGGTGGTAACTGTATGAAATCAATCTTTATTACCTGGAAAGGGCCGTCTGTCGGCGGGATATGGGATGGTTCTGTTGGTATTGACTTTCCAATATTCTTCCTCAAGCAAATAAGACATGTCATTGCTCTCTTACCCGCATGAGAAGAGAATACTGGCGCACACCAGTAGGCTCTCACCAGCTTACACATACCCTCTTTATCCAGATGAGTCAGACCGTGTGCCGCCTCAGCTAAGCTTGGAAGATATGCTCTGGGGGCTACTGGCTTACCCTGTCCATCTGTCCAGAGTCCTGAGGACTCCTGGCCATACCCCTTTGACCTCCAGACTGCCCTTTCCTGTGGAGAACACAAATTTTGCATTTCACTTAATTTTTGTGTGTTGACGGTGTTGAATATCATCAGTGATGTGATATCTGTTTGTATGGGGGTGCTGGCTGCTGATTTAGCAGCTTCGTCTGCCCGGCTGTTACCAAGTGACACTGGGTCTTGACTGTAAGTGTGGGCTTTGCACTTGATAACAGCCACTCTGTCTGGTTCTTGTATCGCTGTTAGAAGCCTTTTTTTATGTGGGATGCATGCGCTACAGGTGTGCCAGCTGCCGTCATGAAATTTCTGAGGCGCCATAGGGCCCCGAAATCATGCACTACTCCAAAGGCATACCTAGAATCTGTATATATATTGGCTGACTTTCCCTTGGCCAATTCACACGCTCTGGTTAGGGCGACCAGCTCAGCAACTTGTGCTGAGTGCGGTGGGCCCAAGGGCTCAGCTTCTATGATACCTCTGTCATCTACGACTGCGTATCCAGTACACAGGTCTCCCGAGTCCGCCTGTCTGTGGCAACTACCGTCGGTGTAAAAAGTAAAATCTACGCCTTCCAGTGGGTTGTCACTAATGTCGGGTCTTGCAGTGAAAGTCTGGTTCAGATATTCCATACAATCATGTGTGTCAGTGTCTGTACTAAATCCTCCTTCACCATCATTCTCATCCTCCACCCTTTGTGCCTGTCCAGGCACACCTGGCAGATAAGTTGCAGGATTTAGTGCGCTGCATCTCTTTATGGTGATGTTTACAGGGGCCATTAGTGCTAATTCCCACCTTGTAAACCGTGCAGATGAGACATGTCTGGTTTGGGCAGAGTTCAGTAAGGCTGATACTGCATGAGGTGTATGGATGGTCAAGTTGTGTCCTAACACTACGTCTTCGCTTTTACTCACTAGCAAGGCTATCGCTGCAACACTTTGCAAACATGTGGGGAGAGACCGCGCTACGGTGTCCAACTGTGCACTGTAGTAAGCTACCGGCCTGCTGGCATCACCATGTCTCTGGGTTAGGACACCTGCCGCACACCCAGCACTTTCCGTACCGTACAATTCAAAGGGTTTCCCATAATCTGGCATGCCTAATGCAGGTGCCTGTGATAGGCACTGTTTGAGTCTCTCAAATGCCAGCTCGGACTCATCTGTGTGAGAGATCCGATCTGGTTTGTTCGAGGAGACCATTTCTTGCAAAGGTAGAGCCAGTATGGAGAAGCCTGGGATCCAGTTTCGGCAGTACCCACACATTCCAAGAAAAGTGCGGATCTGTTGCTGGGTTTATGGCAGAGTCATGTCGTGAATCGCCTGTATTCTATCAGCGGTGAGGTGTCTAAGTCCTTGTGTCAAGCAATGTCCCAAATATTTTACCTTGGTCTGGCACAACTGCAACTTATCCTTTGAAACCTTGTGTCCCGTATTAGAAAGGTGAAACAGAAGCTGTTTCGTGTCTTTCAAGTACGATTCGAGTGAATCAGAACACAGCAGTAAGTCATCTACATACTGTATTAATACTGATCCGCTCTCAGGTTGAAAGGATTGTAAACAGTCATGCAAAGCCTGGGAGAAAATACTTGGGCTGTCAATGATACCTTGGGGTAGGCGAGTCCAGGTATACTGTACTCCCCTGTATGTAAATGCAAACAGGTATTGGCTGTCACGGTGCAGAGGGACCGAAAATAAAGCAGAACAGAGGTCAATGACAGTGAAAAATTTTGCAGTAGGGGGAATTTGCATGAGAATGACAGCTGGATTTGGAACTACAGGGAATTGGCTCTCAACTATCTTGTTTATCCCCCTTAGATCCTGCACTAGTCTGTAACCCCTCCCCCCACTCTTTTTCACAGGGAAGATGGGACTATTGGCAGTGCTGGACGTCCTAACTAGGATGCCCTGTTGTAGCAAGCGCTCTATGACTGGGTACACTCCTAATTCCACCTCTGGCTTCAGAGGATACTGAGGGATTTTTGGAGCTATCCTACCATCTTTTACTTGCACTACTACAGGAGCTACATTTGCCATCAATCCAGTGTCTTGTCCATCTTTGGTCCAGAGGGATTCCGGTATCTCGGAGATCATTGCCTCTACCTTGGATGGACACTTGTCTGTAACAGCAGAGTGTGACATTACCTTTGTGGGGTGTCTAACATATCCTGCACTTCCTGGACGTGATTCTCGGGTATATCCAAGAAGACACCCTCAGGAGTACAATATATGACACACCTCATTTTACACAATAAATCTCTCCCAAGTAGATTAGTCAGAGCCGATGCAGCCAGCAAAAAGGAAAGCTTGGTCTGCAAAGGCCCTATCGTAATCTCCGCTGGTCTACTTAAAGGGTAGTGTTGCACTATTCCTGTTACTCCCATTGCTGAAATTGTTTTACCCGTGGTTTTCATACTTACCGTTGAATTTAACACTGACCTGGCCACCCCTGTATCTACAAGAAAAGGTAATGATCTACCAGCTACATCAACTGTGACCTCGGGTTCTCTACCAAGGCTAGCAATCAACTTTACTGGCTGCAGACTACAGGTGTGGCCTAACCCCTATTGTATATTGTGACCCTCCCGCAGCGCGCTGGCAGCTACAATATGTGAGGGTGGTAACTGAGAATTTTCGGAGGCCTGCCAGTCCCTCCTAGGTGGATACCTCCTTGTTTCCCCTGCGTGTGGCTCATAATTTTTCCTATGTGATCCCTGATCCCAATTACGTGTATCATAATGTGGTTCAAATCCTGGTCTAGGGGGTCGATATACCTTATGTGTGTCCTTAAACCTACAATTCCGTGCATAATGTCCTTCCTTCTTATAGTTATAGCATACCACTACACGTAACTTACCATCAGGGGTCTGGGGTTTTGTCTGCTGCGGCTTCGTTGTAAGGGCTTTTATACTTACTGTCATCAGCTTATCCCCCTGTGACTCCCTGTGCTTAATGATGTTTCGATCGTGCTCGATAGCGGACTCTCTTAATGCAGCCACCGAGATACCTCTCCAGTTAGGTTGAGTGGTTTGTACCCTTGTTCTCAATGTTTCTTTTAATCCATCCATTAATACTGACACAGCTACCTCCCTGTGATGTACATTTTCCTTAATGTCCTCGACCCCAGTGTATCTAGCCATTTCCTGCAGTGCTCGGTGGAAATATTCGGATGCCGTTTCACCTTCTTTTTGTCTTATGGAAAAGATTTTATTCCATTTGACAACAGTAGGGAAATATACTCCTAATTGCAGGTTGATCTGTCGTACGTTCTCCTGAGTGTACTCATCAGTGAGAGGTAGTTCTACGTCTAATTTACAATCAGTAATGAATTTCGCGGGGTCAATATTGGAGGGTAAACATGCCCGTAGCACTGTTCGCCAATCTTTGTTTGTGGGTTCGGTGGCATTACCTAATTCTTTAATAAACCTCTGGCATGCAACTAGATCCTTTCTGGGATCGGGAAATTCAGACATAATTGTCCTCAATTCTGTCCGGGACCAAGGACAATGCATAGCAATGTTCCTGATGGGAGTGACTCCCTGAGCGTCAGTCTTCCCATTGGGGACTGCGATCACCCTGACAGGATTTAGTTCAATTACATCGTTTTGAGTTGACTCTACAATCTGAGGTGCTATTGTCTCTGCATAATGTACGGTACCGTACTTACCTGTGGACACGACCTCACCTATCCCTCCACTAGGGGCCTTTACTACTGCTCTTACTGGTTGGGCCGTGCCCACCTGGGTGTCTTGTATGGTGGCTGCTAGAGAGAGTGCCGATATCGTGCTGGGTTCATCCTCTTGCTCGCAGTCCTGAGAAAAGTTGAAAATGGGATACAACTTGCACGGGTTAGCATTAGTACATTTATCAACTATACTCTTATCAGATACCAGTATGCCATTGTCTGTAGCCACTTTCTCCCCTACAATATACGGTGGTGGTGGTGCGGTTGCCATCATTTTCCTGCTAGGTTTGGAACCGGCTGCGTGAGCTAGTTCTTTTTGCATATCGCCCTCTTGCTGCCATAAATTTAAACAGTTTGTGTGTCTGACCCTTTGTTTTTGGGATTTTATCAGACATATCCTAATCCTTAGATTCTGCAACACCTCTGGTTCAAAACTGCCTACCTTAGGGAATGGTTCCCTATCTTCTGCAGTCATACGTTCCCATTCATTGCACAAAATTTCTGCGTGTGGTCCATGCTTCTCACACATTATGAACCTCGCTGACCCTTTGGGTCGCGGTACGTCAACCTGAACCCTGGTTGAACGTCCCTTACTTGAGCAACTGGCCCCCATTTTTTGCAGGTATTGCCGTCCCGGCTAATCCTACAAAAAACCAAAATACTCAATATAAGGCAACGGTGAAAGTTCTACGAGTGCTTTCACCCACTCACCGCCCATGTTGGCCAATACTACCAGACACTGTCGTCAGCAAAGGTACGTACCCAACCTAGGGCCCCTATGTAACCTCTATTTACTGGAAGTATATGGGAGTGACTTACCCTTTCCAGTAAATATTGGTTGTTGGAGATTTCCTGAGTGACCAGCGAAACTCCCTTAAAATAAAAAAAAATTGACACAAATCACGCTTGCGTATGCTATATCCAGCGCTACTGATCCCGCGATTTTACTTAAAGCTCGTAAAAAGGGTATCACGTTGCGCTAAGTATTGCACCCACGAACGCGCGGTCCAATCGCACAGCGTAAAGGTAACTGTTACATATCCGCCGTACGACCAATGGAATCGATTTTTCAGGCTGCGAAACCTCAGCCGGAGCGTATCAATCAAAAGGCCTATATGGGTATCTTTGCTAACCCCCTGGGCTGCGGTATCTAAACAAAAACCTCGCTGACCTTTGGTCTGCGGTACTCTAAACCTTCGCTGACCTTCTGGCCTGCGGTATCTGCTACCTTGCTCCTTTGTACTTCAATTTATATTAACGTGAGCAAGCTATTCTCACGCCACCAAGTCTCCACTCACCTGGTGTGGTCTCCTACGGGATCCCGAATTCACTGGGTCCACAAAACCTTTATTATGTTTGCACACTCACGTTCGTTCACTCAAATACACTTTGGTTATTTCTGTACAGAAAATTAACTTTCATTCAGATAAACAGCCTTAGTACCAGAGGTAATACAGTAAAAAAGGTATTATTTAAACTAAATCTTGGAAACTGAGCAATTTGTGCTATTGTCGCGTGGCTACTGTCCCGCGCCTAAACTAAACAATGCTATTGCGTAATTTGTACTTAGCGGCCGTACCCTTACGCACGTTGCGTAAACACGCGACCGTGCGTACATCTTTACGTTGCGTACGCAGTCCCGTACTTTGTCCGAGACACGTGTACAAAGACCGTACGTCCGCAATAGTACAAATCCCACACTTCTATAAATGTAAGCGATATTACCTATAATCGTTTACTTAACACAACACAGTATCTTTCTGTATAAACCTGTTTAACTAGGCCAGACTGTATTTGTGTTTTACGTTTACTTCCTTAATATCTAGTCTATGTCTTAACTAAATAGCAACAAATTTCTCAGTACAGGTCAAAATATAAATCTAATAATCAATACTTATGGCAACAATGCGAGCAGGTATACAAATTACAAAGTATAGGTGTATGCGTGTGTTGTGTGCGCATTTGGCGCCAAACAGAAATTTACAGATTTTTAAAATAGCTTTGCGTATTTACCTTCCGGATCCCACCAGCATCCCTACAAACCATGCAGAGCAGACGCCATCTTATCAGCAATTGAGATAGGGTTTACCAGTGTATTCTACGGCCAGGAAAAGGCTTACGTAGGATACCTGTCCGCCCTTTGCTGATAGATAAAGTCTGCTTTCACCTGCTAGGTTGTGGGTATGAGGAAAAACCGGACTATGCCCCCAATTGATAATGTCGATATTAGCTTAAACCATAAAGCTATACCTTTAAACACACTTTTACCATGGAGCCGCTGCGGCTGCTATACTCAATATACACGCTACGCACTTTGTACGCTATTTGCGTACAGAGTCCCGCACGGACTTAGCGTACACACGCCGCGCTGGGGGTACAAAGTACGCACAGTGCGCGCACACACTCTTGATAAACTTTAAACCTTATTAGTAATGCAATGCAATGATGTTACACCTTAAACCTTACGCAGCGCCGATGGTATAAAGAACCCGCAGTGCGTACACACCTTATCAATACACTCTTAAACCTTATACAGTTAAACAATGTAATACGCTTTAAACCTTAGCAGGGAAATGAGGACACAACACCGATTTGTAGTTAACCGCTGGGTTCTAACGCCACAGTGGATTATTTGAAAGGGGATAACAATACAAATTATACACTACAAGGCTAACAAGATAAATCTACAACAGAATAATGGCTACAGTCAATGTACATACGTGAGAATATTCGCTTGCGCAACCTGGACCAGTCCTCCGCTCATCAGGTAGATAGCGTTCAGAGTCTTCTGACCGGCCAGGCAGCAACAGGCTTTTTATACACAACTTCCATAAACAATACAATGGTTACTGTAATCCCTTTGTTCATTGGACACAGAGATGCATCTCTACATTACAGGAGAGGTCATAGGTTGATTTGAAAAGGTGGGCGATGTCTTTCCCAACTGCTCTTGTGGGTGGTCTCCTCTGGATTCCCGCCGCATACATAATATACAGTAAATACAGTTTATATCTATATTCTACTTCTGCACATAACTATACGCAGGAACATGCAATCTTCCTCTAACCAACACCGGAATGTTACCCTTAAAATACCCTACAGCTGGATACTAGACATCACCTTATAACCTTAGTCTGTCCCTTCCTATCATGCAAAGGCGAATCCCTTAGTCCTGGAATCATTTAAACTGTTGATACTTGCTGATGTGGTGCGGAGTGGCTATGTGTAAAATGTGCACTATTCGGGTTAAATATGTAATGTTTTGATAACCCTCTATGCGCTCACAAACTCCGCCGTAAATACCCATATCACGCGCAGGACCGCGGGAGCGATCATACGCAAATTACGGATATGTGCACGCACAGCGGGCATGTGTGTGTGGTTAGTACGTGGTGTGTGTGCTACAATATTTTTCGACTTTGACAATGGTTACTCACTGCTTGAAGATAGGAGCACACGGCAGGCTTTGCAGACACAGAGTATCACAGCCACACACTTCTGCAAGATTCTTTCACACTCTGAGAGCACTAGCAGTCCAAGTTAAACTTCTTCTGACACCATGGGGTAAATTTACTAAGGTGGGAGATTTTTAGAGCTGGTGATGTTGCCCATGGCAACCAATCAGATTCTACTTACCATTTATCTAGCTGCTTCTAGCAGATAATAGATATAATCTGATTGGTTGCTATGGGCAACATCACCGGTTCTAAAAATCTCCCACCTTAGTAAATTTACCCCCATGTTTTGTTCATACGTTTGTAAATCCAGTCATCAGGACACAGAGACATGTGAGTTCACTGCTGTGCTGTCTATTCCCTCACCAACTCCAGGCACACTGCACACTGGACCACCCACTTCCCAGTATCCCCCTGGTCCCAGGGACCATCACTGAATATTCAGGCTTACACAGATTAGTACGGGAGTATCTACAAATATTAAGCATTCTAATACACTAACATCACATCTTCCACTGTGTTTTAAACATTTTGTAAGGCCAGGAACCATCTGACAACATTTTCCACTCACAGGGATGCGCTTCCCAATCTTTATTATGAGACATAACTGCACCTCTCCCTTATATCTGATGCATTTGACTACACAATAAATTCCTCTGTAATATCTGGTATTAACAACACTGGTCAGACTCTGTGCGTTTTGTGGATATTATTCACAGAACAAAATCCGATAATAAAAATAAACATATTTCTCTAATGTCCTAGAGGATGCTGGGGTCCACATTAGTACCATGGGGTATAGACGGGTCCACCAGGAGCCATTGGCACTTTAAGAGTTTAATAGTGTGGGTTGGCTCCTCCCTCTATGCCCCTCCTACCAGACTCAGTTTAGAAAATGTGCCCAGAGGAGCCGGTCACAGCTAGGGGAGCTCTTAGGAGTTTTTCTAGTTTCATTGTTTTTCTACGAGTGTTAGGTACAGGCAGGCTGCTGGCAACAGCCTCCCTGCTTCGTGGGACTTAGGGGGGGGGGGGGGGGGGAGTAGGAACTAACTCTAGAAGTTAATGGTTCTCTATCTCCGCTGACAGGACACTCAGATCCTGAGGGTACTGATCGCAAGCCCACGAGGCGACCACTCATTCCCTTCCCGCAGCACGGCCGCCACCTCCTAACAGAGCCAGAAGATAGAAGAGTGGTGAGTATGACGCCGGCGGCCCGGAAAGCGGGTCGCCAGCGGGAATGGCAGCACAAGGGTGGGAGCGCAGCTCTGACAGGCTGTGCTCCGGAAGGCTCAGTGGCACTTGGTGTACAGCGCTGTGAGGGGCATCCTGGGCCAGCGCAACATACCCTACACTGGTCACATATGCTAACGGGCTAATCCCACTGTTAGCAGCACAAAACCTCAGGCCAGTATAATCTATAAAGTGTGGGAAGATGCGCCATTACAGGGGGCGAGGCTTCTCCTCAAAGCGGATCCAGCACTCACCAGAGCCATTTTCTCCCTGCAGATCACACTGAAGAGATGCTGACAGGGAGCGCTGCCCTCCACATAACTCCACCATACCTCTGCGGTACCAGGATAGACAGGGGGGGGGGGTGTTTTAATCACTGTTTAATCCTACTAAGGTTATTCAGTCAGCACCGGCCGTTTAGCGCCTACTAGGGCGCTGTGTGACTGGCTCCATATAATCTGTGTCTCTCTGAAGGTACTCTCAGGGCCGTCTTAAGCAGTGTAGGCCCCTGGGCACAGCAATGCACTGGGCCCCCTACCCCCCATCCTCCACCGATAGGGGCGGGGGGTGCTATCAGTGGCAGCTTTGATGTCCCGCGGGCGGTAGGGGGTGTTCTATCTTCCACTCAGCATGTAGGACCTGGAGCAGTAATTTCTGCTAATTACTCCTTTACTGTACAGATGGGGCTAAACTGTAGAATGGGGCATTGGACTGAATAAAGAAGCCCTAGTACATGACTTCCAGGGAGGTAGGGGGTGTTTAGTATGTAGGGGAGGGGTGGATAATGGAGTGGGCTTAATATTTATCAATTTCCGGTGGGAGGGCAGTTTGCTTGACTGCAGATATCTCAAGTTCCTTAAAATGTAGTTCTTAGCTTTGAATGGGAAAAAAAACTAGAGCGTGCCACCTTTCAGGAGGTTCTGGGGACATGGGGATCAGAGTTCAGGAGCCAGAGCAATTCACCAACGAAAATCTAAAAACTGCATATTAGGCGTGTGGAGCTGGAGCAGTGACCAGCTGCTTGAAGGCTGATATATTTGGTTCTGGGCATAGTAGACACAAGCTGCCAGTGTCCACCAAAAGGGGAGAGTCACAGCTTTAGGATTATACCCTCAGAAAAACTCTAGTCAGACAGAACCCAAGATATCTGGCTGGAAAGAGCAATTAACAGGCTTGGATGGGGACCACTGCTTTCAAGTCGGATATCTCCCATGGCCAATTTTCAAAAATCTGGTACCCCTGGAAAGAGGGGACCCTCAGCTATCAGCCTAAGACCCTTATAATTCTGGGGCCCTTAGGCAAGAGCCCACTGAGCCCATACGAAAAGATGGCCCTGGGTGCTCTGGGGGAAACTGTGTCTGCCTGTGTGTGTGTGTGTGTGTGTTTATATATCTCACATAAGCATGTCTAGGGACCCTGTATCGTGTGCTGCAGAGTGTGTATCTTCTCCTGAAGAGTCTATTCCATGTACTCAAGACAGCAGTATGCTGTCTCAACCTTCTGAATCCGAACCCCCATGGTTGGATTCTATTAGGGGAATGATATCCCAGATTTCATCTCGGATAGCTCAAAATGAGACAAACACAGGTTTTGAGAAAGTCTGTTGAGTTTTTGTCATATTCAGCTCCCACTGCCTCCTCATCAAAAACCCCTATTACATACCCAAAGAAGCGTGCTCTTGCCCAGTTAATGCAAGCTGACACGGATACCGACTCTGATACAGGGGATGGTGATGGGGATATGCAAGGGGGAGATGCATCCCTTGCTAAGGGGGTACAACTCATGATTGAGGCTATTAGGGACATTTTACACATTACTGATAAGGTACCTGAGCAGGTAGAGGAGGCTTACTTTACAGACAATAAGAAAACCTCCCTTATCTTCCCTGCGTCTAAGGAATTAAACGCATTGTTTGAAAAATCCTGGGAAAACCCGGAGAAAAAGTTCCAGATCCCAAAAAGCGTTCTCATTGCTTTTCCTTTCCCTGAGGAGGACAGGAAAAAGTGTGAAACCCCGCCTGTAGTAGACGCTTCTGTATCTAGGTTGTCTAAAAAGGTGGTTTTACCTGTCCCTGAGTGCACTGCTTTAAAAGAGCCGGCGGACCGCAAGATTGAGACTACACTCAAATCACTATACACAGCTACTGGCGTAGCTTTAAGACCCACTATTGCTTGTGCGTGGATTTCTAAAGCCATAGTAAAGTTGTCAAGCACATTACTAAAGGAATTAGATACTATGGATAGAAGTGACATTGAATTGTTTTTACGTCACATACAAGATTCTGCAGGTTTTATGGTGGAGGCCTTGAAGGACCTTGGCCATCTTAATGCGAGGGCTTCTTCCATGGCTGTTTCGGCACACAGGGGACTCTGGCTGTGCCAATGGTCTGCGGATGCAGAATCCAAGAAAAGTGTGGAGAACCTACCCTTTACAGGTCAGGCTCTATTTGGAAAAGCATTAGATGCGTGTAAGTCAACTGCGCGTAAGTCAACTTTTCTACCCTCAGCAACACCGCCGACTAGGAAATCTTATCCTTCGTCTACAATGCAGTCCTTTCGGACCGCGAAAGTTAAAAAGTCCAAACCCTCTTCCACTTTCTTTAGAGGAGACCGAAGGAAATCATGAAAACCTGCACCAACAGGTTCCCAGGAACAGAAACCTGGTTCTGCTTCCTCAAACTCCTCGGCATGACAGTGGACCTCCCAGCCTGGAGATCGGGCAGGTGGGAGCAAGACTAAGAAATTTCAGTCATGTCTGGGAGTCATCATGCCAGGACCACTGGGTACAAGATATTGTTACCCAGGGGTACAGACTGGAGTTTCAAGAACTCTCACCTCACAAATTCTTCAAATCAGGCTTACCAGCTTCGCTGACAGAAAGTGCTATCCTACAGGAAGCCATTCAAAAATTGCTAAAGTCAAATTTCATTGTTCCAGTTCCACCTCAAGGGTTATTACTCAAACCTATTTGTGGTACCGAAACCGGATGGTTCGGTCAGGCCGATATTGAACCTAAAGTCATTGAACCCTTATTTGAGGGAATTCAGATTCAAGATGGAGTCTCTGAGAGCGGTGATCTCAGGTCTGGAGGAGGGGGAATTTCTAGTATCCCTAGATATCAAGGATGCGTACCTTCACATCCTGATCTGGCCACCTCACCAGGCTTATCTAAGATTTGCTCTGCTGGACTGTCACTATCAGTTCCAGGCACTGCCGTTTGGTCTCTCCACGGCACCGAGGGTGTTCATCAAAGTCATGGCGGAGATGATGCTACTCCTCCGCAAGCAGGGTGTGAACATAATATCTGGACGATCTGCTGCAAAAACATCTTCCAGGGAGAAGCTGTTACAGAGCATTGTTCTCTCAACTCAACTACTCCAGGATCATGGATGGATCCTGAATCTTCCAAAGTGGCATTTGGAGCCGACAAGGAGACTGTTCTTCCTGGGGATGATCCTCGACACGGAAGTACAGAGGGTGTTTCTGCCGGTGGAGAAAGCGTTGGTGATACAAACAATGGTCCGGGATGTCCTGAAGGCAGCCTGGGTATCGGTTCATCAGTGCATTTGCCTTCTGGGGAAGATGGTTATCTCCTACGAGGCTCTACAGTACGGAAGATTTCATGCACAGTCTTTCCAACTGGATCTCCTGGAAAAAATTGTGGATATCTCATCTTCACATGCACCAGAGGATATGTCTGTCGCCAAAAGCCAGAATTTCGCTCCTCTGGTGGCTGCAAACTTCTCACCTACTAGAGGGCCGCAGGTTCAGGATTCAGAATTGGATCCTTCTAACCACGGATGCAAGTCTCAGAGGTTGGGGAGCAGTCACCCGGGGGAAAACTTCCAAGGAAGGTAGTCAAGTCTGGAATCCAACATTCTGGAACTAAGGGCCGTGTACAACGGTCTTCTACAAGTGGCACATCTTCTAAAAGATCAGGCCATTCAAGTTTAGTCGGACAATGTAACGACGGTGGCCTACATAAACCGACAGGGCGGAACGAAGAGCAGAGCTGCAATGTCAGAGGTAACAAGAATCCTCCTCTTGGCATAAAAGCACGCAGTGACGCTGTCCGCAGTCTTCATTCCAGGAGTGGACAACTGGGAAGCGGACTTCCTCAGCAGACACGATCTCCATCCAGGAGAGTGGGGCCTCCACCCGGAGGTGTTCGCGGAGGTGACAGGTCTTTGGGGCGTACCTCACATAGACATGATGGCCTCCCACCTCAACAAGAAGCTTCGGAGGTACTGTTCCAGGTCGAGAGACCCACAGGCAGTGGCGGTGGATGCCCTGGTGACTCCAGGGGGTGTTCAAGTCCGTGTATGTGTTCCCTCCACTTCCACTCATACCAAGGATTCTCAAACTAATAAAAAGAACAAGGGTTCAGGCAATCCTCATTGCTCCGGACTAACTAAGAAGGGCTTGGTACGCGGATCTTCTGGAGTTACTGCTGGAAGATCCGAGGCCTCTTCCTCTTCGCAAGGACCTTCTGCAACAGGGGACGCTCGCCTATCTAGACTTACCATGGCTACGTTTGACAGCATGGAGGTTGAACGCCAGATATTAGCTTGGAAGGGCATTCCGAACAAGTTTATTCCTACCCTGATACAGGCTAGGAAAGGAGTTACGTCTAAACACTACCATCGCATTTGGAAACAGTACGTGTCTTGGTGTGAATCCCAAAATTTTCCTATGGTGGAGTGTCAGCTAGGATGGTTTCTCCTCTTTCTGCAAGCAGGTGTGGATGTGGGCCTGCGTTTGGGCTCCATAAAAGTCCAGATTTCGGCCTTGTCCATTTTCTTCCAGAAACAATTGGCTGCCCTCCCTGAGGTTCAGACTTTCTTGAAGGGGGTTCTGCACATCCAGCCTCCCTTTGTGCCTCCTACGGCACCTTGGGATCTTAATGTGGTGCTGCAGTTCCTGCAGTCGGATTGGTTCGAGCCTTTACAGGAGGTTGATGTCAAGTTTCTTACTTGGAAAGCAGTCACACTATTGGTATTAGCATCTGCTAGACGTGTGTCAGAATTGGGGGATTTGTCCTGCAAGAGCCCCTACTTGATTTTCCATGAAGATAGAGCTGAGCTTAGGACGCGTCAGCAATTTGTGTCGGCTTTTCATATCAACCAACCTATTGTGGTGCCAGTGGCTACTGACTCCTCAATCAACTCAAGTCCTTGGATGTTGAGAGGGCTTTGAAGATTTATGTGAAGAGAACTTCTCGTCACAGAAAGTCGGACTCTCTATTTGTCCTTTATGATCCTAACAAGGTTGGGTGTCCTGCTTCTAAGCAGACAATTTCTCGCTGGATCAGGTTCACTATCCAGCATGCTTATTCTACGGCAGGATTGCCGTGTCCAAGATCTGTTAAGGCCCACTCTACTCGTAAAGTGGGTTCTTCCTGGGCAGCTGCCCGGGGTGTCTCGGCTTTACGACTTTGCAGTTGCTATGTTCTACAAGTTCGATACTTTGGCCTCTGAGGACCTCAAGTTTGGTCAATCAGTGATGCAGGTGCCTCCGCGCTCTCCCTTCCGTACTGGGAGCTTTGGTACATCCCCATGGTACTAATGTGGACCCCAGCATCCTCTAGGACGTAAGAGAAAACAGAATTTTAATTACCTACCGGTAAATCCTTTTCTCGAAGTCCGTGGAGGAGGCTGGGCGCCCGCCCAGTACTTTGTTTTCCTGCATTGTCACTTGGTTAAGTACTGAGTTGTTACTTGGTTAAGTACTGCATTGTTACTTGGTTAAGTACTGTTGTTCAGCCATTGCTGAATTGTTTCAAGCTGGTTAGCTTGGCTTTCTGTTGTTATGTGTGAGCTGGTGTGAATCTCACCACTATCTGTGTATTTCCTTCTCTCGAAGTATGTCAGTCTCCTTGGGCACAGTTTCTAGAGTGAGTCTGGTAGGAGGGGCATAGAGGGAGGAGCCAGCCCACCCTATTAAACTCTTAAAGTGCCCATGGCTCCCAATGGACCCGTCTATACCCCATGGTACTAATGTGGACCCCAGCATCCTCTACGGACTACGAGAAAAGGATTTACCGGCAGGTAATTAAAATCCTATTTTCAGACCATGAGTTTGCATAGTATGTTCTGTATAAGAAGAAATCATTTTCAGTAGCTATTCCTGTACCTATCATCATTGTTTATTTTATGGCACTTAGAAATACCTCAGCGCTAGACAGTCAGCATACCAATACACATATAAAAAGAAGATGAGTGGTGCAAAAATAAGTATGAGTTGCAGCGGTTCAATAACAAGTAACACAATATAAGTACAGATTTCATATGTAAAAGTTGAACACAGCAGACTAACACTCACTTAAATAAAACTGCAGTATTAAAGGTAGAAGAAGGTTAGACAGAGAGAGGGCAGACATGAGACATAAGGGAGACATAACCTACATGCAAAGTGGCTGTAGTTGCAGGCAGCCGCCGAAGCTTAAGCTAATGCAAGAAGTCATAGGGCTAATGTCACTGCTCATGCATCTGCAAGGTGAAAGCCGTGCCACCCTAATTCAGGTCTGGATTAAGTCTAGTGGGAGCAACGAAGGTGTGTTTTCCCCCACCAATAAAATTTACTCTGCCCCCCCCCCCCGCCACTATCACCACTATGCCCCTTAGGGGAGGAGGAGAGAAAGTGAGGGTAAGGAGAGAGAGACAAAGAGGTTGTCAGGGAAACAGAGAGAAAGAGAGAGATGGGGGAGCGAGAGGGAGAGAGGCTATCAGGGAGAAAGAGAGAGGAGCGAGAAATGATAGGGTGTCCGAGAGGGAGAAAGAGTGTCAAAAAGAGAGGGTGTCAAGGAAAGTGAGGGAATGAGAGAGAGAGGGGAGCAAGAGACAGGATGTTAGAGAGAGAGAGAGAGATGATAGAGATGATAGGAAGAGAGGGTAAAGAGTCAGGAAGAGAGAGAGGGGTAGCAAGAGAATGAGAGTCAGGGAAAGCGGGGGGTCAGGGAGATAGAGGGTGTTGGAATGAGAGAGATGGTGCTTGTGAAAGAGAGAGGTGAGAGAGAGAGAGGGAGAAATGAAAGAGAGACGGTGTCAGGGGGAGAGAGAGAGAGTGTCAGGTAGAGAGAGGGTGTCAGGGAGAGAAATAGGGTGAAAGAGAGAGGGAAGTGCAAGAGAGGGAGAGAGACAGAGGGTGTCAGGGAGAGACGGAGAGGGATCAGACGGAAAAGAGACAGGTTTTCAGAGAGAGAGAGAGAGAGTGTGTCAGGGAGAGAAAGAGGGAGAGACAAAGAGGGAGAGAGACGGTGTCAGGGAGGGAGAGAAAGAGGGAGGTGGAGCAGGTGGGAGAAAGAGGAGGAATGAAAAAGAGAGAGGGTGTCAGGGAGGGAGGGACCGAGAGAGTGTCAGGGAAAGAGAAAGAAGGATAGAGAAAGAATGAGGGAGGGGGAGTGAGTGGGAGAGACACCACCTGACACAGGCTACAGCACAGGTCTTTTATGTTGGCAGGGACGTCATGGCATTGTCACTGACCTAGGTTGGGGGTGTTGTGAACTCGGGGGTTCTCCCGATGGTAGGGGGGAGGAACCACAGTTGGGTCGGAACAAGGATGGCTTGATATAGGTCTTCCTCATACAGGACTCTGACAGTAAAGCTTTGTGAAAATATTAAAGAACTTTATTGCATGAAGGGAGCAACACAATGTCACATAGCAGAGAAGGAACGTATGGGGGGAATGTCCAGGCCTATAGGAAAACTTGTAAGCAATGTTAAAGATTCCGGGAAAATAAGTACTTGTGAGTGTTGGTACAAGATAATAGTGGCTGAAGAACTTGTGAGTGATGTTTTTAGAAATACTGATGATTTGAAGAACTGGTGAACGGTGGTTAAAGACTCTGATGATTTGAAACACTTGTGAGCGGTGGTTAAAGACACTGATGATTTGTATGACTTGAGAGCGGTGACTAAAGATACTGATGATTTATAGAACTTGAGAGCGGTGGTTAAAGACACTGATGATTTGTATGACTTGAGAGCGGTGGTTAAAGACACTGGTAACTTGCAAAACTTGGGAGCGGTGGTTAAAGACACTGATGACTTGTAGAATTTGAGAACGGTGTTTAAAGACACTGATAACTTGTAGAACTTGAGAGCGGTGTTTAAAGACTCTGATGACTTGTAGAACTTGAGAGCGGTGTTTAAAGACACTGATGACTTGTAGAACTTGAGAGCGGCGTTTAGCCCGCAGCCCACGCTGACTCCAAGAAGCACTGGTGACTGGATTGCAGAGGAACACACCAGCCGCTGTATTCGCTGGAACTGTGCAGCAACTGGCACCTGGAAGTGCCGGAGACACTGGGGTACGACTGCAGAGAGATTTGCTGGGAACAAGAGCCCTGGCATCCACTTCAGGGGAAAAGACGATACTCAGGTGCCGAGGCTCTGCCCGGCGTCTGCCTTTGAATCTCCCGCCTCCGCTGGATTGGCGGAACAGTCTGATGACGTCACCTGCTCCCCGCCCACGTGATGCCTGGTGTCATGGCGGCGCCCCTGCCCTGGGGAACCGCCGTGAGCCACGCCAGCCAGACGCCGGAGCCCATGGACCACCGAAGGCGGAGGCCGCAACACAGACCAGCAGGCACGCAGGGGTAAGCGCGGTGAACGCTGCCTATGGCGTGTGACAGTACCCCCTCCTCCGGGAGTGGCCCCCGGACACTTTCCAGGTTTCGTTGGATGTCTGGAATGGAAAATCCGCACCAGTCGGGGAGCCATAACCTCAGTAGCCTTGACCCAGCTCCTCTCCTCGGGGCCAAAACCTTTCCACTCCACCAAATACTGTAGATTCTTGTGAAGATAATGAGAGTCAAGAATAGCTTTGATTTCAAAGTCCGTTCCAGCTTCAGACTCTGCAGAGGTTGGCCTCGGGGACTTTAAATGGAACCGGTTTAAAATAAGGGGGCGAAGGAGAGAGACATGAAAGGAGTTTGGTATCCGGAGGTGGGAAGGCAATCCCAATTTGCAGACAACCGGGTCCAGGACTTGTAACACGGGGTAAGGACATATAAACTTTGGGGCGAACTTCATAGTGGGCACCCTTAACCGGAGGTTGTGGGTGGAAAGCCATACCCTGTCACCAACCTTGTATTGGGGAGCTGCTCGTCGCTTCCTATCCGCAAAGAACTTATAGCGGCCGGAGACTCTCTTGAGATTAGCATGAACTTGACTCCAAATTTGGCTGAAGTGCCGAAGAGTAGAGGCTGCAACAGGAACATCCTCCGGAGGACAAATGGGTAATTCAGGAACTTGAGGATGGAACCCATAATTAATGAAAAATGGGGACTCACCAGTCGAAGAGTGGTACAGATGATTATGGGCAAACTCGGCCCATGGCAACTGTTCCACCCAATCATCTTGCGAGGGAGAAAGATAAACACGGAGAAAAGTCTCTAAATCTTGATTGACGCGTTCAGTTTGCCCATTGGTTTGTGGATGGTAAGAGGATGAAAACTTGAGTTTTATTTGTAAGGCCGTATTGAGAGCTCTCCAGAATCTTGCAGTGAATTGTACCCCCTGGTCAGAGACGATTTCCTGAGGTAAGCCGTGCAGGCGGAAATGTTCTCGGATAAATAACAAAGCCAACTTGGGAGCTGGTGGTAACTCGGTCAAAGGTACAAAATGTGCCATCTTAGAGAAACGGTCGATAATTACCCAGACAGTATTGTGACCCTTGGAGAGGGGCAATTCGGTGACAAAGTCCATAGAGATATGGGTCCAAGGCCTCTGAGGAATGGACAGTGGATGCAACAACCCCGCAGGAGGCAAACGAAGAATTTTGTGCTGAGCACACTGAGGACATGAGTTGACATAATCTTGAATATCCTTCTTCATAGTATCCCACCAGTAAGACTTTCGTAGAAACTCCCACATCTTTTGAACTCCAGGATGACCGGAAAACTTGGAAATATGAGCCCACTGCAACAACCTTGGTCGAAATTTAGCTGGCACAGACATTCTCCCAGGAGGAGGTCCCAGAGCGGTGGGAGCCGCTGACATAGAAACTGGACTGAGAATCAAAGCCTTCTCAACGGAATTCTCCTCATCCGAAGCTGTTAAGGAACGGGATAAAGCATCAGCCTTGGTGTTAAAAGTCCCAGCCCGGTACTTAATAACTGTTAGGCGCCGGGGTCCGCTCGTCGGTGCGGCCCGGCGCCTAGCAACCAGGGACGCCGTGCGCGTACAGCCGCCGGCTCCCTGGCAACGCTAGACGCCGGGCGCACGGAGCCGCTCAGACCCTAGCAACGGGGACGCCACGTTCGGGCCGCGTTCCCCGTTGCTGGGTCTTTTCTAATTGTATAATGGTGTGCTGGCCGTGCAGCATGCAAGCTGCACGGCATTACTTGTGATTACCCAGTCTGGCTCCTGATTGGGGAGCTCACAGTTATAAGCACCCTTTGGACTTCTCACAGACGCCGGTGATAGCTTCCTGTTTGCCTGTGTTGGTTACAGAGAGTTTCCAGTCCTGCTCAATCCGGTTGTTCCTGTCCTCAGTGATCCTGTACTCGGAAATTGTCATCTGTTCCTGGAGTCTGACCGAGCACCTTTAACATCCTGTGGTGTTCGTGAGTCGCGGCGTAGCCGTGTGTTGCGGCTTGACCGCTTACTGTTTATTATTTTGTATCTTTGTGTTCTGGAGCTTTTGCGGAGGATTCCGCTCCCCCTGATCCACTCTGGTATCCAGCGGTGCTGGATAGGAGTTACGGATCAGTGGATCTTTGGTTGTCCTTTTCCCTGGCGGCTAGTCCGCACATACTTTTTGGTTTAGTTAGTTAGCTTGTAACCCCTGGCCTGGTTGCTTAGTCAGAGGGCCCCTTGTTATCACCCTGTCTCGGATTTCCCTTTGTCTCCCATTAAGACCTGAGGGGGCATCGGGGTTGGGCAGACATAATCCGCCCTTCGAACGCGGCTGCCATGGGCTCAAGCAACCATAGTCTCGCAGGGGATTTCTGATAACACGGGCGAGACAACGGAGTTAGGGCGCCAGGGGTTACTAGGCTCTCCTGCTCCCACAACCAGTATATCTTTCCAGTACTCAGACCTCTGCCATAAGATCTCCTCTGGTCTGGAGTACGGGAATCATAACATTATCACCGGCCAGACTAAATTTAAAATTAAACAGGAGTTAATTTTTTCCCTTGTTCAGTTGGGAGATTTGTCGGCCTCATGAATCCCACCGGTGTCGGGCCAAATCCTGGCCAGCTTCTAGTTAGCCAGATTCAAGAGCTTACTCAGATGGTTCAGGATCTGTCTCTTCGGGTGAGGTCACAGGAAGATCTGTTACGGACTTCCCCGAGGGTCATTCCTGAACCAAAAATGCATCTGCCTGACCGTTTTTCTGGGGATAGAAAACAGTTTTTTAATTTTAAAGAGTCTTGTAAACTTTATTTTCGTTTGAGACCAGTCTCCTCAGGTACGGAGGCTCAGCGGGTTGGAATTATTATTTCTCTGCTTCAGGGGGATCCGCAGACCTGGGCTTTTGGTTTAAAGACAGACGATCCGGCTTTATTTTCTGTAGACGCCTTTCTAAAGTCTTTAGGGCTATTGTATGACGACCCTGATAGAGAGGCATCCGCCGAGAGTCAGTTGCGTGCTCTCAGACAGGGTAGGAATCCCGCAGAGATTTATTGTACGGAGTTTCGCCGTTGGTCGAACGACTGTGGATGGAATGACCCAGCCCTGCGCAGTCAGTTTCGCCTCGGCTTATCTGAGTCTATAAAAGACAGTCTCCTTCAGTATCCCGCTCCTGAGACTCTCGATAAACTCATGGAGCTCTCTATTAAGATTGATCGTCGGCTCAGAGAGCGGAGGGCTGAAAAAGGAGCATCTGTCGGGTCAACTCCTTGTGTTTTTTCCATCCCTGTGGACATAGAGGAGCCTATGCAGATAGGTCTCTCCAAACTGTCTTCTGAAGAAAGAACCAGAAGGCAAAATTCTGGTCTTTGTTTATACTGTGGAGGTAAGGGACATTTTGCCCGTAGTTGTCCGAACAAGTCGGGAAACGTCTCGACCAAGTGAATTGTGAGGGGGTTCACTTTGGTCTGCAGCTTATCTCCTCAAATAATTCACTGTTAGTCCCAGCTAAAGTTTCCTTTGGCAGCCTCTGTTCCTCGGTCTCTGTTTTTGTGGACAGTGGAGCTGCAGGGAACTTTATGGATTTGACATGGGCCAAGACCTTAGGTATTCCTCAGTTAGCCTTGGGTAGGTGTATCACCATGCATGGTTTAGATGGGAGTCCCTTGTCCAATGGGGTTATTTCTCTCTGTACACCTCCTGTTCTACTCTCGGTAGGAGCTCTGCATTCTGAAAAAATTGAGTTTTTCCTCACCCATTGCCCAGCAGTTCCAGTGGTTCTGGGTCACCCTTGGCTGGCCTTTCATAATCCCATCATTGATTGGCAGTCGGGGGAGATCTCACAATGGGGTACCATCTGTAATAAGGAATGTATTACGCTTCCCATCAGAATAGCTGCTGCCATTCCCGCACCCATTCCTGTGGAATACCAGGATTTTGTTGATGTTTTTTCCAAGGGCAATGCGGATATTCTGCCTCCCCATAGGCCTTATGATTGTGCTATTGAGCTAATTCCTGGTGCCACTTTGCCTAAGGGAAGGTTATATGCATTGTCCGGACCTGAAACTGTGGCCATGAATGAGTATGTTAAAGAAAGCCTAGGGAAAGGATTTATCAGGCCATCTAAATCCCCTTTAAGTGCAGGCTTCTTCTTCGTAGAGAAGAAGGATGGTTCACTCAGACCCTGCATTGACTTTAGAGCCTTGAATAAAATCTCAGTAAAAAATACTTACCCTCTGCCACTGATCTCTGTCCTCTTTGATCAGCTACGTTCGGCTGTGATTTTTTCTAAGATTGACCTGAGAGGAGCATATAACCTCATCAGAATCAAGTCAGGGGATGAGTGGAAAACGGCATTCAGTACTCAGTCAGGCCACTATGAGTATCTGGTTATGCCATTCGGCCTGTCTAACGCTCCGGCAGTTTTCCAGGATCTCATTAACGATGTGCTCCGTGAATTTCTTGGAAAATTCGTTGTAGTCTACTTAGACGATATTTTGATTTATTCTGACTCTGTAGAACAACATGTTACCCAGGTGCGTCAGGTTCTAAAAAAATTACGTGAAAATCACCTATATGCCAAGCTGGAGAAGTGTGAATTTCATGTCACGGAGGTATCCTTTTTAGGATACATTATTTCCCCTCGGGGATTCCGTATGGAACCAAAGAAGCTCCAAGCCATCCTTAGTTGGGCGCAACCCACCAACTTAAAAGCAATTCAGCGCTTTTTAGGGTTTGCGAACTACTATAGAAGATTTATTCACTCTTTCTCTGACCTAGTTGCTCCCATTGTGGCACTGACTAAGAAGGGAGCGGATCCTACCAATTGGTCACGTGAAGCCGAGCTATCTTTTCAGGCCTTGAAACAAGCCTTTGTCTCAGCCCCTGTCCTCAGACACCCCAACCCAGAATTGCCTTTCATTGTTGAGGTTGATGCCTCAGAGGTTGGAGTAGGGGCTATCCTATCTCAGAAGGATCCGGATTCCCTTGAATTACACCCTTGTGCCTTTATGTCCAGAAAATTCTCTTCTGCTGAATCCAACTACGATGTTGGTAACCGGGAATTGCTGGCTATTAAATGGGCTTTCGAGGAGTGGAGGCATTGGCTTGAGGGAGCGACTCATATCATTTCAGTTTTGACTGATCACAAAAATCTTCAATACATTGAATCAGCTAAACGACTGAATGCCCGGCAGGCTCGTTGGGCTTTATTTTTTACTCGTTTCAAATTCATTATCACCTTCAGGCCAGGTTCCAAGAATACCAAGGCAGATGCCCTGTCACGCAGTTTTCTTCCAGTTCAAGACAACAGTCCTGTTACTCCCATACTTCCGTCTTCAGTCATTCGGGCAGGCCTCACACAGGATTTATTTACCCAGTTAAAGCTGCTTCAACATCAGGCTCCTGGAAATACTCCTGCTGGTCGTCTTTTTGTCCCTGAGTTTTTGAGAGCAACTGTTTTGACAGAGTTTCATGATAGCAAAGTTGCCGGGCATCCGGGAATCGCTAAGACTTTGGAATTAGTCTCCCGCTCAGTATGGTGGCCTGGTCTTTCCAAAGACATTAAGGAGTTTGTTTTTTCGTGTCAGGTCTGTGCACAGCATAAAGTTCCCCGTTCTTTGCCTATCGGTCAGCTTATGCCCTTGAATGTTCCTCTTAGGCCATGGTCTCATATCTCCATGGATTTTGTGGTGGACCTCCCTCTGTCAGCCGGATGCCGAGTCATATGGGTGGTAGTGGACCGTTTTAGTAAAATGGCCCATTTCATTGCTCTTCCCCGATTGCCATCTGCCCAGGGATTGGCAGTCTTGTTCCTCCGCCATGTTTTCAGACTCCATGGGTTACCCACTGATATTGTTTCCGATCGGGGTCCACAATTCATTGCACAGTTTTGGAAATCTTTTTGTGTCTCATTGAAGATGAAATTATCTTTAACGTCAGGCTACCATCCCCAATCCAACGGGCAGACTGAGCGAGTTAATCAATCACTAAAACAATATTTGCGGTTGTACTCGGCCAAACTCCAAAATGACTGGTCTGAGTTTCTTCCATTGGCGGAGTTCGCTTACAATAATGCCTGTCATTCCTCCACCAATGTGTCTCCATTTTTTGCAGTTTTTGGTTTTCACCCCAGAGCTAATTCCTTTTTTCAACATTCCTCTGTCTCCTCACTGACCTTGACCTCTCATCTTAGGCTCATTTGGAGAAAAGTGCACCTGGCTCTCAGAAAAGCGGCATTTCAGGAAAAGAGATTTTCTGACAGGCTCCGGCGGCCGTGCACTTTTAAAGTAGGAGATAGGGTGTGGTTGTCGACTCGCAACATTAAACTTCGACAAACCTCAGCCAGATTGGGTCCTAAATTTATTGGACCATTTCACATTATCAAAAAAGTCAATCCAGTTGCCTTCCGGTTACGTTTACCAAAAACTTTACGGATCGGAAATACTTTCCATTGCTCATTGCTGAAACCATATGTTTCGTCCAGTAGATTTCCTCGTAAGATATCTCAGGGGAGATCACCAATTGTTGTACAGGGTCAGCAGGAGTTCTTGGTGGAGAAGGTTCTCGATTCCAAGTTGTCCCGGGGTCGGCTTTATTTTTTGGTGCATTGGAGAGGTTATGGTCCAGAAGAAAGGTCTTGGGTCCTGGATAAGGATCTCCATGCCCCGAGGCTCAAGAGGGCATTTTTTCGAGAATTTCCTCGGAAACCGGGCTTTAGGGGTTCCTTGACCCCTCCTCAAGGGGGGGGTACTGTTAGGCGCCGGGGTCCGCTCGTCGGTGCGGCCCGGCGCCTAGCAACCAGGGACGCCGTGCGCGTACAGCCGCCGGCTCCCTGGCAACGCTAGACGCCGGGCGCACGGAGCCGCTCAGACCCTAGCAACGGGGACGCCACGTTCGGGCCGCGTTCCCCGTTGCTGGGTCTTTTCTAATTGTATAATGGTGTGCTGGCTGTGCAGCATGCAAGCTGCACGGCATTACTTGTGATTACCCAGTCTGGCTCCTGATTGGGGAGCTCACAGTTATAAGCACCCTTTGGACTTCTCACAGACGCCGGTGATAGCTTCCTGTTTGCCTGTGTTGGTTACAGAGAGTTTCCAGTCCTGCTCAATCCGGTTGTTCCTGTCCTCAGTGATCCTGTACTCGGAAATTGTCATCTGTTCCTGGAGTCTGACCGAGCACCTTTAACATCCTGTGGTGTTCGTGAGTCGCGGCGTAGCCGTGTGTTGCGGCTTGACCGCTTACTGTTTATTATTTTGTATCTTTGTGTTCTGGAGCTTTTGCGGAGGATTCCGCTCCCCCTGATCCACTCTGGTATCCAGCGGTGCTGGATAGGAGTTACGGATCAGTGGATCTTTGGTTGTCCTTTTCCCTGGCGGCTAGTCCGCACATACTTTTTGGTTTAGTTAGTTAGCTTGTAACCCCTGGCCTGGTTGCTTAGTCAGAGGGCCCCTTGTTATCACCCTGTCTCGGATTTCCCTTTGTCTCCCATTAAGACCTGAGGGGGCATCGGGGTTGGGCAGACATAATCCGCCCTTCGAACGCGGCTGCCATGGGCTCAAGCAACCATAGTCTCGCAGGGGATTTCTGATAACACGGGCGAGACAACGGAGTTAGGGCGCCAGGGGTTACTAGGCTCTCCTGCTCCCACAACCAGTATATCTTTCCAGTACTCAGACCTCTGCCATAAGATCTCCTCTGGTCTGGAGTACGGGAATCATAACAATAACAAACGAAAACCGGGTAAAGAAGAGCGCCCATCTAGCTTGACGGGGATTCAAGCACTGGGCCGTCTTGAGGTACAGCAAATTCTTATGATCAGTGAAAATTGTAATTAGGTGTTTAGCACCTTCCAAAAGATATCTTCATTCCTCCAAGGCAGATTTTATTGCCAAAAGCTCTTTGTCTCCAATGGTGTAATTCTGTTCCGCAGGAGAGAATTTGCGAGAATGGAAACCACATGGATGTAACTTCCCATCTGGAGCGTACTGCGAAAGCACGGCACCTATGCCTACCGTGGAAGCATCAACCTCCAAAAAGAATGGTTTTGAAAAATTTGGTTGTTTAAGTACTGGAGCGGACATAAAGGCTGCCTTTAACTGAGCGAACGCTGCTACAGCTTCAGAGGACCAATGACTTGGGTCAGAAACCTTCTTGGTTAGGGCAGTAATAGGTGCTTCGATGGTAGAGAATCCCTTTATGAATTTCCGGTAGTAATTTGCAAAACCCAGAAATCGTTGTACCACTTTCAAGGAAAGAGGCTGAGTCCAGTCCCGGATGGCAGTGAGTTTCTCTGGATCCATACGAAGCTCCATGCCCGAAATGATGTAACCAAGAAATGGAATAGATGGAACCTCAAAAGTACATTTGGAAACTTGCCATAAAGATGATTCTCTCGTAATCGAAGAAGTACCTCTTTGACCTGTATTCTGTGCTCTGTGAGATTTTTAGAAAATATCAGAATGTCATCCAAATATACCACTACACTTAGGTATAGCATATCCCGAAATACTTCGTTAATTAATCCCTGGAAGACGGCAGGGGCGTTGCTGAGGCCAAACGGCATTACCAGATACTCGTAATGCCCGTCCCTGGTATTGAAGGCCGTCTTCCATTCGTCCCCCTGTCGGATACGTATCAAATTATAAGCTCCCCTTAAATCAAGCTTGGTGAAAACTCAGGCTCCGCGAACTCTATCAAAAAGCTCCGTAATGAGCAGCAAAGGATACTTATTCTTAATGGTGACATAATTTAGACCACGATAGTCAATACATGGTCTCAGCCCTCCGTCCTTTTTCTTCACAAAAAAGAAACCCGCCCCCGCCGGGGAGGTAGAGGGGCGGATGAATCCTTTCTGCAGATTAGACTTGATATAGTCCGACATAGCTTGGGTCACGGGCAATGATAAGGGATAAGTGTGACCCCGAGGTGGCATTTTCCCTGGAATGAGCTCAATGGGACAGTCCCAGGGTCTATGCGGTGGTAGCTGATCGGCCGCTTGTTTCGAGAACACATCAGAAAACTCCCGATAGGCCTCCGGAATGAGCCCTTCATCTGACTTGGAAGATACACGGAGCGGATAGACAGGGGTGAGACAATTCGAATGAGAAAAAGAACTCCAAGATATTATTTGTGTCGAACTCCAGTCGACGTGAGGGTTGTGAAGTTTAAGCCAAGGAAGGCCAAGAACCAGATCGTGGGGCATCTCCCGAATCACTAGGAACTCCAGGTGTTCTTGATGCAGAGCTCCCACTTGCAGTTTGATTGGTACTGTACAACTTGAAATCAGACTGTTAGAAATTTGGGTACCATTGATAGCAGTCAACGTAATAGGTTGTTTGACCGGCCGTAGCTGAAAACCCAGATCCTGGGCACAGGAAAGGGAAATAAAATTCCCTGCAGCCCCTGAGTCCAGCAGAGCCTTAACGGGTTTGGCTAATGACTCGGAGAACAGAGACACAGAGAGTAAACAGTCCACTGGCGGAGAAGGTTTAGAAGAAACCCCTAGCTCGACTCCTCCGGAACAAGCTAGGACTGCCCGTTTCCCGGACGAGACTTGCAAAACTTGAGAAAGTGATCCGCGGCTACACAGTAGAGGCAGAGTCTACCCTCATGACGACGCTGACGTTCTTCTGGGGACAGCCGAGATCGATTAATCTGCATAGGTTCATCAGGACTTGGAATAACCGTTTGCTTAGACGGAAGAGATCGGACCCTTGATCGATCTGACCGACTACGTTCGCCACCTCGTTCCTGCATGCGAAGATCCACCTTTACACAGAGCGAGATCAACTGTTCTAAAGAATCCGGCAAATCTCTAGTGACCAACTCGTCCTTTAGACGATCGGAGAGCCCGTTCCAAAAGGCAGCCCGAAGGGCATTCCAGTGCAGTTCTGAGGCTATGGTCTGAAAATGAATTACATACTGTCCCACTGAACGAGAGCCTTGTCGAACACGAAGCAAGTCTGCAGAGGCAGCGGTCGTCCTGCCGGGCTCATCAAAGATCCTCCGGAATGACGTAATGAAATTGGTGTAACTAGAAACCAATGGATCAGATCGCTCCCATAACGGAGACACCCAATCCAACGCTGAACCCTCGAGCAAAGAAATAATGTATGCCACCTTGGACCGATCAGTAGGGAAATTATGTGAAAGAAGTTCAAAATGTACCTCGCACTGATTGAGAAAACCACGGCAATTCTTTGGATTCCCATTATAGCGAGAAGGAGTAGGGAGCTGAAGGCGTGACCTGGTTCCAGAGGAGGATGGAACATTACTAGAGACAACCACTGGAGCTGGTACTGGAGCTGGGGCCGGTACTACTGAAGCCAGAGAAATCTGAATTTGATCCAGCCGGCCAGATAATTCCTGGAGATAATGCATCACCTGGCCCTATGCTGCTTCCTGACTTTGTACTCGAGAAATCAAGTCCTGGATGGTACTTGCCTCTGGGCTCCGATCCCCCGGGTCCATGAGGCCTGAGTATACTGTCACTGACCTAGGTTGGGGGTGTTGTGAACTCGGGGGTTCTCCCGATGGTAGGGGAGAGCAACCACAGTTGGGTCGGAACAGGGATGGCTTGATATAGGTCTTCCTCATACAGGACTCTGACAGTAAAGCTTGGTGAAAATATTAAAGAACTTTATTGCAGGAAGGGAGCAACACAATGTCACATAGCAGAGAAGGAACGTATGGGGGGAATGTCCAGGCCTATAGGAGAACTTGTAAGCAATGTTAAAGATTCCGGGAAAAGAAGTACTTGTGAGTGTTGGTACAAGATAATAGTGGCTGAAGAACTTGTGAGTGATGTTTTTAGAAATACTGATGATTTGAAGAACTGGTGAACGGTGGTTAAAGACTCTGATGATTTGAAACACTTGTGATCGGTGGTTAAAGACACTGATGATTTGTATGACTTGAGAGCGGTGACTAAAGATACTGATGATTTATAGAACTTGAGAGCGGTGGTTAAAGACACTGATGATTTGTATGACTTGAGAGCGGTGATTAAAGACACTGTAGAACTTGAGAACGGTGGTTAAGACACTGATGATTTGTATGACTTGAGAGCGGTGGTTAAAGACACTGGTAACTTGCAAAACTTGGGGGCGGTGGTTAAAGACACTGATGCAGTGGCGTAACTAGAAATTTTTCTCCCCCAAGCCAAAAAATCCTTCGGCGCCCCCCCCCCCCCCCCCCCCATACACCCCGTAATTGGCACTAGCAAAGGTAGAAAAATGCGCGTGCCGCAGGCGCGCGCTGGCAAAAAGGGGGATGTGGCTTTGTCGGAATGGGCGTGGCATTGCGTGGAGGGTGTGGCATTGCAGGACAAGACTACCGTATACCCCAGTTTTGCAACCTGCACGCCCAGACGTTGGCCACCACAGGAAAGAAAAATAATCCTGATTCATGCCCCTTACATTATTTGTCTTTTTTCCTCCTTATAGTAATGCCCAGTATACATTATTCCACATACTGCAATGGCCCTTAGACATTATTCCACACACAATCAGTGATCGCGCTGAGCCAAAAAAAAAGTGGGTCCCAGGGACCCTTCACTTTTAAAAATTGGGGTCCTACCGGTCTTTTTCTGGGTCCCATCGGAATGAAGGTTCTTATTAATTTTAATCTTGTTTGGACACTACAAAAGTGTTGCAAGATGGGGGGGATGGGGTGACAATGCTGCTGGGCTGTGTAGCATGCAGGACACCCTGCACCAGAGCTGCAACTAGACATTTTGGTGCCCTTAGGCAGAAAGTGAATTGGTGTTAGACCACTTAGACCATAAAGAACAGGTAGTGCGCGCCGTAGGCGCGCCGCAAAATTTTAGGGGCGTGGCTTCATAGGGAAGGGGCGTGACCACATAATAGTGTCAATTCACATTACACCACACAGTAGTGGCGCTTATACACATTGCACCAGGTAGAACCTCCTATGCACACTGATCCAGGTAGATCACGTCATACACTTTGCTCCAGGTACGGCACGTCATACACTTTGCACCAGGTACAGCACGTCATACACTTTGCACCAGGTACAGCACGTCATACACTTTGCACCAGGTACAGCACGTCATACACTTTGCACCAGGTAGAGCACGTTATCATACACATTGCCGCTAGGTAGAGCACGTTATCATACACAGTGCGCCAGGTAGAACACGTTATACACACTGCGCCAGGTAGAGCACATTATCATACACATTGCGCCAGGTAGAGCATGTTATCATACACATTGCCGCTAGGTAGAGCAAGTTATCATACACATTGCATCAGGTAGAGCATGTTATCATACACATTGCCACTAGGTAGAGCAAGTTATCATACACATTGCCGCTAGGTAGAGCAAGTTATCATACACATTGCGACAGGTAGAACACGTTATTATACACAATGCGCCTGGTAGAGCACGTTATTATACACATTGCACTAGGTAGAGCACGTTATCATACACATTGCGCCTGGTAGAGCACGTTATTATACACATTGCACCAGGTAGAGCACGTTATCATACACATTGCGCCAGGTAAAACACGTTATCATACACATTGCGCCAGGTAGAACACGTTATCATACACATTGCGCCAGGTAGAGCACGTTATCATACACATTGCGCCAGGTAGAACACGTTATTATACACATTGCGCCAGGTAGAACACGTTATTATACACAATGCGCCTGGTAGAGCACGTTATTATACACAATGCGCCTGGTAGAGCACTGAGGCACATTGCAGTAACCACTCACTTATCACCTCCAGTTGCACGAAGGGGCCGTTTGACACAAGTGGTTCCGCCCCCAGCAGCAACTCACTGACACTCACCATTTTTTCTGACAGCACAGTGCAGTGAGTGCACTGGCACAAGTAGCCAGCCTGCGCCTGTAGTAGCCGCAGCCTGGAGGAGCTCTATGTGAAATCGCAAGCAGAGGCTGTTCTCTGGCAAGAAGGAGCTCGTCCAATCGCTTCCCCTGACGGGCTGGCCACTGCTAAATATACCGATAATCAGTTCCAACTGTGTAAAGTAGTGGAGCCCCAGGTGCAATGGGAAAGTCAGTGTCACTGCACAGCTGTACTGATTACTGGTATATTTAGCAGTGGCCAGCCCGTCAGGGGAAGCGATCGGAGGAGCTCCTTCTTGCCAGCCTCTGCTTGCGATTTCACAGATAGCTCCTTCATGCTGCTGCGCCGGCTGGCTACTTGTGCCAGTGCACTCACTGCACTGTGCTGTCAGAAAAATGGTGTCAGTGAGGCCCTGACACTCTGAGCGGCCTCACATTGCACACACGGAGCTTGCAGCCCCCGGACATCCCGCATCTGCACCAGCTACTCCAGGTGAAGCGGGGCGATGCAGCACTGTCTACTGCTTACCTACAGCGGGAGCTGCGCAGCCCGGCCGGCTCCTGCTGGAAGGTAGTTGTCGGGTCTCGGTGGGGCGTTGAGCGGGTCCCGGGTAGGGGGGTGGCGGCGGGCAGATCCGGAGCTGTACTCCCAGTCGCAGAGGAGGGTGCTGGCGGGAGAGCGGCAGTGGAGCCGGATGAGCGGGGCCAGTCTGTCAGCCCTGCAGCACAGATTCATGTGCTGGCGGGGAGCAGGATTCAAAGCGGGAGATGCTGCAGGCTGTAATTGGATGGAGACTACAGGAGGTGATTGGCCGAGGAAACAGCCAGTCACCTCCTGCATGCCGCTGACAGGCTTAACACATGCAAACACATATTCAGATGAGCGCGTCCTGTGGGACCCGCTCATCTTCTAAATGTGAGTCCCGGGCGGCTGTTTCTGGGTAAAATACGCGCCATAGCGCGTTTTTGCGATCACTGACAATAATGCACATGACACAATATGCACACACCGTAATGCCCCCTACACATTATGCCACACACCGTAATGCCCCCGACACATTATGCCACACACCGTAATGCCTGTGACACATTATGACAGGAATCGCAATGCCCGTTATACATTATGCTACACACTGCAATGCCCCTGATACATTATAGCACATACAATGTCTGTGACACAGTATGACACACACCACAATGATCCTGAGACATTATACCACATACCACAATGCCCGTGACATAGTATGCAACACACCGTAATGCCAGATACATTATGACACACACTGCAATGTCCGTGATACATTATGCCACACACCGTAATGCCCATTACACATTTAGTTCTACAGTAAGGCTTCTAATTACTCTTAAATTACCTGCTCGTTGCCAGGGGTTTCATGCTCTTGGTTCCATGCACGGTGCCAGGATGTCATGCTCGTTGCCAGGGGTTTCATGCACTGGGTGTCATGCTCGTTGCTAGGGGGTAGTGCTTGTTGCTAGGGCCGTGCTCCCAGTGCCACATATGCTCCCAGTGCCAGATATTCCCCCACAGTGCCAGGTATATGCACCCAGTGCCAGATATTCCCCCACAGTGCCAGGTATATGCACCCAGTGCCAGATATTCCCCCACAGTGCCTGCTTCCCCCCCCCCCAGTGCCAGGTATATGCCCCCCCAGTCCCGGGTATATGCCCCCAGTGCCGGGTATATGCCCCCCCAGTGCCAGGTATATTCCCCCAGTGCCAGGTATATGCCCCCCCAGTGCCAGCTATATGCCCCCAGTGCCAGGTATATGCCCCCCCAGTGCCAGATATTCTCCCACAGTGCCAGATATTCCCCCCCAGTGCCAGGTATATGCCCCCAGTGCCAGGTATATGCCCCCAGTGCCAGTTATATGCCCCCAGTGCCAGGTATATGCCCCCAGTGCCAGATATTCCCCCCCAGTGCCTGCTTCCCCCCCAGTGCCAGGTATATGCCCCCAGTGCCGGGTATCTGCCCCCCCAGTGCCAGGTATATGCCCCCAGTGCCGGGTATATGTCCCCCCAGTGCCAGGTATATGCCCCCAGTGCCAGGTACATGCCCCCAGTGCCAGATATTTCCCCCCAGTGCCTGCTTCCCCCCAGTGCCAGGTATATGCCTCCAGTGTCGGGTATATGCCCCCCCAGTGCCAGGTATAAGCCCCCCCAGTGCTGGGTATATGCCCCCAGTGCCAGGTACATGCCCCCAGTGCCGGGTATATGCCCCCCCAGTGCCAGGTATATGTCCCCAGTGCCAGATCTGCCCCCCCAGTGCCAGGTATATGTCCCCAGTGCCGGGTATATGTCCCCCCAGTGCCGGGTATATGCCCCCAGTGCCAGATATTTCCCCCCAGTGCCTGCTTCCCCCCAGTGCCAGGTATATGCCTCCAGTGTCGGGTATATGCCCCCCAGTGCCAGGTATAAGCCCCCCCAGTGCCGGGTATATGCCCCCAGTGCCAGGTACATGCCCCCAGTGCTGGGTATATGCCCCCCCAGTGCCAGGTATATGTCCCCAGTGCCAGATCTGCCCCCCCAGTGCCAGGTATATGTCCCCAGTGCCGGGTATATGCCCCAGTGCCTGCTCCCCCGCCCCCCCCTATGTGTTGGAGGGACACGAGCGCATCGCGCGTCTCTCCTGTGTCCCTCCTGGCTCTCCCCCAGCTGTCTAATAAAGGAAGTGCCGTTCGTGAGCCAATCAGAGCTCACGAACGGCACATGCTTCCTTAGACCAGCCGGGGGAGAGCCAGGAGGGACACAGGAGAGACGCGCGATGCGCTCGTGTCCCTCCAACACATAGGGGGGGGGGCCGGGGGAGCAGGCACCGCAGCAAGGAGGGAGAGGAGACCGCAGATTGACATGCGGACGCTCGTCCGCATGTCAATCTGTTCTAAATCAGTGGCGCCCCCGCAGCCCCTCGCCCCCAAGCCACCGCGAGGACTGCGGGGGCAGTAGTTACGCCACTGCACTGATGACTTGTAGAATTTGAGAACGGTGTTTAAAGACACTGATAACTTGTAGAACTTGAGAGCGGCGTTTAAAGACTCTGATGACTTGTAGAACTTGAGAGCGGTGTTTAAAGACACTGATGACTTGTAGAACTTGAGAGCGGCGTTTAGCCCGCAGCCCACGCTGACTCCAAGAAGCACTGGTGACTGGATTGCAGAGGAACACACCAGCCGCTGTATACGCTGGAACTGTGCAGCAACTGGCACCTGGAAGTGCCGGAGACACTGGGGTACAACTGCAGAGAGATTCGCTGGGAACAAGAGCCCTGGCATCCACTTCAGGGGAAAAGACGATACTCAGGCGCCGAGGCTCTGCCCGGCGTCTGCCTTTGAATCTCCCACCTCCGCTGGATTGGCGGGACAGTCTGATGACGTCACCTGCTCCCCGCCCACGTGATGCCGGGTGTCATGGCGGCGCCCCTGCCCCGTAGAACCGCCGGGAGCCGCGCCAGCCAGACGCCGGAGCCCGTGGACCACCAAAGGCGGAGGACGCAGCACAGACCAGCAGGCATGCAGGGGTAAGCACGGTGAATGCCGCCTATGGCGTGTGACAGGCATTAGGTCCTTCCTCCATCCCCATATACCCATGAATCGCTTCACTGCACTGCTGATGGGAGCCACCTAGGTAGGGTGCAGAGTGGGCCGGGCCGTCTCAATGTGTGTCAAGTGTGGGAGCCCTAGGCGACCGCCCCGCCTATAGTCCGGCCCTGCCCTTATTCTAGCTGTCCTTGGTTTGTGCTCTGTGATTCAGTAGTCTCTAAACAATATCTTGACCTGATACAACTTTGTTTCCTGTCTTCTGACTCTTGTTTCAGATCCCTACCTTACTTTAGCTATGATGCAATCCCTGACTGCAGCTTCTACGTGGATATTTTGGGGCTTATGCAGAGTTTAACAGAAGTCTGCTGTAATTGCTCTGCATTGCATGCATTCAACTAAAGTTGTACATAGGGATGTGCGCCAGCCCAAATCATGGGTTTTCGATCTGTATCTCCTTCGTGTTTTGTATCTATATTGGTTTTGCCCCAACCGCCCTTGTGGGTTTTGGTTCTGTATTTATTTTTTTAAATCATAAAAACAGATAAAATCACAATTTTTTGGGCATGTTTTTGTTCCTACAGTATTATTTACCTCAATGACATTAATTTTCACTTATTTCCAGTCAATTTTGACCACCTCACAATATTGTCGGTCAAAGACTGCAGCGGGCTGGCTGGTTACTAACTGACAGAACAGGGGCACAAACATACAGCATTTTATAGCACATCTATGAAACATTGCCACACAGCAGTGCAGAAATGAAAAGTGGTGCAATGTGGAATTATCCTTGGACCCTCCCTCCCACCCTTATATTGGATAGTAAAAGGGACATGCACAGTGTAACAAACCAAGCACTTCAGTGACAGGGACTGCACTTTTGTGGCTGAAGTGCTTGCTTTGTTTGGGCCATCACAAAATTATTTTTTGGAAGTACTACCGCCGATCACTAATGAGGAAGTTGATGATGAGAGTGTTAATTACATTGTAATCTTGCAAAATAAATATCAAGAATCTGCCACAAATTATGTAACATGGAGGAGGTGCCTAGATGGCTCACATCCCTACCTCTACTAGCCTTGGCTTCAGAACTGGAGCAGATGCCTTCACAGACATTGTGGTCCTGTAGGTTGATTTGTGGAAAAATAATTCCATACCGAAGAGGTGGCTTTTTTTTGTCTTATTCCCAGGCATCACAATGGCTTTATTTTTATCATGGGCAAGAACTGCAGCCGCTGGTGGCTGACTTACACACACAACATCATCATTATCTTCAGTGTCAGATAGTAGTAGTATACACATATCCCCCTCATCCTGTTCCACTTCCACACATGAATCCTCAATTTCTATTATGCCCTCATCACCAGCTGTACATGTACTGCTACCCACATGTGCAGATGGTGCAGAAATGGCGAAAGGAGGTGAAAGAGGCTTCTCTTTGAGGACAGTGTGAGAAATGTCAGACTCACACATAGCTAACATGGACACCCCTAAAAGTTCCTCAGGAATGTCTGACAGTTTTGAATGCACAGTTTGTTCTAATGCTTTAGGGGGTCATTCCGAGTTGTTCGCTCGCATGGCGATTTTAGCAGAGTTGCTCACGCTAAGCCGCCGCCTACTGGGAGTGAATCTTAGCATCTTAAAATTGCGAACGAAGTAATCGCAATATTGCGATTACACACCTCGTAGCAGTTTCTGAGTAGCTTCAAACTTACTCGGCATCTGCGATCAGTTCAGTGCTTGTCGTTCCTGGTTTGACGTCACAAACACACCCAGCGTTCGCCCAGACACTCCTCCGTTTCTCCGGCCACTCCTGCATTTTTTCCGGAAACGGTAGCGTTTTTTCCCACACGCCCATAAAACGGCCTGTTTCCGCCAAGTAACACCCATTTCCTGTCAATCACATTACGATCACCAGACCGATGAAAAAGCCGTGAGTAAAATTACTAAGTGCATAGCAAATTTACTTGGCGCAGTCGCAGTGCGGACATTGCGCATGCGCATTAAGCGGAAAATCGCTGCGATGCGAAGATTTATACCGAGCGAACAACTCGGAATGAGGGCCCTAGTTCGTTTCTTTTTTTTACACCTCTTCTAGGGGCTAATTCAGACCTGATTGCTGCTGTGCATTTTCGCACAGCGGGCGATCAGGTCTGAACTGTGCATGCCTCGCTGACAGTTGCAGAACCACCACTTATAAATAAGGGCCAAGGCCTGAGACTTTTCTTGCAACTTTGTGTGGTGAATGGAATATTGCCAATATTATGTTTTTCTGCAGCTAACTTTCATTTTGATGTTTTTTTCTTAACCATTGTAAAATTATATTGCTTCTTTGATTTTACATGCCCTGAGTTAAGCCCTCTATGCCCTTGGGCATCGGCATTAGTAGATGACGTTGACAGACTTGTATTGTTATGACTGGTAGCAGCAGTGGCAGCACTAGTATGTGCTTCCTGCTCTCCTCTCAATTGTTTGTCCTCCATATCTATCAAGTATCAACAAACATGAATGAAGTGGGGTACAGCACACACCACAATTTGTACAAAAAATGTGTCACCTACAGTGTCACAATAAGTGTATGAGTTAGAGATAATAATGTAACACTACGGTTTACTTTCACCTACAGTGTCGGACAATATGTGTATGAGTAGGAAATAAAATATTTCTCCGGCTGGGTCCACAGGTTATCCACAGGATAACATTGGGATATGCTGTAGCGTCAGCGGATTGGCACCAAATCGATCACGAGCTTTGTGGCCTCCCAGGATGCACCGGGCTCGTCCATATAATCCCGCCCACTGACTCAGTCAAATAAGTTTTTTGTTTGGTGCGGCAGGAGTCGGACCACGGTCACAGGGCTGCTGTGTTTTGGCAGCCCTAAGCTTTAAATTTGATTTATTTTTATAGTCTTACCATTTTTTGAGTGATTTTTCCTAACAGCGTCTTACATGCATATTGGAAAGAGTCGCTCCAACAACTCTCCGCCGGGTCGCAACAACGCTTACCCACGGTACAAGTGCTGTCTCGATGGGCGTCTGTGTTGGATGTTACTAGCAGGTCAAGCAGATGTTACCAGGCTGTGGCCGGAGCACGGGGAGAAGGTAAGGCATCGGTTCCACTTAGAGGGGGAATACGGACACAGCTGCACTGATTTGGGAGGAGACTACCAAACAGTAGCTGGCGCACCATCACCACGGGTGCTCTAGCGCTAGGCTTTAGGGATCATAAAGGTGCCAGGATTAGTTTGAGGCCGCGATCCCTAGGGTTGATGTCAGCAGTGGGGAGTCAGACGCTCTCCTGGTCGCCCCCCCCAGTTCATGAACAGTTACCGTGCGTCTCCCGCCATGAACTGATTGCCTCACTTCCGTCTCAGATGCTACCACGAGGGGACTCGGTCACAGCATGGGCCGCTGCATCTGTATACACTAAGGTTTACCGCTAAGAAACTGGGTCGCAGACGTGAGCGTCTGCATACACTAAAACGTTCACGAGCGTCTGTGTCCATTAAAAATACCTTAGCGGCAGTGTACACTACTAGCATCTGGATCCACTCTGCGGTTTGCTAACGTATTGATCGATCCATTAAAAATACCGTAGTGGCAGTGTACACTCAGTAGCGTCTGGATCCACTCAGCAGTTTGCTAACGTATTGATCGATCCTGGAAGTGAGTCTCCCTGTATCCCACTCTACAGCACTAAATTTCTATCTACTGTGTTAGTACGAATAGTTAAGTTTAGTGCCTATTGCATATGAGTTTTGTACAATGCTGTGGTTTTTCTCCGCAATTGTGTCTGAATACAATAAGATAACTGTATAGTACAGAGAACAGTAAACGTACGCCTACATACTTGAAATGTGTTTGTAGTTGATAATATGCTCATATGACTAATAATATCATGTGGCTGACTGCTAGTGTTACTTTATATATGTTTGTCAGTGTTTTTTCTGAACCTCAATGCTGGTGCTTGGGTTGGGGTCGGATTGTTATCACTTTTTATGCAATATAAAGTGTTTTCAGTTACAGATTGTGTAGTAACTGTGAAAGAGTTGATTATTTATCATGTCTAAGAGCGGCAAAGGTGACAAGGTTACAACAGTAACACCAACACTCAAACCATGTTTATCCTGCAAGGTGGGGTTAATAACTCAATCCTTATAATGGGTTGTGTGCAAATTGTTTTTCATTTCAGCAGACTGCAAGGCAGATCCCTTTTCAACAACAAATAGATCAACCTTGGGCCTTATTTGCACAGACTTTATCCAGTATAGCCGACAGGTTGGCCCCTGCAGCTCCAACCGCAGGAATAGGGTACACAATTAACCCATACATGCAGCTCCCACCCTATGGCATAGTCCCTACAGCTTCTACAAGTCAACAAGCTGATAAACCAAGGGTAACTATATCATCTAATGAACAGGCCACACAGGATGATACAACAGATGATGACTCCATATACTCTACTTCACCTTATGAAGAACAAATAGAGGGTTTCAGCTCAGAAGATATAGCTGAGTTAATTGGAGCAATGAAGGCTATTCTGTCTCTAGAAGATTCAGTGGAGCCAGTAGTTAAAACTAAAGCACCTGTGTTTAAATGTCCCAAAACAGCGAGGGTTGAGTTTCCAGGGTCAGAAGAACTGACGGAAATTATGGAGGAACCTTGGGCTATGCCCAATAAGAAATATAGAATTCCAAGAAACGGGATTCTTACTACCCTTTTCCAACTGGGGACTGTTTAAAAAGATAAGTGCCTCCTAAAGTAGATGCGCACGTCATTCGACTTGTGCGAAAATCTATTCTACCCTTGCCATCAACATCATTAAATGATGTCACAGACAGAAGAGTGGATGGTTTTTTGAAAAACATATTTTCTCTGTCAGGGGCAGTCATAAGGCCTGCTATGGCCTCAGCCTGGATGGCAAAAGCGGTAGTTGAATGGGCTGAAGAATTAGAGAATGGGCTTTTAACACCTACTAGGGAGCAGGAGTCTCATACAGCTCATATAAAACAGGCTGCGCTATTTTTAGAAGAAGCAGCAATGGATATGGGTACGATTGCTTCCAAAGCATCAGCCTTAACAGTAGCTGCTCACAGAGCAATTTGGCTACGTACATGGAAAGCTGATTCCGAATCCAAAAAGGTTCTGGAAGCTTTGCCTTTTGTTGGGAACATTCTCTTTGGTAAGTAATTGACAGATATTCTGGAGTCAGAAGCTGAATCCAAGAAGGTTAAATTTCCTGCCAGTTATACTCCTAAGCCTAAGGGTTCAGGATTTCGGCCATTTCGGTGGCAAGGTAAAGCAAAAGGTAAAAATGAGTTTAAGCAAACTCAGCACAATAAATCTGGTAAAACAAGGAAGCAGTGGGCAACTAGAGGGCCATCTTCCAAACCAGAACAGAAACCATCAGCCTGAGGGTGCGGGCCTCCACTTGGGGGACTCCAAGGTAGGGGGCCATCTTCTTCAGTTTGCACACATATGGCAGCGGTCGACAACAGAGATAGACCTCATGGCGTCCCGTCTGAACCACAAAGTTCTGGCATATGGGTCAAGAACAAAAGACCCCGGAGCAATCCTGGTGGATGCACTGTCAGTGAAATGGGACTTTCATCTGGCATATCTGTTTCCTCCAATCTCCCTGCTACCCAGGGTGGTGAGGAAAATAAAGCAAGCAAAGGGTGCCATGATTCTAATAGCTCCGGCATGGCCCAGAAGGCATTGGTACATAGATCTGCAGAGGATGTCGATGGATGCGCCAATTCTGCTCCCTCAACATCCAGATCTACTAATGCAGGGTCCCTGTTGTCACAGGCATCTGGATCGGCTGTCTTTGACGGCGTGGCTGTTGAAACCTCTATCCTACCTATTACCTTACAACATGTAATTCAAACAATGCTTAGAGCAAGGAAACCCTCCTCTGCTCGCGTTTATCACCGAATATGGCGAACCTATATTCAATGGTGCAGTGAAAGAGATATGGATCCAAGATCTTTCAGAGTGTCCAGAATCTTAGATTTCCTTCAGGCAGGAATGGATAAGGGTTTGAAGGTGGCTTCCTTGAGAGTTCAAGTTTCAGCATTGACTGTATGGTTTCAAAAGAAAATTGCTACTTTACAAGATGTGCGTACTTTTTCCAGGGAATGCTGCGCATTCAACCACCTTTTGTTCCTCCTGCAGTGCCATGGGATTTAAGTCTATTTCTCAAAACCCTTCAAGGGGCTCCGTTTTGAACCACTAAAAAAAGTGGATCTTAACTGGTTAACAGCTAAAGTACTCTTCTAAATCTGATACTCGTCTAGCTGATGCCATAGTCAGTAGGACTATGGCATCAGCTAGACGAGTATCAGATTTAGGAGCACTATCATGTAAATCTCCTTTTCTGAGTTTTTAATCCAGATAAAGCAGTTCTCAGAACTAAGTCTTATCTTCCAAAGGTGGTATCGAAGTTTCACCTTAATGAAGAAATTGTGGTCCCGGCTTTTCAGGTATCGTGACTTTCTGCGGGAGAAGCGTCGCTGGACGTAGTCCGTGCGTTAAGAATCTACGTAGATCATACCAGTGCCATCAGAAAGACAGATTCTCCCTTCATTCTCTACGGATTTCATAAGAGGGGATGGCCTGCTACTAAACAAACGCTGGCAAGATGGCTTCGAATGACGATTTCAGAAGCATACTCTCGAGCTGATCTCCCTGTTCCGGCTAATGTCTCTGCTCACTCTACACGTAAGGTAGGTCCTTCATGGGCAGCACAACATGGTGCTTCAGCAGAACAGATATGTAAGGCAGCCACATGGTCTTCCATTAACACATTCATTAGACATTATGCCTTGGATACCTTTGCCTCTCATGACGCTGAATTCGGGTGAAAGGTTCTCCTGTCCAATCAGGAGCGTCCCCACCACTAAAAATTTGCTTTGGGAAATACCAATGTTATCCTGTGGATAACCTGTGGACCCAGCCGGAGAAATATACGTTATGGTAAGAATTTACCATTGATAATGGTATTTCTCCTATGTCCACAGGTTTCCACAGGGATCCCACCCTGATGCACCTGATTTGAGAATCTTTATACTCACTAACTTCTTCCCTACTCACTAACCTCTTCCCTCTTGCGTGGAAGGGTGTGCATGTGTGTTCTTCTCACCTGAATAGGGTTCTACATAATGCTCCTGCCTAAATGCTTTTGAAAACAACTGATTTGACTGAGTCAGTGGGCGGGATTATATGGACGAGCCCGGTGTATCTTGGGAGGCCACAAAGCTTGTGATCGATTTGGTGCCAATCCGCTGACGCTCCAGCATATCCCAATGTTATCCTGTGGAAACCTGTGGACATAGGAGAAATACCGTTATCAACGGTAAGTTCTTACCATAACGTATATATTACTGTGGTCCGACCTTCACCCACAGTGTCATACAATATGTGTATGAGTCAGAAATAGTAATAGAACACTGCGGTTTAATTTCACCAACAGTGTCGCACAATATGTGTTTGAGTACGAAATAAAATATATTACTGTAGTACCAGTACTGTCTCTGGTTCTCCATAATTACAGTATTTCACTATTTAAGGAACCAGCCTGCTTACGTTCAGTGCTGTGTCATTGAGTAGTTGCTACATAATATTTAGCTTTGTAACAACATCGGTTCCTGAGTTTGGATATCTGCTGACAACTCCTGTTGTTAATTATTGGCTTACCTTTATTACTATGATCTCTGTAACCACTGATCATAATTTATTTTTGGATATTCTTTGTTCTGGATTCCTAGCCTCTGCTTTGTCCTGACACTCTGCTTCATCACAAGTCCATGACTACATTTCTCAGGGTCTCTGCCGGCACTACAGTCTTCTGCGATTAGTTGCCACAGTTCTCTAAAGGTGGGATGTACCAAGTCTTTGCTGTACATACCATCACTTGTTACATTAATACTAATCGCATATGTACTAACATATGCAATTAGTATTGCAAAGAACAGCTCTTCCTGATAAGAGCTGTCCTTTGCAATGGGCGCACTTCCGTGTTTTAGCCTCGGAGTCCCTCTGCTCATGCGCAGAGGGATGCGTCAGACGCAGCGGATGTTGGGAGGGATCTGATCACATCCCTCTACAGCATGATTGCATAAAGAATTCTATAGGGTAACACTAGCTTTTGCTGGCATTACCCTCCGCACCTGAAACCAAGTGGCCAGGTGTTAGTAAATATTGGAAATGCAGCCATAGCCCAAAAATGCATTGTCATGTGAGTACATCCCAACTTGAGAGGCTACCTGCGTTACAGCCTAGGGATGGTCATTGCTCATCGATGATTTGAAATCATCAATGGTCTATGACCAATGGTAACTACTTTTACCATTGATGGAGGAGAACCAGATGACTGCCTGTCATCGATGATACAGAGCTACCAAATTTTTTATTTCTTTCCCTCCAAGGTGTCTGGGCACTGAGCCTAGCTCCGCCCCTCTGACACCCATGAAGCCCCGCCCTGGGCATTGATTGGCCAGCAACTCTTTTAACATTAAAGCAAGGGTGACGATTGGTGGGTGAAATCATCGTTGGTTCCCATACTGAAGGTTTCACACCATCGAGATAATCCATCAATGGTACCATCAATGGATAACCCACCAATGGCCATCCCAACTGCAGCCACCGCAGCTCCCCAGCACACCTCCGACTGTGATCAACTTTTGTTATGGCCTGCATGTCAGCCTGCACAACACCTCGCTGCTCCTCCTGTCACCAGCTTTCATTTTTCCTTGTACCTAAGGATCTCCCAAATACCTGATTGCTTGGCTATCAATAAGTGGGATCCACTCATTACTGCCTAGGCCATAAAATGTGGGTTCTCCCCAGTTCTACTTCCAGTAACATTTGTGTCACACCACCACGGCTGTGTGTATAAAGTTATCTTGAAATCCTTTAAAAGTCACTCAGAAGTTCAAAATATAGATATGCCCATGAAACTAACAAAACCTTTTACTTAGTCCTTGTAGGTACAGCTTCTGTTCAGTCTGCTCTCTGGCTGGAAAGACCAAAAACCTAACCTGTGCCTCAGGAATGGAGAACCACCCCCTCTCTTTCTATTGACCCTAGGGAACCCTAAAATGAGCTCTCACATAATTCATGCAGTTTGGACAGCTGTATTTTCAATATACTGTACAATTTCTCTGAAGTTTAAAAAGCCTAAGATATAAACCCAGAAATAAACATGCAGACCATCTATAACTTTCCCAGTCTTTCCAACACAATACTATATATCTATATATCTATATATATATATATATATATATATATATATATATAACTTAAGTTGCATCACAGGTTATTTGCTAATTGGAAAAGTGGCATTAGAGACAATTATTTATAGTTAGCCTCTGACACTTGATGCATGCAAACAAATGATTAGATACAAATTAAATGTATGTAGACAAATGGAATATAGATAAATGCTTAATTGGTCTAAGAGATATATGTTTTATCTTCTGTAATGGAAATAAACATACTCTGATGAGGTAGTTCCCTTAAGAAAAAGTGATGGGAGTATGTATATTTTATTGCTTAAATGAGGCTTACTTTGATTAGTGTTACGCTGGGCATACATTGCAAAGTAAAATGTCTGTCAGACCAAAAGATATTTTATCTGACAGCCTGACACCAGCTGATGATATGGCCATACAATGTGAGATACATCACAGTGTATGGCACACAATATCTGGGTTCCTTCCCTCGGAAGGAACTATACAATTGTTGGCCTGATATAAAGATAATTTGCAGATCTAATCTATGGCGTAATGCAGTGGTTCCCAAACTGTGTTCCTAGGCACCCTGGGGTGCCCCGAGGTTCTTGCAGGGGTGCCTCGGGTTGGTGGACCAGGACCATATCAAATAATTTAGTCAAAATGATAGGCAAAACCAGTGCTAGTGGCTGCCAATCATACAACATGTGGACGATCAGAAGCACAGTTGTACACCACCACATAACTAACCCTAACGATAACAGATAAGCACAATTTACTTTTTTAATAAATTTATCAATGAAAAACTTTTATCCTAGAGGTGCCATGAAAAAAATAGTGATACTGTAGGACAGGGCTGGCCAACCAGTCAGAGACAAAGAGCCAAGAAATCTTGTTAGGTATATCAAAGAGCCGACTTCGAGCCGAAGACGCACTTGCAAAAATGGGGTGTGACCTTGTGCCTGCTAGGCCACGCCCCTTGTATAAAAAACATTGAAAAAGCCAGATCCATCATAAAATACAATGAAAAAGCCACTTCTACATCAAATAATTGATAAGCCAGATCCGCATAATATATATTGAAAAAGTCAGATTCACATAATGCACTTCAGTTCCCCCATATGTCACTCCAGCCAGCACCCACCTGTGTCACTCCAGCCAGCAGCCTCTTGTGTCACTCCAGACAGCTCCCCCATGTATATTTGGCTCCCTCAGTTCTCAGTCTACGTAGTGCTGCTGCATGTCTGGCTGGAGGGCAGCGGTTTACAGATCTCTTGTGGTCACGTGACTTTGAGTGTTGGGAGCCACATTTGAATAAAGAAAGAGCCGCACGTGGCTCAAGAGCCACGCGCTGGCCCCCTCTGCTCTAGGACGTCATGATTCAAGAAAGTTTTGGGAACCACTGGCGTAATGTATTCCTGACCTTAGACAGCAACAGAGTTTCCTTAAAGTGAGAAATCAGAAAATATATATAAAAATATACATTAAATGAAACAGAGTCAGTAAGTAGAAAGGCAGCACTCAAAGGGGCATATTCAATTAGGGACAAAATAATAGAAGTTTCCAAATAGCTTAATTAGTCTATAATTACTTAACTTCTGCAGCACTGTCCTCCACCTCTGCTTCCCTGGCATGTTGTAAGTCATCTCTTCTCCTCAGAGTCACAGGTAAAAGGGCAGCTGTATCCAGCAAGAGTGAGGCGAGTGTGTGTGCATACCTCACAACTGTCCCGATTTTCGCGGGTCAGTCGCCTGTCCCGCTGTCCCACCCGTGGTGAGGGGTGGGGGGTAGTTGGGAGGCTATCTGCCATTTGCTGCTCTGCTTAGCAGAGAAGCAGTGAATAGGTGCTGTGTGCATGCACACATCGTCTATTCACAGGAGACAGAGGGGCTGGTGTTATGCCAGGAGCTCACAGAGAGCTGGACGTGCCCCAGACTGATAAAAATGGGAGGCGTGGATCACAGTCGCTGCATTCCCATGAAACCTTGCCCCATTTTGCCAAGGCCATGCCCCCTTTTCGGGCACGCTGGAGTCCTGAGTTGCTGATCCTAAATGTTGGGACGTATATGTGTTTGAGGTTGGGTGGTGGTTGGTTAAAAGTTGTTATAGTTATGTTTGATGAGTGTGTGGGGTGCTGCTGGTTTCTGTGTGTATGTGTGGGCTGATTTTGAAGGTAAGGCGGTGTAAGCAAAGTCTCATTGGCAGCGTGAGCTGGAGAACCCCTCCCAAAGTGGCTGCTGCGTATGCAGGCTTATTTACTCCGCCCAACCCCCACCTCCATGCATGTCAGTTTTGAGCGCAAAAAAATTTGCAATCATATTTTTTTTAATTCTATACTGTGGTTATCAGCTGTGCGCATTCCCATGGTAATACAAAATTGGGCACAGAGTCCACTAACATTTTTGCGTCCAAATTGAATATGCCCCAAAATATATCAAAATACTTGTGCAAGATCCCAAAAAAAGTTTTCAAAGATCACTCTTACTCATTTGTTTTGAAAATAGGAAGGAACCAAGGAATGGATTATCACATTGAACGTGTACTCCTTATTTTTATTTATTATGCACTGATGCAATCAGGGTTGAAAATTCAGAGATAAACCATCATTTAGAGTAGACATTATTGTAGGTTTAATATATATAATTGTTTTATTCAAATGATGAACTGAATATTACCATCTCTGAGATATGTATTATTGTGAAATCTGATTTAATAGAGTGCGGTATGCAGGCATTGGTCTGACATTACAGGAATTTTTCTTGATCTTTCTGAATGATCAATATAGTAAATGTCGTATTTCTATATTTTATTTATTTTCCATTCCAGCATGCATCTTATTATATATTTGTATGCATATTGTGCGTCTTTGTGATTTTTATTTTATTTTTAATCTATGGTGTATGATTTGATATTTCTTAATTTCAGTCAAATATATTTTGTTTATTAATACAAGAGTTGGTCATTATTAGTATATATAGGTACTCCACTGGTGCTCCTTATTGCACATTATTATTTACTAATAGAGTTATGCTTCATATACTGTACTGTGCAAAAGTTTTAGGCATGTGTGGGAAAAAATACTGCAAAGTAAGAATGCTTTCAAAAATAGAAGTGTTAATTGTTTATTTTCATCAATTAACAAAATACAAAGTGAGTGAACAGTAGAGAAAACTAAATCAAATCAATATTTAGTGTGACCACCCTTAGCCTTCAAAACAGCATCAATTCTTCTAGGTACACTTGCACACAGTTTTTGATGGAACTCGGCAGGGAGATTGTTCCGAACATCTTGGAGAATTAACCACAGATCTTCTGTGGATGTAGGTTTACTCAAATCCTTCTGTCATGTAATCCCAGACATACTCGATGTTAAGATCATGGCTCTGTGGAGCTCATATCATCATTTCCAGAAGAGCCGGCCCTAACCAATATGATGCCCTAGGCAAGATTTTGGCTGGTGCCCCCTAGCACCACCGCTGGTTCCGCCTCTGACCTTGTACCCCCTATATTTTAAATAGGAACAGTTTGCACATTTGGCGCACAGCCCAAAAAGGGGTGTGTTTATGCTGGCAAGGGGCATGGCTACGCAATAACCCCAATTCCAATTACGTCACACAGTACTGCAACTTTATTCACATATGATCATGCAAAAGTGTCCATAATTCATATTACATCCCACAGTAGTATCACTTTACCTTATAAACGTTACTCCTCACAGTAGAGCCCCTTATTCACATTACATAACACTGAATTGCTCCTTATTCACATTACACCACACCTTATTGCTCTTTATTCACATTAGACGATACAGTAGTGCCCTTTCTATACGCAACGCCACATAGTAGAGCACCTTATACGCATAATGCCACACATTAGTAATGCATTTACACACATTCCACACAGTAATGCTCGTTACACATGAGACACCTTATTAATGTCCTTATAAACATAATGCACCTTACACATTATGACAACTTTTATTAATGCCCATTTACACATAATGTCCCTTACACATATGCTGCACATTATTAATGCCCTTATACACATAATGACACACATAGTGCCCCCTACACATTTGCTGCACATTATTAGTGCCCCTATACACATAATGACACACATACAGTAGTTCCCTGTTACACATATGACACACATTATTAATGCCCTTATACACATAATGACACACACAGTGCCCCTTACACATATGTTGCATATTATTAATGCATTTTTACATGACACACATAATGCTCCTTACACATATTCCGAACACTACTGCACAACCAACTCACTCACATCACACAGCACTCACACTGCCACTAACACTGTGACCTCTGCCTCTGCTTGGATACAGATGTGTCCTCATAAATATTGCCTCAATGCTAACGTCGGGCACCTTTTTTTATGAAAATGCATCTTATTTGCATTGCTATGTGGCTAGGATGCACAAGCAGCTTCTGCTGATTAAAATGATATGCAGCATGCCTATATACTGTGTGCGACTGCGGCTGTATCTGCATATGAAATGCTACACACAGAATATAGGCATGCTGCATATCATTTTAATCAGCAGAAGCTGCTGATGCCCCTGGGTATATCAAATGCCCTAGGCAATTGCCTAGTTTGCCTATACCTATGGCCGGCTCTGATTTCCAGGACTCCTTGTTCTTCTCTATGCTGAAGATAGGTTTTAATGACATTGAATATATGCTTGGGGTTGTTGTCCTGCTGCAGAATAAATTTAGAGCCAATCAGACGCCTCCCTGATGGTATTGCATGCTGGATAAGTACCTGCCTGTAATTTCTTAGCATTGACGACACGATTAATACTGGCCAAATCCTCAACTCCATGTGCTGAAATGCAGCCCCAAACTTGTAAGGAACCTCCACCATGCTTCACTGTTGCCTGCAGACTCTTATTATTGTACCACTCTTCTGCCTTTCGGCGAACAAACTGCCTTCCGTTACAGAAAAATATTTAAAGTTTTGACTCGGAGCACCTGCTGACATTTTTCTGCACCCCAGTTCCTATGTTTTTGTGCATAGCTGAGTCGCTTGGCCTTGTTTCCACATCAAAGATATGGCAATTCTTCCATGAAGACCATATATCGCCAGACTTCTCATAACAGTAGATGGATGTACCAAGGTCACACTGGTTTCTGCCAGTTTTGAGCTGATGGCACTGCTGGACATCTTCTGATTTCAAAGGGAAGTAAGCCTGATGTGTCTTCATCTATGCACTGTTTCCTTGGCCGACCACTGTTTCAATGTTGCCCGTTTCTTTGTGCTTCTTCAAAAGAGCTTGAACAGCACATCTTTAAACCCCAGTCTGCTTTATACACTTGGCCTGGGAGAGACCTTGCTGATGCAATATAACTACCTTGTGTCTTGTTACTGTGCTCAGTCTTTCCACAGTGTATGACCTGTGACAAGAAATTGTCTTCCACAACCTCACCTTTTTAACAGAGTTTGGCTGTTCCTCACCCAGTTTTAAGCCTCCTACACAAGCTGTTTCTGTTTCAGTTAATAACTGTGTCTCAACCTACATATGAAAATGATCATTATCATCTGTTTGGTATGATTGGTTAATCATACACCTGACTATAATCCTACAAAGTCCCTTATTGGACTAGTCACCACTTCATGTTCAATTCCAGGCATGTAAATAAAATCAGAAAAAATGAAGCGTTGTGCATTCAAAAGATACACTTTTGAAAACATTTACTGACAAATACACTTATCCACAGGGCCAGTGTTCAATAAAATTACAATTGGACACAATAAAATATCACAATATATGTAAAATATTTCACAAGGAGCTACTGACAATTTGTAACAAAATTCCTCTAGAGACAATCGGGGATAATTCAGAGTTGATAGCAGCAGCAAATTTGTTAGCAGTTGGGCAAAACCATGGGGGTAATTCCAAGTTGATCGCAGCAGGAATTTTGTTAGCAGTTGGGCAAAACCATGTGCACTGCAGGGGAGGCAGATGTAACATGTGCAGAAAGAGTTAGATTTGGGTGGGTTATTTTATTTCTGTGCAGGGTAAATACTGGCTGCGTTATTTTTACACTGCAAATTAGATTGCAGATTGAACACACCACACCCAAATCTAACTCTCTCTGCACGTTAAATCTGCCTCCCCTGCAGTGCACGTGGTTTTGCCCAACTGCTAACAAAATTCCTGCTGCGATCAACTTGGAATTACCCCCCATGTGCACTGCAGGGGGGCAGATATAACATGTGCAGAGAGAGTTAGATTTGGGTGGGGTGTGTTCAAACTGAAATCTAAATTGCAGTGTAAAAAATAAAGCAGCCAGTATTTACCCTGTACAGAAACAATATAACCCACCCAAATCTAACTCTCTCTGCACATGTTATATCTGCCCCAGGGCCGGTTCAAGCCCACTCGGCGCCCCGGGCAGGAAACGGGGCGTAGCCTAATACAGGGGGCGTGGTCAGTTACGCCCCCTGTACATTACTAGCGCCGCTTGACTGCTGAGCGGTGCGCGATGACGTCATCGCGCACCGCTCAGCAAAGGTACACTCCACGAAGGGAAACTAGACGCTACGCGTCTAGTTCCCTTCACAGGAGGCGGGGACACAGCGGGCAGCAGAGGCGGACGGGGGACACAGCGGGCAGCAGTGGCGGATCTTGCCACGGTGCGGTGCCCTCCGGATGGCGCCAGCGCCCTCCGGAAGGCGGCGCCCCGGGCAAAAGTCCTGCTTGCCCGTGGCAAGATCCGCTACTGATCTGCCCCCCCTGCAGTGCACATGGTTTTGCCCAACTGCTAACAAATTTGCTGCTGCGATCAACTATGAATTACCCCCAATATTAAATAGCAAGCAAGTTGTAATTTGTAACCATACAAATAAATTCAGACAGCAACATGATTGGTTTACTCAATACAACATATTGCAGCCAATATACTCCATGGAGAACGTCTCAATAAAGTGCTTGAATATTGGATTATAATCTCAAAAGGCTGCTGAATCATGCAACCATTGAACATTCAGTCAATTTTCAATGCAAGGAGTAATATAATTTTGGCAGCTCTCCCTGTTTTTGAAGCAGTAGCCATATAACCGCAGAGATACATGTATCTGCTGATGTATAGGTTAATCCAAGCAGAAGCAGGTTTATTTATGATGAAGCAATAACCATGTGAGAGGAATTATATGTAGCTGCTGATTAATAGATTAGTTCAAGCAGGGGCGGATTGGGATCGAACACCAGCCAGGGAAATTTATGGAAGCAGCCCTAATGAGGATGGAGTCTGTTGAGGGGGAGTGGCCTGTCAAAAGGGCGGGGTCACTCCTCAGAGGTCCTGATTCTGAGATAGACACAGTTGGTGCCTCCTTTGCTTTACGTTATGCTATTGTTTACCTGTGACTGCGGCACTCATTCTGAGTTGATCGCTCGCTAGCTACTTTTAGCAGCCGTGCAAATGCATTTTCGCCACCCACGGGGGAGTGTATTTCGCTTTGCAAGTGTGCGATCGCATGTGCAGCCGAGCGACACGAACACATTTTGTGCAAAACAAGACCAGCCCTGTAGTTACTTATCCTGTGCGATGATTCTAGCGACGGAGGTCCCGGACTTGACGTCAGATACCCGCCCTGCAAACACCTGGACACGCCTGCGTTTTTCCCAAACACTCCCAGAAAACGGTCAGATGCCACCCACAAACGCTCTTTTCCTGTCAATTTCCTTGCGATCGGCTGTGCAAATGGATTCGTTGCTAAAAGCATTGCCCAACAATGATGCTCTTTGTACCCGTATGATGCGCATTGTGGTGCATACACATGCGCAGTTTTGCCGTTTTTTAACCTGATTGCAGTGCTGCGAAAATCGTCAGCGAGCGATCAACTCGGAATGACCCCCTTTATGCATATGCTGCTACAATACCCTTCCCTGATGCACATCTGTGCGTCTGAATATACAAGGACTGATATGCCCACTTTCAGTGTCTACTGACACTGCAGTCATGCCTTTAATTTACTTCTGATTTTATTGATTTTTCATTCTACAAACCCCTTTTTTTAACCTTATATGTTTCAAAGTACAGGGAGGAGGAGCACACACTACATACAGCACAGTACAGGGAGAGGGAGCACACACTACATACAGCACAGTACAGGGAGGGAGCACACACTACATACAGCACAGTACAGGGAGGAGGAGCACACACTACATACAGCACAGTACAGGGAGGAGGAGCACACACTACATACAGCACAGTACAGGGAGGGAGCACACACTACATACAGCACAGTACAGGGAGGAGGAGTACACACTACATACAGCACAGTACAGGGAGGAGGAGCACACACTACATACAGCACAGTACAGGGAGGAGGAGCACACACTACATACAGCACAGTACAGGGAGGAAGAGCACACACTACATACAGCACAGTACAGGGAGGAGGAGCACACACTACATACAGCACAGTACAGCGAGGAGGAGCACACACTACATACAGCACAGTACAGGGAGGAAGAGCACACACTACATACAGCACAGTACAGGGAGGGAGCACACACTACATACAGCACAGTACAGGGAGTGAGTACATACTACATACAGCACAGTACAGGGAGGGAGCACACACTACATACAGCACAGTACAGGGAGGGAGCACACACTACATACAGCACAGTACAGGGAGTGAGTACATACTACATACAGCACAGTACAGGGAGGGAGCACACACTACATACAGCACAGTACAGGGAGGAAGAGCACACACTACATACAGCACAGTACAGGGAGGGAGCACACACTACATACAGCACAGTACAGGGAGGGAGCACACACTACATACAGCACAGTACAGGGAGGAGGAGCACACACTACATACAGCACAGTACAGGGAGGAGGAGCACACACTACATACAGCACAGTACAGGGAGGAGGAGTACACACTACATACAGCACAGTACAGGGAGGGAGCACACACTACATACAGCACAGTACAGGGAGGGAGTACACACTACATACAGCACAGTACAGGGAGGGAGCACACACTACATACAGCACAGTACAGGGAGGGAGTATACACTACATACAGCACAGTACAGGGAGGAGGAGCACACACTACATACAGCACAGTACAGGGAGGGAGCACACACTACATACAGCACAGTACAAGGAGGGAGCACACACTACATACAGCACAGTACAGGGAGGGAGTATACACTACATACAGCACAGTACAGGGAGGGAGTACACACTACATACAGCACAGTACAGGGAGGGAGTACACACAAGTAGTGAAACACAGACACGGGACCAGCGCAGCAGAATCTGTCCCAGTGGCCAATCCACCCCTGATTACATACATAGCCACCATATTACATACATAGCCACCACATTATTACATGAATAGCACCACATTATACAAATAGCACTGCATTACACGTATAGCACCGCATAATACGTATAGCACTACATTACACAAATAGCGCCACATAACACGAATAGCACAACATTACAGGTATAGCACCGCACTACATGTATAGCACCACATTATATGACTAGCAGCACATTACATACATAGCCACCGCATTACATACGTAGCCACTGCATTACATACGTAGACACCGCATAAATAGGCCCATCATCATGGGCAGACATTGGGCATCTATAGGGCTGAAGGACGTTGCATTAGAGATTGTCCCAGGACTGGCTATGAGTGCTGCCTGGTCAGCTGACATCCTGAGAACAAAGTACATCCTGCTCCTGTCCAGTCCCCAAACCATACACTGTGACCGGGGACACCCTATCCTTTACACCATCATGATAATGCAAATAATGTAATTAAAAATAACCTCTCTGCCGGGTCCCCTTCAGTGCTCAGTCGCCGCTCTAGCCAGTTCAGTGAGAGAGCGGGAGCTGGGGTGGCAGCGGGTGTAGTGAACCCGGCCCCGACCATCACTATACTGCTGCTCCTGGGCCGGGCTCGTTGAAGAGACCTTTGGGGGGGGGGCAGGGAGAGGATGCTGCTGGGCTGGTTAACTTTCTCAAGGCCCCCCATTGGTAGAAAAGCTTCACCACTTATCACAGCTAGCGGCACCTGGAAGTGCCTGCTACCCTAACTTCCGGATTACATTTCAATGAACTACAAGTACTGGAAGCAGTGTGAGCCAGCCCAGCAGAAGTGTGAATCGGCCTGGCTGAGGGGGATATGGGACCAGCCCATTGGAATCTGTCATGGTGTCTTGGTGGGCCAATCCGTCCCTGGTAGCTGCACTCCCTGCACCTATGGTAGCTACTCCCTTGTATATAACACATGTAACTGTGACAGGGAAGGTGGCCCCTCTCAGCTGTGGGTCCCAAAACAGCTGCACCTATGGTAGCTACACCCTGCATATAACACATGTAATTGTAACAGGGAAGGTGGCCCCTCTCAGCTCTGCATAGCAGCTGCACTCCCTGCACTTATGGTAGCTACGACCTTGTATATAACACATGTAACTGTGACAGGGAAGGTGGCCCCTCTCAGCACTGGGCCCCATAGCAGCTGCACTCCCTGCACCTATGGTAGCTACACACTGTATATAACACATGTAACTGTGACAGGGAAGGTGGCCTCTCTCAGCTCTGGGTCCCATAGCATCTGCACTCCCTGCACCTATAGTAGCTACGTCCTTGTATATAACACATGTAACTGTGACAGGGAAGGTTGCCCCTCTCAGCACTGGGCCCCATAGCAGCTGCACTGCCTGCACCTATGGTAGCTACACCCTGTATATAACACATGTAACTGTGACAGGGAAGGTGGCCCCTCTCAGCTCTGGGTCCCATAGTATCTGCACTCCCTGCACCTATGGTAGCTACACCCTGTATATAACACATGTAACTGTGACAGGGAAGGTGGCCCCTCTCAGCTCTGGGTCCCATAGTATCTGCACTCCCTGCACCTATGGTAGCTACACCCTGTATATAACACATGTAACTGTGACAGGGAAGATGGCCCCTCTCAGCACTGGGCCCCATAGCAGCTGCACTCCCTGCACCTATGGTAGCTACACCCTTGGCGAGCCCGCATGGGGCTCTGTTGCACTTGTACCTCCACCGGCAATCTGGCGGCCAGGATCCCGGCATCAGGATGCTGACTGCTGGGAGCCCAACCACCGGTTAGACGATCCCAACGCATGATAGAGCATATGGTACTTGCCTATTCTCCCGCAATGTCTTGGAGACTCCAGGATAGCAGGCACCAAGGTGTAGGCATATCTTCAGTAATGCCTCAGTTCCACACGCTGATGCCCACTACCTGTGTGATGTGACCAGTACAGGCGAGCTGATGACGCTATTCCTGCTGAATCCAATCATCATGGCCCCTTCCCCCGCTTTACAATGATGTAATCGTGGCTTTATATACTGTGCCTTGATGATGCCATTCTGCTGTCATGCCCCTGCACTGCCCACATGGTTGCGTCATACCCCTCCCAACTGGCAGCCAAGAACTTGGTAAGTGTGTGATATCTGGGCCCTGTAGCTCACCAGCAAAAAAGTATCTATTTTTTAACTATTTCATCACCCCCACATCCACTGCATACAATGGGATCTATGTACTAAGCCTTGGAGAGAGATAAAGAGGATGGCAATAAAGTACCAGCCAATCAGCTCCTGTCATTTTTCAAACCCAGCCTATAATATAGCAGCTGATTGGCTGGTACTTATCTCCGTCCACTATATCTCTCTCCAAGGCTTTGTAAATAGACTCCAGTATGTGTAATGAGCCCCAGTGCTTTAGCCTACCAAACACCCACCACCACCACCAATAATTTTGCAACTAAACACTGTACAGCATGAGAGGACATGGGCTGTTATCCGATGTCTCCACTGTACAGCTGGCCACACGCAGGCCCATCCCGCCTCTGGAGCTGCGGCCCAGGATTATTGATCAATTTGACCTCACACTTGGATGGCCAAACCTGACATGGACCAGTAAAACAGCCCCATGGGGTTTCTGGAGGATCTATGGGACCAATTCAGACCTGATCGCTGCTAGCTGTTTTTTTGCAGTCCAGCGTTCACATAGTCGCCGCCCACCGAGGAGTGTATTTTAGCTGTGCATGTGTGCGATCGCATGTGCAGCCGAGTGGTACAAAAAGATTTTGTGCAGTTTCTGAGTAGCCCAGGACTTACTCAGCCGCTGCGATCACTTCAACCTGTCCAGTACCGGAATTCACGTCAGACACCCGCCCTGCAAACGCTTGGGAACGCCTACGTTTTTCCAACCACTCCCAGAAAACGGTCAGTTGACACCCACAAATACCTTCTTCCTGTCAATCTCCTTGTGATCTCCCATGCGAATGGATTCTTTGCACAAACCCATCACAGAGCAACGAACCGCTTTGTACCTGTGCGACGTGCCTGCACATTGCGGTGCATACGCATGCGCAGTTCTGACCTGATGGCAGAGCTGCAAAAAACGCTAGCGAGCGATCAGGTCTGAATTAGGCCCTATAAACACTGTGTTATGTGCACATTAAGTGGTATAAATGAAAATGTATGGAACTGAGTAATTAAAATGAATTGAAAACAAATCATCACATTATAATGAAGTCCAATAAACATGACACAATGGGAGTTGTAGTGCACCAAGTACCTCCTAGACAAATCCACACATCAGGGACGTGCAGTTAATGATTAAAATAATAAAAAGAAGATATTTATAATACAGAGTCTGTTATAAATATCTTCTTTTATTATCTTAACCACCCCCACCCCTCTAGAAATAGAAAATCCTTGCATCTTAGGATGGGAGGCAGCGGGTGAGGTGCCTCCTGCTGCTAACATTAAAGTCCGGGGGGCGGGCAGGGCGAAGCAATGGGCTGTAAAAGCCCATTGAAAATGTATGGTGAAGCGGCACCTATAATGGTGCCTCAATGACAGGGGCATGCATTCAGCCCACATGAATGCATGCCCCTGTCAATCCCCCAGATGTGATTGGGCCAGCGGATCCAGTGGATCTGCTGGCCAGCAGGCACAATCGTCGGTGCGGCGCGGCGGGCATCATGGTAGCGTCTGAGTACTCGTTTTTGAATATAGATGATCCCATCACCCCGACTATCTACCTATTGCCTAAAATACATAAAAGCACCACATCTCCACCAGGCAGGCCCATAGTGGCCAGGACAGGGTGCCTGACATCCAACCTGTCAGCCTTGATTGATCATGAGCTCCAACCCCTGGTGATAAAAAAAATCCATCCTACCTGAAAGACACAGGCGATACCATCAAGAAGTTAGAAGGAGTCACATGGGATCCAGAAATCATCATGGTCACAGCGGACGTCACATCGCTATATACCATCATTGAACATCAGCAAGGTATAGAAGCAACATCACATTTACTTGACCAAACAGAACTCCCTGAAGCAAGGAAGTCTTTTATCACAGAGTCCATCGATTTTATTCTAAAGAATAATTTGTTCTTCTTTGAAGGTAATTATTACCTCCAGAAAAGAGGAACCGCAATGGGGACGCGGTTTGCCCCCAGTTTCGCGAACCTTTTTATGGCGCACTGGGAGAGGGAGAACATCTATACCCACAATTCTAGGAAAGAAGAATTAATAATGTGGAACCATTACATCGATGACGTCTTTTTTTTCTGGAAAGGAAACATGGACAGTTTGATCAAATTCTGTGAGCACTTAAATCGGAATGATAGGAACATTATCTTCACATTTGAAAAAAGCAAAGTTGAAATTAACTTTCTGGATTTATCCATCTACATTCAAGACAACAAGATCCACACAAAGACGTACAATAAACCAACCGATTCCAACAATTACATCTCAAAAGAAAGTGAACACCATATAAATTGGCTCAACGGTATACCCAAGAGACAATTTTTAAGAATAAGAAGGAACTGCAGTGATAACACCATCTGTCTTTCTCAGGATACTGGACACTGGCGTATTGGGACCAGGACTATCGTTGGTAAGCTTGGGAGCCAGAGCAGGGTGAAGTCCGGACCACCCTGCCACATTATACCACCTGCGGCTCCTTAGCTACCTATTTGGTATGCTCTTGTTTTATCCTACTGTTTTGTTACTTTGTTATTGTCTTTTTGCACTTGTTACTATATTAAATCTTCATCTTGATTTTAAACATTTGCTATATTTATCACACTGTCATTCAAAAGGTGATTCATGTTCACCTGTTTTAAATTTGTGTATTTTAAATCCATTGATTTGGTATAAACCACGGAAAGAGGGCGCCCAGGCCACACCATTTTTCTTGTATTGCATCATGGTGGCGGGACCTGGCGGGGAAAGGGTGGCTGACTGCAGACCTGGATCCAGCCCCTGTCAGCCACTCTGCAGAGTTCGGCAGCAGAGAACGGCTTTCAATTTAAAAAATGGCGCCTCAGCGTCATATTTTAAATTCAAGATGGCCACCACGAGCCAATCATCGTGTCATCGCCCTGCCCCCTCAACTGGCTCATATAAGCCAGCGGCAAGGTAGCGGCGGTCAGTCCGGTGGCGGGGAGGGCGCAGTCAAGTGTTCCTGAAGATCGAAGACGCCGGAAGCCCTGGGGAGGCTGAAGCCATGCAAAAGAGCTTAAAGGCCGCCGTCCCCCAGGTGAAGACGCCGGAAGTCCTGGAGTGGGGGCGGCCATGCAAAAGACCTTAAAGGCCGCCTCCGCCAGGTGAAGGTGCAGCACAATAAAATATTGAAACATGAGGTGTTGTGTTTTTATTTTAATATTTTCTTTACAGGCAGAATACGGGTGCCAGCGGGCCCTTAATGTCTGGGCATGCTGGCACTTGTGGTTCTCCAAGTGCCGGCATGCTTGGGAAGGCTTGCTGGGACCTGTAGGCTGACTGTAAAGAACAATATTAGTATGCCATGAACCCCACACCCACCGCCACCAGGGGTGCAGGGCAAAGCACTGGGCTGCTGGTTGTTGCTCAGGAGGGGGGACCCCATTTCAATTTTTGGGGTCCCCACTTCCTGAGGAATTCCAGCCCTGGGCTGACTGGTTTGGGGAGTGTTTAATGCTATGGCAGGGAGACCCCACACTGAGTGTCTCCCCTGCTGCAGCATTACTCCCTCTGGCTGGTTCAGCCTAGTGCTGGTCTTTAGAAAGGAAGGGGAACCCTATGCTTTTTTTTTTTTTTTGAAGGGGGGGAGGGGGGAGGTGGCGCCAGTGCCTCACCAGTCATTGCCCTCACCGCACTTCACTGCCGCACATGACATTCCACCATGCACTGGGCTCAGCCACCAAGCATCCCTGGAACTTATTATACAATGTTGCCAAGTATGTCAGTCACATATCAAAGTAACTCTAATGCCCCATACACATTAGACGATGTCGCTCTGTGAGCGACATCGTCTAACATTTCCCCCTCCCGGGCCGGCCTGTCGGCGGCCGCCTGTACGCACTGAGCGATATGACCGCTCATATCGCTCAGTGACGTCACGCCCCCGCCAGCCCTGCATGAAGGCCGTGGACGACAGTCCACATCCTTCATGCATGCCTGTTAGGGTCTCCTGCCCTGTGCTGCCACGTCGTCATGGCAACCGGGAGACAAGTGCTAGCGGAGTAACCTGAGCGCAGCTGATACTCCGGTTCGGGTCTTTTGCTGTGCAGTGGTTACAGGCTCTGTGCACGGCAGGGGATCCGGTGCTGGTTTTTGTGCTCACAGTCTGTGAGGTCTGAGTGGGGCGTGGACAGCACCTGCTATATAAGGCCTCTTCTCAGGTTAAGCAGATGCTGCTGAATCTTTGTTGGTTAGTCAGTTCCTGAAAGTTAGCCAGTACTGTGTAGCTTTGTATTTGTTGTTGCTTACTGCAAATAGGCCTGGGGATTTGGTACTACACTCTGCCAATCCAGACCTAGCAGTAAGACTGGAGTCAGTCATTTAACTTGCTGGGGTTCTTTTGCTACTCTGTGAACTTAGCAAGTTTGCGGCTGTATTCTCAGATTTGCCTGCCTAAATCCTGTCTCACTGTGCAAGGAGTTCAGGTGTCAGTTTAGTGGCAGTAAGCTGAACCTGTGCACTGCAAGTGAGGATTAGGATTGTGGAGACTCTCCTTGTGTCTATCATTCCATCTCTGACCAAGGAGTTTACTGCCACACCCGTTGGTAACCCTTTAGGGTTTTGCTGTTGCCCTTAGCAACAGCATTTCGGGTTCTCTACGTATTAAAACACAACATCTTGCTTTTTCCATCTGAGCATTACTAATACTAGGGAGACACCCAGTTTCTTAGCCTCTGGGCTTCTCTGTTCACTTTGTGTTTATTTTGTTACCCTATCACCTTCTGTGTACGTAATGTCATATTCCCCAGTCTGTCTGTAAGTTCATTTGTTTTGCATCCCTATCCGTTCAGACACCAGTACATTCCTGCAGGCACTGGTGTGCATAACAGTTCAGACACCAGTACATTCCTGCAGGCGCTGGTGTGCATAACATATTCAGCAGCCCAATACTCCTGTTGAAATTTTGTGGGAATATGGAGCATACCCCTCAAAATACGTTGCAACAGGTGGTCGATCAGGTGCAGGTCCTGACTCGACAATTTAATGATATGTCCATTAAAATGCACACCTCCCAGGCCGCTGGCGGAGCTCCCGCAGCACCTTCAGGGGTTAAGGAGCCGAAAGTAAATCTCCCGGATCGTTTTTCTGGAGATCGCTCGCAGTTCTTTTGTTTCAAGGAGAGCTGCAAGCTATACTTCCGGCTTAGGCCTCAGTCTTCTGGGTCGGAGATTCAGCGGGTGGGCATAGTGATTTCCTTGCTACAAGGAGACCCACAGGTCTGGGCATATGGGTTGCAGCCTGACTGTCCGTCGCTTAAAAGTGTTGATGCTTTTTTTAAAGCACTGGGCATGTTGTATGATGACCCTGACAAGACGGCCTCAGCCGAGGCTCAGATTTCGATCCTTAAGCAAGGGCGAAGGCCAGTTGAGGTTTACTGTACAGAGTTTCGGAGGTTGGCCCATGATACCCAGTGGAATGACCCAGCCCTGAGACACCAGTACCGAAGAGGTCTTTCTAACCAGATAAAAGACCAACTGGTACAATATCCCTTGCCTGATAGCTTGGATCAGCTCATGCAGTTATCCATCCGGGTGGATAGACGACTGAGAGAGCGTAGGCTTGAAAGGGAGACCGAGGTTTCCCAAGGGAACCTCAGACTCTGAGGAATTTTCCGAGGAGCCTATGCAGATTGGGGCTACCCGCCTCTCCTCGCATGAGAAGACGCGGAGGAGACAGCAGGGGTTGTGTTTGTACTGTGGGAATAAAGGTCATGTGGTAGTATCATGCCCAGAAAAGCCGGAAAACTTCAGGGCCTGAGGGTGATGGGAAATATCCTGTCAGGCCAGAAGTCAGAATTTCCCAAGAAGACTTTTATCATTCCGGTGACCTTGAAGATCTTCGGTCAAACTGTCAAGACTGAGGCCTTTGTGGACAGTGGGGCCGACGGGGTTTTTATGGACCGTCAATTCGCCCTGAAACACTCTGTTCCCTTAGTACCCTTGGCATCGGAAATTGAGATTTGTGGGTTAAACGGGGAACCATTATCCCAAGGTAAAATTACCTCTTGCACTAGCCAGATTTCTTTGTTTATTGGAGCCACACACTCTGAAAAATTGTCCTTTTATGTGACTGTCTGTACTTTTGCCCCATTGGTGTTGGGGTTACCCTGGTTAAGGGCCCACAATCCTCAATCTCTCTGGGGAGATTCTTAGTTGGGGTACTGATTGTTTCAGGAGTTGCTTGAGCCTTCCATTCAGGCTCTCGCAGCTAAGTTTGCCAGGATTGCCAGGGTGTTATGCAGATTTTGCGGACGTGTTCTCCAAAAAAGTTGCAGAGGTACTACCTCCCCATCGCCCCTATGACTGTGCCATTGATTTGTTGCCAAATGCTAAGCTTCCCAAGAGCAGGTTGTACTCCTTGTCACGTCCTGAGACTCAGGCTATGGCAGAGTACATTCAGGAGAACTTGGCTAAGGGATTTATCAGACCTTCACAGTCTCCAGTTGGGTCGGGGTTCTTCTTCGTGGGTAAAAAGGACGGTTCGTTGCGACCCTGCATCGACTTCAGGGAATTGAACCGTATCATGATTAAAAACTCATACCCACTGCCTCTCATTTCGGTCTTGTTTGACCAGCTTCGTACTGCCACCATTTTTTCTAAGATTGACCTACGCGGTGCGTACAATCTAATCCGAATAAGAGAGGGGGATGAATGGAAGACTGCCTTTAATACCCACTCAGGGCATTATGAATATTTGGTGATGCCTTTTGGGCTCTGTAATGCCCCGGCAGTCTTCCAGGATTTCATGAATGATGTACTCAGGGAATATTTGGATAGATTCTTAGTTGTATACTTAGATGACATCCTAATCTTCTCCCATTCCCTGGAGGAACATCGGAAGCATGTACGCTTAGTCCTCCAGAAACTCAGAGACCACCGGCTTGGGGCGAAGCTGGAGAAGTGCGAATTTGAAGTTCAGCAAATCGCATTTCTAGGATATATTATCTCCCCAGAAGGTTTCCAAATGGAGGGTTCCAAGGTACAGGCAGTCCTGGATTGGGTGCAGCCCACTAGTTTGAAGGCGCTTCAGCGTTTCCTGTGCTTTGCGAATTTTTATAGACGATTTATCGCTGGATTTTCGTCTATAGTGGCGCCCTTGGTGGCACTCACTAAGAAAGGGTCGGATGTTGCTCACTGGTCTTGTGAGGCCAAAGCGGCTTTTGCCCGTCTCAAAAGGGCATTTGTCTCGGCCAAGGTGCTGCGACACCCAGATCCAGAGCGTCCTTTTGTGGTGGAGGTGAATGCCTCTGAGATGGGTATTGGGGCAGTGCTCTCTCAGATGGGAGTGTCTGATAATCGCCTTCATCCCTGTGCTTACTTTTCCCGTAAATTTTCGCCTGCCGAGATGAATTATGACGTGGGTAACCGGGAATTGTTGGCTATTAAGGATGCACTCGAGGAGTGGAGACACTGGCTTGAGGGGGCTAAGTTTGTGGTCTCAATTCTCACCGACCATAAGAATCTGGCATATTTAGAGTCAGCGAAGCGTCTCAATGCCAGGCAGGCACGATGGGCTTTGTTTTTTGCTCACTTTAATTTTTTGATAACATATCGCCCTGGGTCAAAAAACATCAAGGCTGATGCGCTCTCGCTGAGTTTTGCTCCAATCCAGGAGACCACCGAGGAGCCGTTGCCCATTGTGTCCCCATCATGTATTAAAGTGGGCATTACCCAGGACCTCTTATCATTAGTCCTTAGAGCACAGGAGCAGGCTCCTCCAGACCTTCCGGTAGGTCTTTTGTTTGTGCCTCCTAGGTTAAGACAGCGAGTGTTCCTGGAATTCCATGCCAAGAAGTCAGCAGGTCACCCGGGTATTGCCAGAACTCGGGAGTTGCTATCTAGGGCGGTGTGGTGGCCCTCGGTGGCTAAGGATGTGGATCAGTGGGTTTGGGCATGTGACATCTGTGCCCGAAATAAGACTCCTAGAGGGGTTCCTGTTGGCCCATTACATCCACTCTCTATACCATCTAAGCCATGGACCCACATTTCAATGGATTTTGTGGTGGACTTGCCCAAATCCTCGGGGATGACAGCCATCTGGGTTGTCGTTGACAGGTTTTCGAAGATGGCGCACTTCGTTCCACTGGTTGGGCTGCCATCGGCCAGACGCCTGTCTGAATGATTTATGCTGCATGTTGTGCGTCTCCACGGGTTGCCACTTGATGTGGTCTCTGACCGCGGATCCCAGTTTGTGGCCAAATTCTGGAGGGCATTTTGTTCCGATCTCCAGATTTCTGTCAGCTTGTCGTCAGGCTACCATCCGCAGTCTAATAGGCAGACTGAAAGGGTGAACCAGTCCTTGGAGCAGTTCCTCAGGTGTTATGTCTCCAAGTGTCAGACTGACTGGGTTGCTCATCTGTCCATGGCGGAGTTTGCCTATAACAACGCGGCTCACTCTGCTACAGGGATCTCTCCCTTCCTTTGTGTGTATGGGCATCATCCGAAGGCCAATTCTTTTGACCCCCTGGACTCCACGCCTGGTGGTTCCTCTGTGGTTTCGGTCCTTAGAGGTATTTGGAGGAAAGTGAAGAAAGCCCTTGTGTCTGTGTCATTAGTGACCAAAAGGGTTTTTGATAAGCGGAAAAGACCCTGCAGCTTCAAATTAGGAGACTTCGTCTGGTTGTCTACCAAGAATTTGAAGTTGAGACAGCCATCTCATAAGTTAGGCCCCCGGTTCATCGGCCCTTATAAGATCACCAGGGTTATCAATCCGGTGGCATTTCAGTTAGATCTGCCCCGTTCTTTGGGTATCAATAAAACATTTAATTGTTCCCTTTTAAAACGGGCGATTAGTAATCCTTCTTCCAGTGGAAGACCTTCCCCTCTTCTGATACGTGGCCAGAGGGAGTTTGTTGTTGAAAGGATTCTTGACTCCAAGATGGTTCAGGGTCGGCTGTCATTTTTGGTGCACTGGAAGGGGTATGGCCCGGAGGAGCGGTCATGGGTGCGCAGTTGTGATCTTCATGCCCCCAGACTGATACGATCTTTCTTCTCGCAGTTCCCCGATAAACCCGGTAGTAGGGGTTCTTTGACCCCTCATCAGAGGGGGGGTACTGTTAGGGTCTCCTGCCCTGTGCTGCCACGTCATCATGGCAACCGGGAGACAAGTGCTAGCGGAGTAACCTGAGCGCAGCTGATACTCCGGTTCGGGTCTTTTGCTGTGCAGTGGTTACAGGCTCTGTGCACGGCAGGGGATCCGGTGCTGGTTTTTGTGCTCACAGTCTGTGAGGTCTGAGTGGGGCGTGGACAGCACCTGCTATATAAGGCCTCTTCTCAGGTTAAGCAGATGCTGCTGAATCTTTGTTGGTTAGTCAGTTCCTGAAAGTTAGCCAGTACTGTGTAGCTTTGTATTTGTTGTTGCTTACTGCAAATAGGCCTGGGGATTTGGTACTACACTCTGCCAATCCAGACCTAGCAGTAAGACTGGAGTCAGTCATTTAACTTGCTGGGGTTCTTTTGCTACTCTGTGAACTTAGCAAGTTTGCGGCTGTATTCTCAGATTTGCCTGCCTAAATCCTGTCTCACTGTGCAAGGAGTTCAGGTGTCAGTTTAGTGGCAGTAAGCTGAACCTGTGCACTGCAAGTGAGGATTAGGATTGTGGAGACTCTCCTTGTGTCTATCATTCCATCTCTGACCAAGGAGTTTGCTGCCACACCCGTTGGTAACCCTTTAGGGTTTTGCTGTTGCCCTTAGCAACAGCATTTCGGGTTTTCTACGTATTAAAACACAACATCTTGCTTTTTCCATCTGAGCATTACTAATACTAGGGAGACATCCAGTTTCTTAGCCTCTGGGCTTCTCTGTTCACTTTGTGTTTATTTTGTTACCCTATCACCTTCTGTGTACGTAATGTCATATTCCCCATTCTGTCTGTAAGTTCATTTGTTTTGCATCCCTATCCGTTCAGACACCAGTACATTCCTGCAGGCACTGGTGTGCATAACAGTTCAAACACCAGTACATTCCTGCAGGCACTGGTGTGCATAACAGTTCAGACACCAGTACATTCCTGCAGGCACTGGTGTGCATAACAATGCCCTACCGACAGCGACGATCGTTGCCGACCCGCGGGGCCGCGCATCGGTCGTCGCTGGCAGCATACACACTTGATGATAAAATGAGCGACGTCACTCAAGGAGGGGGAAAATGAGCGACGTCGCTCATTTTATCGTTAAGTGTGTATGGACCTTTAGTGTATCTACTATATAAAAGCCAAAATCCGTCATTCTGTCTTTCTATACAAATCCACAGTTTACAAGCGACGATCGTGAAATTTACATGCGAGCGTATTAAAACACGGCGGAGGCAACTAAAACAATTAGAAATCCCTAACACCCCTAGGGGGGCAGACAGCAGCACAGAGTATATCAGGAGACAGCATAACTCCTGAATGCCTGGACCAATTTACCACAAACTTGGGGGGTCATTCCGAGTTGATCGTAGCTGTGCTAAATTTAGCACAGCTACGATTGTAAACTCAGACATGCAGGGTGATGCCCAGCACAGGGCTAGCCCACCCCACATGTCAGTGCCGGCCCCCCTGCACAAATACAAAGGCATCGCACAGCGGCGATGCTTTTGTATTTGAGGAGCAACTCCCGGCCAGCGCAGCTCCTGCGGCTGGCCGGGAGTTGCTCGTCGCTCCCGCTGGCCGCAGCGGCTGTGTGAGACATCACGCAGCTGCTGCGGCCCGCCCCCCCAACGGTCCAGCCACGCCTGCATTGGCCGGACCACTCCCCCTAAACGGCGGCTTGACGCCGTCGTTCATCCCCCTCCCGCCTAGCGACCGCCTCTGTCTCAGAGGCGATCGCTAGGTAACGAAAGCATGCGCAGTTACGACCCGATCGCTGCACTGCAACAAACTGCAGCGAGCGATCGAGTCGAAATGTCCCCCTTGGTTCACATATGACTTGCAAGCTTGGAACAAACACTGTGGGGGTAAGACACCCCTAGCACCCCTAAGGGTGAGGCAGCAGCACAGAGTTTTTCAGCAGTCAGCATAACTCTGGAATGCCTGGAGCAATTTACACCAAACTTGCTACACATATGACTTACACTCTGGGAACAAACACTGTGAGGGTAACACACCACTAGCACCCCTAGGGGTGGGCCAGCAGCACACACTATATCAGGACATGCATGATATCTCAGTGATGACAGGGCTGCATGTGACAGAGCCAGTGACATGATGTGAGGAGGGGAATGGAGGCAGCAGGAAGCCACAGACTGAGAGTTGTATAGTGGGAAGAGCAGGGTCCATTGGGGGACCAAAAAGGGGTCCGGCCACTACACTACAAGTGCATCAGGGAAGCAAGATATGCCTATATACTAAATCTCCAATCAACGTAAATTAACAAACTATCATTCTAATTTACCATCCTCATCCTGTACCAAAGCACGGGTATTCAGCTACCTACAATGTTATTTATACTGTGTGTTTAATATTTACATTTATTTTTGTAAACAGACATTCTTAAAATCCGGGGCAACGCCGGGTACTCCAGCTAGTATATACTAAATCATCTGTCACAGTAGCAATATTCTGAGCATATTGGAAGTCTCACAACAGAACATTTATAGATGGAGTTTAAGATCATACATGTTAACATTCAACAATATGCTATGTCGGCATGCCCTCTTATGGAGTCTATGTAAGTCATTAGCAAAACCAAATGCTCCGTCTACATACAGTACAGCGCAGGCACAAGGTCGTCATGCAATAAGTGATATGCCGGCCAGACTCTTATACCTAAGTTTCCTTTTGATGCTTGATCCAAATAATGTATCACTAACAATGACATTACTGTGAAGTGAAGGAGAGATGATTAGGATGGTCACCTGTAACACACATGCAATGTTTCTGTGACATGGAAAAACAATGGAAGAAATGTTATGGAGTCACCTTCATTGTTGTCCTAGTTGATAGGATAACCAGAAGAGTAGCTTTGGGTGGAGTGTCATGAGATGAAATGAAAACAAAAAAGTTATGTACCCTCCAGGTTCCGTTCTCAGCAGTCCAGTTGTCAGTACAATGGTGCCACGTGGTGCCACAGGGCACAGCCATGCTCACTGTCCACTCAACCTCTTTCCAACACGTCCAGCGGGTGTGAACAAGTCGAGTGGATGTCATTACCTATTCCCTGTGAATGTCACCTTGCGGGCCTGCCTTACAGTTTTATATTCACTGGTATTGAATAATACATTTCTAGTGCGCCACAAAAAGTCAACTGTTATCTCTTCTCTTTATACACTCATGGATTACACAGGTTCTGTGGCTGATTAAACCAGGTCAAATGCAGACTTGAGGTCAGCCAGCCACAGAAACTGTATAATTCGTGAGTATAGTATAGTTAGTATAGCTATCTCTCTCTACACACACACACACACACACACACACACACACACACACACACACACACACACACACACACACACACACACACACACACACATTGCCTTATACTTAATTTTCTACACTAGTCTCATTTTTTATAAACTACAAACTCATGTATATCCAGTTGTAATTGATGTAGAAAATGTATATGTAAGATAGCTGTAACTCTGTAGCTTTGCTGCTGGTTACTGAGACATCACACATAGCCTGTGACATCACTAGCCCGTGACATCACAATGCTTCTTCCTGTAACATTCTATCTAGAGCTGCTAACATTTCCAGTTTCCACGCAGGAAGACAGGTAGGAGGAGGTGAGTCCTACATAGTAGGGTATAATGGAGAGAGGTAAGGAAGACAGAGTGCAGTATAGTCAGCTGAAAGGCTAGACAAGATAGACAGAACAGGGAATACAGGTATAAGGACACAATAATAGGAGAAGCGCAGGAAGGAACGACATATTTAGGAATAAAAATGTAGCGTTTCAGGCATAGGTATGCGCACGGGGGTGCCTGGTGCGCACAGGCACCCCCTAATGTCCATCGCCCCCAGCACACCATGCCTGCAGCATAGTGATCAGGCCGGCCCTATCATTACGCATTTAGAAGGGCGCTGCAGCCCGACATACCCTGCAGCAATTTGACATGGCCTCAGACATTGGCGCACCACTGACCTTTGTGTTCCCCTTCCCCATGTGTTTGCTGCTGTCCCCGCGGCTGCCAGCTCATATCAGATGTGCATGACAGCTAGGCAGCCTTTCGGATGTGCTGTGGGGCTGGACTGCAAAGAGTCAGGCAGCAGCTGATGGGGGATCATAGGTGTGGGGCCAGGCAGCCGCTGGAGCTCAGCTAGGGGGTCGGGCTGACTGACAAGGCTCATGGCGGGTGGAGCTAAGGGGGCAGCAATGTGTTCTCGGTCAGCTGGCCGTGCTGTAGTGCTGATAGGCCGGGCTGACTGAGGAGGCGGGCAGCAGGTGGAGCCGATCCTGAGACAGGCAGGAGGAGTATCCTGCAGTGCAGACTCAGTGGGTCCGCCGGTGCTGATGATCCTGGCTGCAGCTTGCTTCTCACAGGCAAATGTCTGCCTGTGCAAGTGTCATCATCAGCACCCACCAGTGTCAGTTGATCATTAGATCCAGGTGTAAGAAGGTGGTATGGTGGTTGTGTGCTCTCCCCCCCCCCCCCCCCAGGAAACTTCAGTCCGGACTTGAAGTAGTCCCCCTGACTCTATATGGGACCACTTCCGAAAGTCTCTGACAGCCCCTCATTATCCCTTGCCCCCATGCTTCCCCTGGCTTGGCTGGACAGAGGAACTCAGAAGAAATTCACCATCTGTGTCTCTGCTCCTACCCACCACTGCCCTTTGTGTTTACTCCTCCTTCCCCTTATGTGCTTCTATCCCCCTCCTTATCCTTCTGTACTTCTACAGCTGCTCTCTCCACCCCCCCCCCCCACCCTCTCCCCTCGTGTTACTCTGCCCCTTTCCTATCTGTACCTCTGCTACCTCCTCATGTGTGCTTCTGCCACCCCAACCCCTGTGACTGGGGGCTGCCATCTGTGGCAAAGACAATGTCCAGGGTCACATAGTTCATCTGATAGCAGGTAACCCCAATTTTCCATTGATCATTTACATTTCTACTGTATATGTGTGCATACTAGAGATGAGCGCCGGAAATTTTTCGGGTTTTGTGTTTTGGTTTTGGGTTCGGTTCCGCGGCCGTGTTTTGGGTTCGACCGCGTTTTGGCAAAACCTCACCGAATTTTTTTTGTCGGATTCGGGTGTGTTTTGGATTCGGGTGTTTTTTTCAAAAAACCCTAAAAAACAGCTTAAATCATAGAATTTGGGGGTAATTTTGATCCCAAAGTATTATTAACCTCAAAAAACATAATTTACACTCATTTTCAGCCTATTCTGAACACATCACACCTCACAATATTATTTTTAGTCCTAAAATTTGCACCGAGGTCGCTGTGTGAGTAAGATAAGCGACCCTAGTGGCCGACACAAACACCGGGCCCATCTAGGAGTGGCACTGCAGTGTCACGCAGGATGGCCCTTCCAAAAAACCCTCCCCAAACAGCACATGACGCAAAGAAAAAAAGAGGCGCAATGAGGTAGCTGACTGTGTGAGTAAGATTAGCGACCCTAGTGGCCGACACAAACACCGGGCACATCTAGGAGTGGCACTGCAGTGTCACGCAGGATGTCCCTTCCAAAAAACCCTCCCCAAACAGCACATGACGCAAAGAAAAAAAGAGGCGCAATGAGGTAGCTGACTGTGTGAGTAAGATAAGCGACCCTAGTGGCCGACACAAACACCGGGCCCATCTAGGAGTGGCACTGCAGTGTCACGCAGGATGGCCCTTCCAAAAAACCCTCCCCAATCAGCACATGATGCAAAGAAAAAGAAAAGAAAAAAGAGGTGCAAGATGGAATTATCCTTGGGCCCTCCCACCCACCCTTATGTTGTATAAACAAAACAGGACATGCACACTTTAACCAACCCATCATTTCAGTGACAGGGTCTGCCACACGACTGTGACTGATATGACGGGTTGGTTTGGACCCCCCCCAAAAAAGAAGCAATTAATCTCTCCTTGCACAAACTGGCTCTACAGAGGCAAGATGTCCACCTCATCTTCACCCTCCGATATATCACCGTGTACATCCCCCTCCTCACAGATTATCAATTCGTCCCCACTGGAATCCACCATCTCAGCTCCCTGTGTACTTTGTGGAGGCAATTGCTGCTGGTCAATGTCTCCGCGGAGGAATTGATTATAATTCATTTTAATGAACATCATCTTCTCCACATTTTCTGGATGTAACCTCGTACGCCGATTGCTGACAAGGTGAGCGGCGGCACTAAACACTCTTTCGGAGTACACACTTGTGGGAGGGCAACTTAGGTAGAATAAAGCCAGTTTGTGCAAGGGCCTCCAAATTGCCTCTTTTTCCTGCCAGTATAAGTACGGACTGTGTGACGTGCCTACTTGGATGCGGTCACTCATATAATCCTCCACCATTCTATCAATGTTGAGAGAATCATATGCAGTGACAGTAGACGACATGTCCGTAATCGTTGTCAGGTCCTTCAGTCCGGACCAGATGTCAGCATCAGCAGTCGCTCCAGACTGCCCTGCATCACCGCCAGCGGGTGGGCTCGGAATTCTGAGCCTTTTCCTCGCACCCCCAGTTGCGGGAGAATGTGAAGGAGGAGATGTTGACAGGTCGCGTTCCGCTTGACTTGACAATTTTGTCACCAGCAGGTCTTTCAACCCCAGCAGACCTGTGTCTGCCGGAAAGAGAGATCCAAGGTAGGCTTTAAATCTAGGATCGAGCACGGTGGCCAAAATGTAGTGCTCTGATTTCAACAGATTGACCACCCGTGAATCCTTGTTAAGCGAATTAAGGGCTGCATCCACAAGTCCCACATGCCTAGCGGAATCGCTCCGTGTTAGCTCCTTCTTCAATGCCTCCAGCTTCTTCTGCAAAAGCCTGATGAGGGGAATGACCTGACTCAGGCTGGCAGTGTCTGAACTGACTTCACGTGTGGCAAGTTCAAAGGGCATCAGAACCTTGCACAACGTTGAAATCATTCTCCACTGCACTTGAGACAGGTGCATTCCACCTACTATATCGTGCTCAATTGTATAGGCTTGAATGGCCTTTTGCTGCTCCTCCAACCTCTGAAGCATATAGAGGGTTGAATTCCACCTCGTTACCACTTCTTGCTTCAGATGATGGCAGGGCAGGTTCAGTAGTTTTTGGTGGTGCTCCAGTTTTCTGTACGTGGTGCCTGTACGCCGAAAGTGTCCCGCAATTCTTCTGGCCACCGACAGCATCTCTTGCACGCCCCTGTCGTTTTTTAAAAAATTCTGCACCACCAAATTCAAGGTATGTGCAAAACATGGGACGTGCTGGAATTGGCCCAGATTTAATGCACACACAATATTGCTGGCGTTGTCCGATGCCACAAATCCACAGGAGAGTCCAATTGGGGTAAGCCATTCCGCGATGATCTTCCTCAGTTGCCGTAAGAGGTTTTCAGCTGTGTGCGTATTCTGGAAAGCGGTGATACAAAGCGTAGCCTGCCTAGGAAAGAGTTGGCGTTTGCGAGATGCTGCTACTGGTGCCGCCGCTGCTGTTCTTGCGGCGGGAGTCCATACATCTACCCAGTGGGCTGTCACAGTCATATAGTCCTGACCCTGCCCTGCTCCACTTGTCCACATGTCCGTGGTTAAGTGGACATTGGGTACAGCTGCATTTTTTAGGACACTGGTGACTCTTTTTCTGAGGTCTGTGTACATTTTCGGTATCGCCTGCCTAGAGAAATGGAACCTAGATGGTATTTGGTACCGGGGACACAGTACCTCCAACAAGTCTCTAGTTGGCTCTGCAGTAATGATGGATACCGGAACCACGTTTCTCACCACCCAGGATGCCAAGGCCTCAGTTATCCGCTTTGCAGTAGGATGACTGCTGTGATATTTCATCTTCCTCGCAAAGGACTGTTGAACAGTCAATTGCTTACTGGAAGTAGTACAAGTGGGCTTACGACTTCCCCTCTGGGATGACCATCGACTCCCAGCGGCAACAACAGCAGCGCCAGCAGCAGTAGGCGTTACACGCAAGGATGCATCGGAGGAATCCCAGGCAGGAGAGGACTCGTCAGACTTGCCAGTGACATGGCCTGCAGGACTATTGGCATTCCTGGGGAAGGAGGAAATTGACACTGAGGGAGTTGGTGGGGTGGTTTGCGTGAGCTTGGTTACAAGAGGAAGGGATTTACTGGTCAGTGGACTGCTTCCGCTGTCACCCAAAGTTTTTGAACTTGTCACTGACTTATTATGAATGCGCTGCAGGTGACGTATAAGGGAGGATGTTCCGAGGTGGTTAACGTCCTTACCCCTACTTATTACAGCTTGACAAAGGGAACACACGGCTTGACACCTGTTGTCCGCATTTCTGGTGAAATACCTCCACACCGAAGAGCTGATTTTTTTGGTATTTTCACCTGGCATGTCAACGGCCATATTCCTCCCACGGACAACAGGTGTCTCCCCGGGTGCCTGACTTAAACAAACCACCTCACCATCAGAATCCTCCTGGTCAATTTCCTCCCCAGCGCCAGCAACACCCATATCCTCCTCATCCTGGTGTACTTCAACACTGACATCTTCAATCTGACTATCAGGAACTGGACTGCGGGTGCTCCTTCCAGCACTTGCAGGGGGCATGCAAATAGTGGAAGGCGCATGCTCTTCACGTCCAGTGTTGGGAAGGTCAGGCATCGCAAACGACACAATTGGACTCTCCTTGTGGATTTGGGATTTCAAAGAACGCACAGTTCTTTGCGGTGCTTTTGCCAGCTTGAGTCTTTTCAGTTTTCTAGCGAGAGGCTGAGTGCTTCCATCCTCATGTGAAGCTGAACCACTAGCCATGAACATAGGCCAGGGCCTCAGCCGTTCCTTGCCACTCCGTGTGGTAAATGGCATATTGGCAAGTTTACGCTTCTCCTCCGACAATTTTATTTTAGGTTTTGGAGTCCTTTTTTTTCTGATATTTGGTGTTTTGGATTTGACATGCTCTGTACTATGACATTGGGCATCGGCCTTGGCAGACGACGTTGCTGGCATTTCATCGTCTCGGCCATGACTAGTGGCAGCAGCTTCAGCACGAGGTGGAAGTGGATCTTGATCTTTCCCTAATTTTGGAACCTCAACTTTTTTGTTCTCCATATTTTATAGGCAGAACTAAAAGGCACCTCAGGTAAACAATGGAGATGGATGGATTGGATACTAGTATACAATTATGGACGGACTGCCACGGTTAGGTGGTATAAAAAAACCACGGTTAGGTGGTATATATTATAATAATAATACAATTATGGATGGACGGACTGCCTGCCGACTGCCGACACAGAGGTAGCCACAGCCGTGAACTACCGCACTGTACACTGGTTGATAAAGAGATAGTAGTATACTCGTAACAATTAGGATGACACTATGACGGTATAAAGAATGAAAAAAAAACCACGGTTAGGTGGTAGGTATATAATAATAAATAATACAATTCTGGTCGGACGGACTGCCTGCCGTGTGCCGACACAGAGGTAGCCACAGCCGTGAACTACCGCACTGTACACTGGTTGATAAAGAGATAGTAGTATACTCGTAACAATTAGGATGACACTATGACGGTATAAAGAATGAAAAAAAAACCACGGTTAGGTGGTAGGTATATAATAATAAATAATACAATTCTGGTCGGACGGACTGCCTGCCGTGTGCCGACACAGAGGTAGCCACAGCCGTGAACTACCGCACTGTACACTGGTTGATAAAGAGATAGTAGTATACTCGTAACAATTAGGATGACACTATGACGGTATAAAGAATGAAAAAAAAACCACGGTTAGGTGGTAGGTATATAATAATAAATAATACAATTCTGGTCGGACGGACTGCCTGCCGTGTGCCGACACAGAGGTAGCCACAGCCGTGAACTACCGCACTGTACACTGGTTGATAAAGAGATAGTAGTATACTCGTAACAATTAGGATGACACTATGACGGTATAAAGAATGGAAAAAAAACCACGGTTAGGTGGTAGGTATATAATAATAAATAATACAATTCTGGTCGGACGGACTGCCTGCCGTGTGCCGACACAGAGGTAGCCACAGCCGTGAACTACCGCACTGTACACTGGTTGATAAAGAGATAGTAGTATACTCGTAACAATTAGGATGACACTATGACGGTATAAAGAATGAAAAAAAAACCACGGTTAGGTGGTAGGTATATAATAATAAATAATACAATTCTGGTCGGACGGACTGCCTGCCGTGTGCCGACACAGAGGTAGCCACAGCCGTGAACTACCGCACTGTACACTGGTTGATAAAGAGATAGTAGTATACTCGTAACAATTAGGATGACACTATGACGGTATAAAGAATGAAAAAAAAACCACGGTTAGGTGGTAGGTATATAATAATAAATAATACAATTCTGGTCGGACGGACTGCCTGCCGTGTGCCGACACAGAGGTAGCCACAGCCGTGAACTACCGCACTGTACACTGGTTGATAAAGAGATAGTAGTATACTCGTAACAATTAGGATGACACTATGACGGTATAAAGAATGAAAAAAAAACCACGGTTAGGTGGTAGGTATATAATAATAAATAATACAATTCTGGTCGGACGGACTGCCTGCCGTGTGCCGACACAGAGGTAGCCACAGCCGTGAACTACCGCACTGTACACTGGTTGATAAAGAGATAGTAGTATACTCGTAACAATTAGGATGACACTATGACGGTATAAAGAATGAAAAAAAAACCACGGTTAGGTGGTAGGTATATAATAATAAATAATACAATTCTGGTCGGACGGACTGCCTGCCGTGTGCCGACACAGAGGTAGCCACAGCCGTGAACTACCGCACTGTACTGTGTCTGCTGCTAATATAGACTGGTTGATATTTAAAGAGATATTAGTAGTATACAACAATACTATACTGGTGGTCAGGCACTGGTCACCACTCCTGCAGCAAAAGTGTGCACTGTTAATTAATATAATTGTACTCCTGGCTCCTGCTAACAACCTGCAGTGCTCCCCAGTCTCCCCCACAATTAATTATAAGCTTTTAATTTATACATTGATGACTGTGCAGCACACTGGGCTGAGCTGAGTGCACACAGACTGAGTCACACTGTGTGACTGACTGTGCTGTGTATCGTTTTTTTTTTCAGGCAGAGAACGGATATAGCAGAGAGAAGTGAACGGATATATTATATTAAATAAAAGTTAACTAGCAACTGCACTGGTCACTGACTGTGGTAAACTAACTCTGTCTGCGACTCTGCACAATCTCTCTCTATCTAATCTATCTATCTCTATTCTAATGGAGAGGACGCCAGACACGTCCTCTCCCTATCAATCTCAATGCACGAGTGAAAATGGCGGCGACGCGCGGCTCCTTATATAGAATCCGAGTCTCGCGATAGAATCCGAGCCTCGCGAGAATCCGACAGCGTCATGATGACGTTCGGGCGCGCTCGGGTTAACCGAGCAAGGCGGGAAGATCCGAGTCGCTCGGACCCGTGAAAAAAAAAGTGAAGTTCGTGCGGGTTCGGATTCAAAGAAACCGAACCCGCTCATCTCTAGTGCATACAGGGCCGGTGCAAGGTTTCTCGACACCCTAGGCAAAACTTTAACTTGCTGCCCCCCCCCATATCATTATTACATATTCTTTATAAGGCGTTACAAGTGTTTTGCAGCACCGTACATACGGCACACCCCAGAACAAAACAGGGTTCACAGAACTTAACATTACAGTAACTAAAAAACTAAAACCAGGTAACAAATAGCACCGCAATTCTCAGTACACAATATTATTTTATCTATTAACAGTTTCTTACATAGCGCAGCAAAATCCGTTGCGCTTTACAATTGGAAACAACACTAATAAAACAAAACTGGGTAATAACAGAGAGGTAGTGAAGCCCTGTTCGCAAGCTTACAATCTACAGCTGAGATACAAGGAAGCAATCGGTGCACCACTATGGGCAGGTAGCCACTGGAAGAGATGAATTATGAACAGACAACATCGCCACCACGGATCCCATCAGAGCCCCCCATACTCCGCCATTACAGTCCAGGTCCCCACGATATCCATACTTGAGTCCAGATAGCTAAATCAAAGTGAGGTACTAAATCACCTGTGCTCAAGAATGGCTACTAAGTCACCTGTGCTAAGGCATGGCCATCCCCAAACCCAGACTGGATGGCGGAGTATGTGAAATTCTGTCTCACATTTAAAAAAAGCCAGATCTAAACAAAAATACATTGAAAATGCCAGACCCATAAGCAAATTGAAAAAGTCAAATCCACATAATACATTGAAAAAAGCCAGATTCACATAAAAATATATTGAAAACGACAGATTCACACAAACCACATTAAAACAAGCTAGATCTATATACAAATGCATCTAAAAAAAAATCCAGTTTTACATAAAAATACACCAAAAAGGTCTCAACCACCCAAAGACATGTTGAAAAAAGTCAGATCCCCGATGCAGATCCACACAATAGACCAAAATAAAGTCAGATCCACCAAAAACACATAAAGCCAGATCCACATAAAAATACACAGAAAGATGCTAGATCCAGAAAAATACACAGAAAAAAATCCAGATCCACTGAAAATTCACAAACAAAAAAACAGAATCACATAAAACCAACCCAAAATGCCAGATCCCCATTGAATACATCTATAAGTTTCACAGGCAATGTGGCAACAGATTGGTGGACAGATGCAGCGGGGCGATGGACTGTGACCGGGAGACTGAGGTCATGGGGCGATGGACTGCGACCTGTGGGCAGATGCATGGGGCAACTGGCTGCAACCAGTGGACAGATGGTGTGAGCGGGTGTCAGACTGTGCCAGACGAGAGCCCGTGAGCAGGGGCAGTAGGTGTGTGGGTACAGGCTGCGACCGTGAGGCAAAGGTCCCTGGGCGATGGGCTATGACCGAGGTGAGCACATTCCTGATCATGGGTGTCGGGCTGCGACTACGAGGCAGAGGCTTTGGGCTGACGGGCCCTGACTATGGAGGCAAAGGGTGTGGGATGATGGACTGTGATTGGCTGTGACCAGGGGACAGAGGAACTGATGGACGCCGACCGGGAGACAGGGACACAGGACATGAGTAGTGAGAGGAAGGGCAGGAAAAAAAAATACAACAAAAATGCCAATTTAACCCCTGCCACAGATCAAATACACACCCCTGCGATCGGTACAGGGTGACACACACAGAGGCAAAGGGTGCACAGTGTGTCCCACAAGGAAGGGGGGGTAGGGGGCACAGGGCTCCATAAACACAGAGGTGCAGGGGGTGCAAAGTGAATCACACATGGGGGGTGGCAGGACAGGGTTTCACACACACAGGGGTAGAGGGTGTACAGTGTGCCATACATGGGGGAGGGGGGCACAGTGTGTCACACACACACAGGGGCAGGGAAAAACAGGGGCAGGGAGGCACAGGGGGCCACACCTCATGGTGAGGGGAAGAGGACACACACACACACACACACACACACACACAGAGGCAGGGGGTACAGGGGCCACACACACAGGGGAGGGGGGGCAGGAGGGCACAGGGTTCTCCAGTCACTCACCGCCGCTTGTCCAGTCAACCTCAGGTGCAGTGTAGCTCACTCTCGTGGATCCAGACACAGCCCGAAGACTGTTAAGAATGCATTCACTGACTCACGTTAAGGAGACGTCCTCCTAGTACTCTCCTGGCACTGGGTGCTCCTGCCATGCGGGAGACTAATAGGGGGGGGGAGCTGGTGACAAGATGAAGGAGGGGGAGCGGGGGAGGCAAAATGTGTGAGCCCAATTGCGGGGGGGGGGGGAAGCTAGTAACATGATGCAGGGGGGGTACATGTGGGAGCCCAATTGCGGGGGTGGGGGAGCTAGCAACAAGATACAGGGGGGAGGCAACATGTGGCAGCCCAATTGCGGGGGGAAGAGGAACTTATTAACAAGATGCAGGAAGGGGGGGTGGAGGCAGCGGGAGCCCAATAGCCGTGAGAAGAGCCGGTGACAAGATGCAGGAGGTGGGAAGGGGGGAGGGAGGCAGTGGGAGCCCAACAGCCGTGGGGGAAGCAGGTGACAAGATGCAGGAGGGGGACTCGGGGAGGCAGCAGGTACTATTCGGTGAGGGGAGCCAGTTGCACGATCTCATGGAGAGGGGGTGCGTGCGGACAACTAGTTGCAGGAGCCGACCGTGGGGGAGAGCGTTGGAGCGGGTAACAAGCCCAGTGGATGACTGATCCGTAAGCCACAACTCAGGGGGGACACGCCGGATCGGGTAACAAGATGCGGCAGCAGAGCAGCCCAGCGGGGAACTGCTTATAGAGCCCAAATGCAGGGTGGGGGCGGGACACCGGAGCGGGCATCATGATGCCGCTGCGGGAGACAGCCAGCTCGTAATGATAATGTAGGACTTCGGGAGCACATGCTACAGCAGCCTGTTTGAACATTCCACTATGCAGGGTGGTACGTATATCTATTCCGGGTCAGGTGCTGCTTGGGGGGGGGGGGTTGCGGCAGGGTTACAAAAACAGGACTCCCTCACACAGTCAGTCACTCACGTTGAAGACAGACTTAGCGGGCGCCCACGAGCTGCTCCTCGTCTCTTAAAGAATAGGAGGAGTTTGGCTGAGCTGAAGCGTTCTCTCTTTACTTCACTGGGTGGTGCCGCCCTCCAGTGGCCGCTCATAGGCAGCTGCCTAGTGGTAGCGCCAGCCCTGTGTGCATATATTAAAATTTTTGTTTTATGTGTGTGTGTGTGTGTGTGTGTGTGTGTGTTTATATTAGCTGTGCCAAGCACTCAGTAGTTTCCTAAGTGTGGTTTTAAGGGTATCTGGCACTGCTGGGGGCATACTGTGTGGTGTAATATGAATTTCCACTCATACAGTGTGGCGTAATGTGAATTTCAGCTCATACAGTGTGGCGTAATGTGACTTTCCTACCGTGTGGGGCATAATATAAATTTCAACTCATACCGTGTGTCGTATTGTAAATTTCCGCTCATGCTGTGTGGCATAATGTGTATTTGGCTCATATAATGTGGCATAATGTGAAATTCAACTCATACCGTGTGGCGTAATGTGTCTTTCCATTTATACTGTGTGGCGGAATGTGAATTTCAGCTCATACAGTGTGGCGTAATGTGAATTTCCATTTATACCGTGTGGTGTAATATGAATTTCAGCTCATACTGTATGGTGTAGTATAAGTTTTGTCTCATACTGTGAATAAGGGGTAACTGGTGAGTATGGGGACATGTGTAACAAATGTCACACATGTACTGCGGACGAGGAGTCTGATGGCATAGAATGAGGCAGATGTGGCTCTGATGGCACATGTGTAAATATTAAACTTGTGTTGTATTAAAGCACAAATGTTCAGCCCCCTAAATCTCCCGTACTTTTTTTTTTTTTTTTTTTGCTGGGGGTGCAAGGGTTGGGGTGTAGGGGGGACTGGAATGTATATACACCTAGGTCTACCACTTACTACTTCCGCCACTGGGTCAGGGATAGATTGGGAAAGTGTAAGCAGCAATAGGGTGCAGCGGCAGCTAGTACTCAGGGTTATGCCGTAGCAGACAGTCAGTACCAACTGGTGGATGCACCATTATGTTTTATTTTATTTCTCTTGGGTGTATTATATTTACTTTATTAGGAACTAGGGAGAAATTAGATTAAGCCATTTGATTTTACTGAGGAAATGTGAAATAGTGCTAGACATGTCCCTTGGCGGTGCTAGACACTCCCAAAAGGCAGTGCAAGATATTCCCAAAAGGCAGTGCTAAACACGCCCCTCTGTCGGTGCACCCCCTATTAAAATTAGCTGCACATGCCTATGTTTTGAGGAATAAAGAGGGCAGTATGGAGGATAAGCAGACATACAGGGGATGCAGAACCTGGGTCTCTATGAGGCAGGATAGTGGCTTTGGGGTGAAAAAGTTAATAAAATAGATACATGGGATATTGATAACTTTGAAAGTATCTTGTTTGGTTTAAGGAAAATTGGGAAACTGGTTGACTCATGGACATTTTATTGTACTTAAACTAGTACTATGCTTAATGATAGTCTTTTGTGTTTTTTAGATCATCTGGCAAAGAGATTTTCAGAGTGTCGGGTGACCGGCAAAGAGATCTGCAAAGTGTCAGTTGAAGACGACAGGAGGGGTCACAGAGGTAGCAACGACTGGAGTATAACATGCAGGAGGTAAGTTAGCATACTCTCTCTGCACATGTTACATCTGCACCACCTGCAGTGCACATGGGCCCTCATTCCGAGTTGTTCGCTCGCAAGCTGCTTTTAGCAGCATTGCACACGCTAAGCCGCTGCCTACTGGGAGTGAATCTTAGCTTAGCAGAATTGCGAACGAAAGATTCGCAATATTGCGAAAAGATTTCTCTGTGCAGTTTCTGAGTAGCTCGAGACTTACTCTTCCAGTGCGATCAGTTCAGTGCTTGTCGTTCCTGGTTTGACGTCACAAACACACCCAGCGTTCGCCCAGACACTCCCCCGTTTCTTCAGCCACTCCCGCGTTTTTTCCAGAAACGGCAGCGTTTTTTCACACACTCCCAGAAAACGGCCAGTTTCCGCCCAGAAACACCCACTTCCTGTCAATCACACTACGATCACCAGAACGAAGAAAAAACCTTGTAATGCTGTGAGTAAAATACCAAACTTCTTAGCAAATTGACTTGGCGCAGTCGCAGTGCGAACATTGCGCATGCGCAATTAGCGGAAAATCGCTGCTATGCGAAGAAAATTACCAAGCGAACAATTCGGAATGAGGGCCAAGGTTTTGTCCATTAGAGAACAAATTTGCTGCTGTGATGAGGTCTGAATTAGGCCCAGTGTATGATACTACCATGATCCTAGCACTAGGGAAGATAAAACCTGGAGCAGATAACTTGGGTCTCTATGAGAAAGGATCTTGGGTTTTGGATAAAAAGTCAATAAAGTAGATAAATTGCAAATTAATAAAAATGAAAATACGTAACAAAATGTAGTAGTATAATTATACATATAGTATGTCTGACCAGGAAATTCTGGTTATTTAGATCATCATTTGGCAAAGTTGTGGCAAAGAGATTTGCAGAGTGTCGGGTGACCGGCAAAGAGATCTGCAAAGTGTCAGTTGAAGACAACGGGAGGGGTCGCAGAGGAATTAGTGACTGGAGAATAGCATGCAGGAGGTAAGTTACCATACTTGTGTAATTGTTTGTGGTGGGGGGTATTGAGAGCACAGTACAAAACATAGGGTCTATGGTGGGGGAGAGCGGACAATACAAAACATGCAGAAGGGGGCAACTTGGTATAGCACATACAGATGGTGTGGGGGCACAATACAAAAACATAGAAATTGTGGCGTACTCTATAGGACATATAGAGGAAGAACATACACTTTTGGGGGTTGCGAGATGTAGTACATACTGTAATACAGAAAAACAGGAAGGGTGGGGAGAGCATGATACAGAACATACAGATCGGGGGAAGAACAATACATATCGGGGGAGATAGTGAAATGGCTGACATTTACAGTATATCAATGAACTGGGGGCAGGTGTACAAAGCCTGGGAGAGTGATAAAGTGGAGAGAGATAAACTAACAACCAATCAGCTCCTAGCTGTCATTTTTCAAACACAGTCTGTAACATGGCAGTTAGGAGCTGATTGGCTGGTACTTTACCTCTCTCCACTTTATCACTCTGCAGGGCTTAATACATCTCCCCCATAGAATAACCAAATGATGAAATGGTACAGAATGGTATAAATTATGTGAATTGGAGCTCTAACAAGTGACTGTTTCCCTATCTTTACATATAATAAAGGTGACATAGTCCTTTCCCTAGAGTCCTTCTCCTTACCGCTCAGGGGGCCTGATTCAGATGCGGACACAGAGCTGCTGTTGTACTAAGTGGCTCAATGCTTTTTCACTGTGCATGCGTGTAATTTGCACTGCGCACGAAATGAAATCATGCTCACATAGAGTATCCCATCGCAAAGTGATTGACAGGAAGTCAGCGTTTGAGGTGGTAACGGGGGTGGCTAACTGTATACAGGCGTGTCAGGTCCGTTCAAACGCCGTTCCATGTGCGTGCATAAATTACCCATTGCGACCTGTGTTGCTGCTGGAGAGCCCCCTGTGTCTAGGAGACTTGCTCAGCCTACGACTGCTCAGACTCAGATTGCAGCAGCGATGGCTTCAACAACCACAACTGAATCAGGCCCACAATTACACAATTATATTTTACTATTTTATCACATTTAACAACTAAGGGGTCAGTTTAATTTGGTGTGAGTTTGTCTTACAACAGATGCACTTTCCGTTAGCCCCATAGGGGTATATGCAATTGCCGGCGAATCGCTGCAATTTTTCGCCCGGTTTTTAATTCGACACAATTCGACCGTCGAATTCCGGCAGGTGGGTGCCGGAATTCAACATATTCAATAAAAAACGGATTCGACAGTCCCGCTGTCGAAAAACGGCCGATTTGACGGATTTTGATTAGATTTTTAAAAATGTTTAAAAAACGGGTAAAAACGGTAAAAAACCCGAAAAAAATTGCGTGGGGTCCCCCCTCCTAAACATAACCAGCCTCGGGCTCTTCGAGCCGGTCCTGGTTCTAAAAATTCGGGGGAAAAACTGACAGGGGATCCCCCGTATTTTTAAAACCATACGGGGGACAAAAAGCGTAGGGGTCCCCCGTATTTTTTACACCAGCACCGGGCTCCACTAGCTGGACAGATAATGCCACAGCCGGGGGTCACTTTTATACAGCGCCCTGCGGCCGTGGCATTAAATATCCAACTAGTCACCCCTGGCCGGGGTACCCTGGAAGAGTGGGGACCCCTTCAATCAAGGGGTCCCCCCCAGCCACCCAAGGGCCAGGGGTGAAGCCTGAGGCTGTCCCCCCCATCCAAGGGCTGCGGATGGGGGGCTGATAGCCTTGAGTAAAATGAAAGAATATTGTTTTTTCCCAGAAGAACTACAAGTCCCAGCAAGCCTCCCCCGCAAGCTGGTACTTGGAGAACCACAAGTACCAGCATGTGGGTGGAAAAACGGGCCCGCTGGTACCTGTAGTTCTACTGGAAAAAAATTCCCAAATAAAAACAGGAGACACACACCGTGAAAGTAAAAGTTTATTTCATACATGCCGACACATACATACTTACCTATGTTGACCCGCCGACTGCCACGTCTCCAATGTCGCCGACGATCCGGGGTACCTGTGAATAAAATTATACTCACCTGATCCAGTGTCCTGGTCTTTTATTATAATCCACGTACTTGGCAAAAAAACAAACCGCATTAACCCGAACCAGGCGGACTGAAAGGGGTCCCATGTTTACACATGGGACCCCTTTCCCCGAATGCAGAGACCCAGCGTGACTCCTGTCACAGAAAGGTCCCTTCAGCCAATTAGGAAGCGCCACTTCGTGGCACTCACCTGATTGGCTCTGCGCGTCTGAGCTCAGACGCGCATTGCACAGCCCCCTCCATTACTTTCAATGGTGGGAACTTTGCGGTCAGCGGTGAGGTCACCTGCGGTCAGCGGCTGACCGTGGGTAACCCCACCGCTGACCGCAAAGTTCCCACCATTGAAACTAATGGAGGGAGCTGTGTGATGCGCTGTCTGCCAGCTCAGACGCGCAAAGCCAATCAGGAGAGTGCCACGAAGTGGCGCTTCCTGATTGGATGAAGGGACCTTTCTGTGACAGGAGTCACGGGGGTCTCTGCATTCGGGGAAAGGGGTCCCATGTGTAAACATGGGACGCCTTTCAGTCCGCCTGGTCCGGGTGTTCGTTTTTTTATTTTGACAAGTACGTGGATTATAAAAAAAGATCCGGACTCTGGTTTTTGGTGAGTATAATTTTTTTTGAAGGTACCCTGGATTCTCCACTGACAAGGGGGTCGTGGCCAGTGTCGGAGTGTCAACATAGGTAAGTATGTGTGTGTCGGCAGGTGTGAAACAAAGTTTTACTCTCACGGCGTGCGTGTCCTGTTTTTATTTGGGATTTTTTTTTCCAGTAGAACTACAGGTACCAGCGGGCCCATTTTTCTCCCGCATGCTGGTACTTGTGGTTCTCCAAGTACCAGCTTGCGGGGGAGGCTTGCTGGGACTTGTAGTACTACTGGAAAAAACAATATTCTTTCATTTTTCTAAAGGCTATCAGCCCCCCATCCGCAGCCCTTGGATGGGGGGGGACAGCCTCGGGCTTCACCCCTGGCCCTTGGGTGGCTGGGGGGGACCCCTTGATTGAAGGGGTCCCCACTCCTCCAGGGTACCCCGGCCAGGGGTGACTAGTTGCGTATTTAATGCCACGGCCGCAGGGACCAGTATAAAAGTGTCCCCCGGCTGTGGCATTATCTACCCAGCTAGTGGAGCCCGATGCTGGTGTAAAAAATACGGGGGACCCCTACGCTTTTTGTCCCCCGTATTTTTTGCACCAGCACCAAGTGCAGAGCCCGGTGCTGGTTTTAAAAATACGGGGGATCCCCTGTCAGTTTTTACCTCGGATTTTTAGAACCAGGACCGGCTAGAAGAGCCCGAGGCTGGTTATGCTTTGGAGGGAGGACCCCACGCATTTTTTTTTCTGATTTTTACCCCATTCCATTAAAAAAAAAAAATATATATATATTTTTAAAAATATATAAATAATACTTGTGCCTCCAAAATAGACAGACCATGTACCTAATCCCTTCTAATATAAATAGATATGCTATTACCAATAAAAAAAAACACTAAAAAAAACATGTTTTAATTTTTTTTTATTAGATTCCGCCAGCAAAGTGTGGCGGATTGAAAATGATGAATTTACGGTCTAAAAGCACTGTTGTCGAATTTGCAATCTTCAATTAAATATACTTTTGTCGAATTGCCGCATTTGTACCATTGCAGAAATGTCGAATTTGACAAATGTCGAATTTCAAAAAGTCGAATTTGGAAAGTCCGTTTTTTTGACGAAAAGTACTGAATTGCATTGTCGAATTTTATTTTTTGGCGAAAATGTCCCGTTTTTCGACATTTTCGGGAATTCGCCGGCAATTGCATATACACCATAGGCTGAATCTGGCCACGAAGGGTGTGAGCTTGGATGCTGTTGAAACGTCGCAGCAATGATAACTTGTACCTAGGGGGTCATTCTGAGTTGTTCGCTCGCTAGCAGATTTTAGTAGCATTGCACACGCTAGGCCGCCGCCCTCTGGGAGTGTATCTTAGCTTAGCAGAATTGCGAACGAAAGATTAGCAGAATTGCGAATAGAAAATTCTTAGCAGTTTCTGAGTAGCTCGAGACTTACTCCTACACTGCGATCAGCTCAGCCCGTTTCGTTCCTGGTTTGATGTCACAAACACGCCCTGCGTTCGGCCAGCCACTCCCCCGTTTCTCCAGACACTCCCGCGTTTTATCCTGGCACTCCTGCGTTTTTCCGCACATTCCCAGAAAACGGTCGGTTTCCGCCCAGAAACACCCACTTCCTGTCAATCACACTACGATCACTTCGACAATGGAAATTCTTCGTTCGGACGAATTCTGGTTATTTAGATCATCATTTGGCAAAGTTGTGGCAAAGAGATTTGCAGAATGTCGGGTAACCGGCAAAGAGATCTGCAAAGTGTCAGTTGAAGACGACGGGAGGGGTCGCAGAGGAATTAGTGACTGTAGAATAGCATGCAGGAGGTAAGTTACCATACTTGTGTTATTGTGTGTGGTGGGGGTATTGAGAGCACAGTACAAAACATAGGGTCTATGGTGGGGGAGAGCGGACAATACAAAACATGCAGAAGGGGGCAACTTGGTATAGCACATACAGATGGTGTGGGGGCACAATACAAAAACATAGAAATTGTGGCGTACTCTATAGGACATATAGAGGAAGGACATACACTTTTGGGGGTTGCGAGATGTAGTACATACTGTAATACAGAAAAACAGAAAGGGTGGGGAGTGTCACAACTGAGGGCCTGAGCTGACGGGAGGCAGCCTCAGTTGTAGGGGCTGAGATGTACCGGAACCTGGGAGGTTGTATCAGACCCCTGGACATGTAAGTAACATGAATAATAACTGCCCGAAGGCGTGACCACGACAACTTAGATAAAAGTCAATGATGTTTATTATGACAACTCCGCATCACAGCAGCAATAAAAGAAAACGTAAAAGTCAGCAAAGAATAAATACAGTTCCTGAGTACTACAGCATGGCAGGAGCCACAGGGCACTGGTAGTGTGAGATAGTTCTTATGATCTTCTAGATGGAAAGTCCTTACCAGGCCCGGCTGTAGCAATGGAGATAACCCAGGATTATACCAGCTGGTGTTCCAGGAAGAGCTGGGTTGCTGAAGGTAAAACAGCTGCTGTGGATACTGGCTGGAACCAGACTGTTGTTAGCACGGAGTGGATACTGGCTGGAACCAGTTAAATAATAAATGAACTTTGGGAGCGATGAAATGTGAACTGAAATGTAGAACTTGAGAGCGGAGAAATAATAATTCCGGTGGAGAGTGGTAAAGTGTAGAAAGGACACCGGCCCTTTAAGGGAAGCTGTACTCTGCTGGAAGCTGAGGCTGGAAGCAGGTAGTGTTGTAGCTGGAAACAGATGAATCCACAATGGATTGGAGAGTCAGGCTACACCGCAGGTGGAATGCTGGTGCGGGTCTCTATGGTGGAAGTCTTGAGACAGGAGCTGGAACCTGGAAGACAATCATAGAAGAGAGACAAACAGGAACTAGGTTTGACAACCAAAGCACTGACGTCTTCCTTGCTCAGGTACAGCTTACTTATACCTGCAGCAAGGAAGGGGTTGGCTAGGCAATTATGCAAATCAACAACACAGACAGCAGATTGGTGGAAATGATCAGATGACAGAATCCAAGATGGCTGCGCCCATGCAGACACTTGGAGGGAAGTTTGGTTTGTAATCCATGTGGTCTGGGAAACAGTAATGGCGGCGCCGGCCACCGGAGACAGGAGACGCCAGGCTGATAGATGCACATTTAACCACGCGGACACAGCGGAGGCCGCGGCTGATGAAAAGACCACTCTGTATGTGGAAACTCAGGAACAGCGGAATCCGGTCCTGGAACGCTGAGCCCGCCTTAGGAGGCATCTGAAGGGTAAGTAATGGCGTCCAGATACCCGGATCGTGACAGGGAGAGCATTATACAGAACATACAGATCGGGGGAAGAACAATACAGATCGGGGGAGATAGTGAAATGGCTGACATTTACAGTATATCAATGAACTGGGGGCAGGTGTACAAAGCCTGGGAGAGTGATAAAGTGGAGAAAGATAAACTAACAACCAATCAGCTCCTAGCTGTCATTTTTCAAACACAGCCTGTAACATGGCAGTAAGGAGCTGATTGGCTGGTACTTTACCTCTCTCCACTTTATCACTCTGCAGGGCTTAATACATCTCCCCCATAGAATAACCAAATGATGAAATGGTACAGAATGGTATAAATTATGTGAATTGAAGCTGTAACAAGTGACTGTTTCCCTATCTTTACATATAATAAAGGTGACATAGTCCTTTCCCTAGAGTCCTTCTCCTTACCGCTCAGGGGGCCTGATTCAGATGCGGACACAGAGCTGCTGTTGTACCAAGTGGCTCAATGCTTTTTCACTGTGCATGCGTGTAATTTGCACTGCGCACGAAATGAAATCATGCTCACATAGAGTATCCCATCGCAAAGTGATTGACAGGAAGTCAGCGTTTGAGGTGGTAACGGGGGTGGCTAACTGTATACAGGCGTGTCAGGTCCGTTCAAACGCCGTTCCATGTGCGTGCATAAATTACCCATTGCGACCTGTGTTGCTGCTGGAGAGCCCCCTGTGTCTAGGAGACTTGCTCAGCCTACGACTGCTCAGACTCAGATTGCAGCAGCGATGGCTTCAACAACCACAACTGAATCAGGCCCACAATTACACCATTATATTTTACTATTTTATCACATTTAACAACTAAGGGGTCAGTTTAATTAGGTGCGAGTTTGTCTTACAACAGATGCACTTTCCGGTAGCCCCATAGGCTGAATCTGGCCACGAAGGGTGTGAGTTTGGATGCTGTTGAAACGTCGCAGCAATGGTAACTTGTACCTAGGGGGTCATTCTGAGTTGTTCGCTCGCTAGCAGATTTTAGTAGCATTGCACACGCTAGGCCGCCGCCCTCTGGGAGTGTATCTTAGCTTAGCAGAATTGCGAACGAAAGATTAGCAGAATTGCGAATAGGAAATTCTTAGCAGTTTCTGAGTAGCTCGAGACTTACTCCTACACTGCGATCAGCTCAGCCCGTTTCGTTCCTGGTTTGATGTCACAAACACGCCCTGCGTTCAGCCAGCCACTCCCCCGTTTCTCCAGACACTCCCGCGTTTTATCCTGGCACGCCTGCGTTTTTCCGCACACTCCCAGAAAACGGTCAGTTTCCGCCCAGAAACACCCACTTCCTGTCAATCACACTACGATCACTTCGACGATGGAAATTCTTCGTTCGGACGTGAGTAAATCTACTAAGTTTTGTGCTAAAATACTTAGCGCATGCGTACTGCGTACCATGCGCATGCGCATTTTCACCTTAATCGCTCCGTTGCGAAAATTGGCAACGAGCGAACAACTCGGAATGACCCACCTAATTGGATTGACCCCTAAATGTTAGCAATTTATAGCTTTTATTATTTACTGGTCAAATTTATTTTCTGAAGGTACCCACTAATTACTATAAGGGAGAACTTATCCCCCCAATGTGTGTATTGTATAAAAACAATAAGCCCTTTGGGATATTTGTCCTTATTTTAGGTATTTTCCATGTCCTCAGTAGTTAAAGTAACATATTTACATAGGGAGATTTTCCTCTCTACACAACCACACCACTGTTTGCAGTTTGTCTCTCTGCTTGTTCATCCACTAACAGTAATTTTTCATCTCTTCCTCTTTGTCTACACGCAGTGGGTGATCCCTGAATAGCTGCCCTGGGAGGAGAGCTGCGGACACATGCTCCAAATGTTGGGACATATGCATTACCTATTAGGAGATGCGGTAAAGATGCCGGCTGTCGGGTTTACAGCAGTCAGAACACTGACACTGGGATCCCGACACTCTTCAGAATCCTGACGTTGGAACTCCGAATGGACAAGAATACCGACGCCCGTATCCCCACGATCATAGGTTTAGGGCTGGGCAAGGAGGGTTAGGCATTAGGCACGGGGGGGTGGTTAGGCTGCGGGGGAGGGAGGGTTAGATTTAGGCGTCAGGCGGGGAGTTAGGTTTAGGCGTCAGGCGGGGGGTTAGGGTTAGGCTACAGGTGGGGGGAGGTTAAGGTTAGGCTGCGGATAGGGTGGATTAGGCACCCACGGGGGAGGTTAGGCTGCGTGGGAGGAAGGGTTAGGTTTAGGCATCATGCGGGAGGGTTAGGTTTAGGCATTAGGCAAGGGGTTAAGTTTAGGCTGTCGGTGGGGGGAGCTTAGGGTTAGGCACCCCCGGGGGTGGTTAGGCCCTGGGTGGAGGGAGGGTTAGGTTTAGGCAGGGGGGGATTAAGTTTAGGCATCAGGCGGGGGGGTTAAGTTTAGGCTGTGAGTGGGGGAAGGTTAGGTTTAGGTTGCGTTAGGGTGGGTTAGGGTTAGGTACCCCTGGGGGTGGTTAGGCTGTGGGGGGAGGGAGGGTTAGGTTTAGGCATCAGGTGCTGGGTTAGGTTTAGGCTGCATGTGGGGGAAGGTTAGCGTTAGGCAGGCTGTGGGTAGGGTGGGTTAGGGTTAGGCACCCCTGGGGGTGGTTAGGCTGTGGGGGGAGGGAGGGTTAGGTTTAGGCATCAGGCGCTGGGTTAGGTCTAGGCTGCATGTGTGGGGAGGTTAGCGTTAGGCTGCGGGTAGGGTGGGTTAGGGTTAGGCACCCCGGGAGTGGTTAGGCTGCGAGGGAGGGAGGGTTAGGTTTAGGCAGCAGGGACAGAGGGGGGGGGTGGTTAGGCTGCGGGAGAGAGAGGGTTAAATTTAGGCAGCAGGGATGGAGGTTAGGATTAGGCACCTCCGCGGGAGGGTTAGGCACAAAGGGGGAGGTTAGCGTTAGACTGCGGACAGGCAGGGTTAGGGGGGTGGGGAGAGGGAGAGGGTTAGGCATCAGGCAGAGGGTTTAGGGTTAGGCTGCGGGTGGGGAGAGGATAGGGTTAGGCTGCGGGTAGGGTGGGTTAGGGACCCCCGGGGGTGGTTAGGCTGCGGGGAAGGATAGGGTTAGGTTTAGGCATCAGGTGGGGAGATTCGATTTAGGCATCGGGCAGGGGGTCAGGTTTAGGCTGTGGGTGGGGGGAGGTTAGGGTTAGGCAGCGGATAGGGTTGGTTAGGGTTAGGCACCCACGGGGGAAGGGAGGGTTAGGTTTAGGTATCAGGTGGGGGTTAGGTTTAGGCATCAGGTGGGGGGTTAGGTTTAGGCTGCCTGTGGGGGAAGGTTAGCGTTAGGCTGCGGGTAGGGTGGGTTAGGCACCCCGGGAGTGGTTAGGCTGCGCGGGAGGGAGGGTTAGGTTTGGGCAGCAGGGACGGAGGGGGAGTGGTTAGGCTGCGGGAGAGGGAGGGTTAGGTTTAGGCAGCAGGGATGGAGGTTAGGATTAGGCACCTCCACGGGAGGGTTAAACTGCGGACAGGCAGGGTTATGGAGGTGGGGAGAGGAGAGAACACCCCTTACTCACCCCTGTCGGTCTTTTCTGTACTGGGATCCCGGCATCGGAATGACAACCACCGGGATCCCATGCACTGGGATAGCATACTGACCCCTCTATTAGTACACCTCTTAATGCCCAGAGGGAAGGGCGATCCTGAGGCCATGGTTCCCCAGAGGTTTCCCCCCAAGGGGGTTTTCCTCTCCTGAGTGCTAAAGGATGACTCTTTGTGAGTGCAGAGGTGTAGCTTTTATGCCATAATGAGTACCAATCTCATGCCCGTCCCTGCAATGTATAAGAAGTAAAATAATTGCTAATGCGATCACTTTACTTCTGGGATTAGACCCCAGCTGCGCTAGTTCACATGTGCAATCGTCAGACTGCGTATGTGAGAGCAGGCAGTAATGCAGAGGGATCCCAAGGATCCTTCTCCTGGGAATTATTGCATTATGTAGCCCACAGGCTACAAAAGCCATTTAGAAATGACATTAGCTGCCGGGCCAAGCTCAGAAATGCTTTGCATTCTGGAGCTTGGTGAGTTTCACAGTTTACCATCTGCCGTAGAAACTTTTGGTGGCTGCTTTTGTGTTCAAAATAGGAGGAACGCAATAGATATCTCAAATATCCATTGCAGTCCCCAATACATACATTCAGGGGCTGGTTAATATTAATAAACCACTGTTTTTGGAGATGTCTCACAAATATTATTTATTAAATATTTCACTTAATAAACTTTTTATATTTTAACATAAACTAGATATTGTTTTATGTATTCATTGACTGAGTCTCCCATCTTTACTGAATGCTAATTTAACAGGGTCCGCAAATTATTACTGATATGACTGTTACTCTACTGTCCTGCTGGTGCTCCTGGCCTGCTGTATAGCAGCCAGACATATATTTTATATACAGCACTCTTGGGGAGATGTATCAAGCCTTGGAGAGAGATAAAGTGCAGATGTCCAAACCACCCAATCATCTTCTGTCACTTGTGACCAAAAAGAGATTCGAGTGATAGTGTGACAGATTGCGCAGAAATAGGCAGCTCAATCAACTGATACCTAAATAAGTGTCTCTCCAGTACACTCAATCAAACAAATAGTACAGAATGGGTGGTATCAATTTACACAAAGCGCCACATAAGAACCAACATCCCCAAAGAAAACTGACTAGGGGATGGTGCAATACAGTGGTATAGAATACTTAAGTGCACATCCTTTTTCCACGGAAATTTAGTCTTCACAGTATTCTCCTCTTCTCCCGTGTATTCAATATATATAGGGAGGAAACAGAATAGTGCAAAATGTGTAGTACAGTACTTTTAATTCCAACAAAACATACACACATAAAATTTGATTGGTTTGTGCAAAATAGCAAAATACTTCAGAACAGTGATATCCAGAATGTTTGGAGGCAAAAGTGGATAAATTATACAATTACCAGAAAAAATTGAGAACCGGTGGAAAACAGTTCTCAATATACGTTCTTAATCAATCACCAGTACGTTCCTCCCGGGTGGGTCGTCAGGGATAAGTTTCTGGTAGTGGTAAGTCCTCCGCCTCTCTCCAACCAGACTGCAGGATGTACTGTTCCCAATAGGAGCCAACGCGTTTCTACCCTGTACCTAGGGTCTTTCTCAAGGCAATGAACAATGTCCTAAAATTTCTTCCTTTTAAATAACATTCTAACCAATCATAAAGTCTAATAAGTCCACATCGTTGGTTCATCCAATGGGGAATGTCCTTCTTTGGCTGCTAAGCAACCTCCCGTTCATGACGTGGCCATCTCCGGACCGCCGCGACGTCACTTCCGCCGTCCCGCGGGTACACGTCGTCGGCGCCGTTACCATGGAGATCCTGGGGATTCACTAAGCGTCTCCGGCTCTCCGCGACGTCACTTCCGCAGTTAAGCGGAAGTATGCCATCTGAACCGTTTCCATAGCGATCTCTATTACTTCATGGATCTCTCAGCCGCTCTGTTGTTGCTATGGTTTCCCCTTGTTGTGAAACAATCGTCTAGGAGACCGGGGCGCCGTCATAAGTATATACTTCTGGCGTTTCCCGTCTCCCTCCGATCTCTTCTCTCCACACGGATTCTCAGCCATGGTGGCCACGTCTTTAGTTTTTTATTTCTTAACCTTAAAGTGACATAGAAAATATCATATGAGTATCACAATTTTAATACAAAGGTCCAATTCTATTTACACATTAAGGTTACCTAATAAAATCCGAAATGTAAACCATCTGAGGAAAGATTGAATCTAAGTGATATTGTGATGTAAAAACATGTTCTTTGTGCTGGGAGGGTTCTTTTTGATACGTCTTAATTTCTGTTGTAAAGTCCATAAAAGAACTAAAACGGTCTTTCCAATAAAATTATAAAAAAACATTTTAACTCGAAGTCGTTGTTGAGTCCATAAGGATGCAATGTGTTAAAATCATAAATATGTTGCATTTCGCATTTGGCGAGAAGAGAGGCTAAATCTCTCTGTCTGGAGTTACCCCTCACTAGCCGCAATCCTGCAAATCGTACAATTTCCTTAACTGAACTATTGTGGTATTTCTTAAAATGGTTGGACAAAGCATGTGTTTCCAACCCTTTACGGATATTGCGGCAATGCTCTCCGATCCTGATTTTCAGTGTTCGGGATGTACGTCCAATGTAAAAGAGGTGACATGTACATTCAATAAAATAGACCATATTGGTCATATTGCATGTGATAAAATCAGTAAGTTTAAAACTTTTCCCATTTATTGTTATACTCTCTAATTTTTTGGTGCCATCACTTTTTATCTCTCTGCACCCTATACATGAGCCACAACGGTGAAAACCAGTGGTTGCGATCCTTCCTTCTCGTTTCTTTGGTTTTAAAAAACTATTGACTAACTTTTGTTTGATATTCGGTGCTTTTTTATAAATAAAAATTGGGCGATCATTAATATTAATGACACAAGTGTGGACTTTTTAGATATTACGGTTTTCATAAAGGACAACATAATACAAACCAAAACCTTTACCAAGCAAACCGATTCAAGGTCATACATACAGTATGACAGTTGCCACCATATGAATTGGTTGGATTCTATCCCTTATGGCCAATTAAAAAGACTGAAGCGAAACTGTACGGAAGAATCAGTCTATAAACAACAGGCAACAGATTTAAAGAATAGGTTTAGCAATAACGGATATAAAAAGGAGAAGGTGGAATTAGCCTTTCAGAAAACAAACGAAATAGAGAGAAAAGATCTCTTAGGTCCACCAACAGACAAAAGACCCAAACAGAACAAATACGAGTGGGCCTTCATTACTAGCTTTAACTCTCAATATCGCATATTAGAGAGATCAATTAAAAAAAACTGGAGTCTTCTAAAAAAAGATCCAGTTATTGGCAAAGAAATTCCAGATCGCCCAATTTTTATTTATAAAAAAGCACCGAATATCAAACAAAAGTTAGTCAATAGTTTTTTAAAACCAAAGAAACGAGAAGGAAGGATCGCAACCACTGGTTTTCACCGTTGTGGCTCATGTATAGGGTGCAGAGAGATAAAAAGTGATGGCACCAAAAAATTAGAGAGTATAACAATAAATGGGAAAAGTTTTAAACTTACTGATTTTATCACATGCAATATGACCAATATGGTCTATTTTATTGAATGTACATGTCACCTCTTTTACATTGGACGTACATCCCGAACACTGAAAATCAGGATCGGAGAGCATTGCCGCAATATCCGTAAAGGGTTGGAAACACATGCTTTGTCCAACCATTTTAAGAAATACCACAATAGTTCAGTTAAGGAAATTGTACGATTTGCAGGATTGCGGCTAGTGAGGGGTAACTCCAGACAGAGAGATTTAGCCTCTCTTCTCGCCAAATGCGAAATGCAACATATTTATGATTTTAACACATTGCATCCTTATGGACTCAACAACGACTTCGAGTTAAAATGGTTTTTATATTTTTATTGGAAAGACCGTTTTAGTTCTTTTATGGACTTTACAACAGAAATTAAGACGTATCAAAAAGAACCCTCCCAGCACAAAGAACATGTTTTTACATCACAATATCACTTAGATTCAATCTTTCCTCAGATGGTTTACATTTTGGATTTTATTAGGTAACCTTAATGTGTATATAGAATTGGACCTTTGTATTAAAATTGTGATACTCATATGATATTTTCTATGTCACTTTAAGGTTAAGAAATAAAAAACTAAAGACGTGGCCACCATGGCTGAGAATCCGTGTGGAGAGAAGAGATCGGAGGGAGACGGGAAACGCCAGAAGTATATACTTATGACGGCGCCCCGGTCTCCTAGACGATTGTTTCACAACAAGGGGAAACCATAGCAACAACAGAGCGGCTGAGAGATCCATGAAGTAATAGAGATCGCTATGGAAACGGTTCAGATGGCATACTTCTGCTTAACTGCGGAAGTGACGTCGCGGAGAGCCGGAGACGCTTAGTGAATCCCCAGGATCTCCATGGTAACGGCGCCGACGACGTGTACCCGCGGGACGGCGGAAGTGACGTCGCGGCGGTCCGGAGATGGCCACGTCATGAACGGGAGGTTGCTTAGCAGCCAAAGAAGGACATTCCCCATTGGATGAACCAACGATGTGGACTTATTAGACTTTATGATTGGTTAGAATGTTATTTAAAAGGAAGAAATTTTAGGACATTGTTCATTGCCTTGAGAAAGACCCTAGGTACAGGGTAGAAACGCGTTGGCTCCTATTGGGAACAGTACATCCTGCAGTCTGGTTGGAGAGAGGCGGAGGACTTACCACTACCAGAAACTTATCCCTGACGACCCACCCGGGAGGAACGTACTGGTGATTGATTAAGAACGTATATTGAGAACTGTTTTCCACCGGTTCTCAATTTTTTCTGGTAATTGTATAATTTATCCACTTTTGCCTCCAAACATTCTGGATATCACTGTTCTGAAGTATTTTGCTATTTTGCACAAACCAATCAAATTTTATGTGTGTATGTTTTGTTGGAATTAAGAGTACTGTACTACACATTTTGCACTATTCTGTTTCCTCCCTATATATATTGAATACACGGGAGAAGAGGAGAATACTGTGAAGACTAAATTTCCGTGGAAAAAGGATGTGCACTTAAGTATTCTATACCACTGTATTGCACCATCCCCTAGTCAGTTTTCTTTGGGGATGTTGGTTCTTATGTGGCGCTTTGTGTAAATTGATACCACCCATTCTGTACTATCTTCTGTCACTTATCTAGCACAGTACATGAAATGATACCTGTAGTAAGAAGCTTCATTTAATTTGGGCAAATACTCAACTTTATCTCTCTCCACGGCTTGATACATCTCCTGGAATATAGGATTTTAATTACCTACCGGTAAATCCTTTTCTCGTAGTCCATAGAGGATGCTGGGGTCCACATTAGTACCATGGGGTATTAGTACTATGGGGTATAGACGGGTCTACTAGGAGCCACTGGCACTTTAAGAGTTTGAGAGTGTGGGCTGGCTCCTCCCTCTATGCCCCTCCTACCAGACCCAGTATAGGAACTGTGCCCGAGGAGACAGACAACTTCGAGAGAAGGAATTTACACAGATAGTGGCGAGAATCACACCAGCTCACATAAATCAGGCAAACCAAGCTAACAAGCTTGAAACTCAACAATGGCTAAATAACATGACTGAATCATGTCAGAACGCAGTACTTAACAAAGCAGTACTGAACTAAGTAACCACTGCAGGATAACGAAGCGCTGGGCGGACACCCAGCATCCTCTACGGACTATGAGAAAAGGATTTACCGGTAGGTAATTAAAATTCTATTTTCTCTTACGTCGTAGAAGATGCTGGGGTCCACATTAGTACCATGAGGATGTACCAAAGCTCCCAGAATGGGAGGGAGAGTGCGGATGCTCCTGCAGAATTGACTGACCAAACTTGAGGTCCTCAGAGGCCAAAGTATCGAACTTGTAGAACTTTGCAAACGTGTTCGACCCAGACCAAGTAGCCGCTCGGCAAAGTTGTAAAGTCGAGTAGAGTGGGCCTTAACAGACGTAGAATATGCATGCTAGATAGTGAACCTGATCCAGCGAGAGATCATCTGCTTAGAAGCAGTACACCCAAGTTTCTTGGGATCATACAGGACAGAGAGTCCGATTTTCTGTGACGAGCAGTCCTCCTCACATAGATTTTCAGAGCCCTTGCAACATCCAAGGACTTTGATGAAATTGAGGAGTCAGTAGCAACTGGCACCACAATAGGTTGGTCGATATGAACTGCCGACACAACCTTCGGAAGAAACTGTTGACGTGTCCGGAGCTCAGCTCTATCTTCATGGATGATCAAGTAGGGGCTCTTACAAGACAAAGCCCCCAACTCCGACACACGTCTAGCAGAAGCTAAGGCCAACAAAGTGACCGCCTTCCACGTAAGAAACTTGACCTCAACCTCCGGTAGAGGTTCGAACCAATCTGATTGGAGGAACTGTAAACCATGTTAAGATCCCAGGGCGCCGTAGGTGGCACAAAGGGAGGCTGGATGTGCAGAACCCCTTTCAAGAAAGTCTGAACCTCAGGAAGGGTAGCCAATTGTTTCTGGAAGAAAATGGATAGGGCCGAAATCTGGACCTTTACAGATCCCAACCTCAGGCCCATATCCACACCTGCTTACAGGAAGAGGAGAAACCGTCCCAGTTGAAACTCCACCGTAGGAAACTACTTGGACTCACACCAAGATGCATATTTTTTCAAAATACGATGGTAATGTTTAGACGTTATTCCTTTCCTAGCCTGTATCAGGGTAGGAATAACCTTGTTTGAAATGCTCTTCTGAGCTAATATCTGGCGTTCAACCTCCATGCCGTCAAACGTAGCCGGGGTAAGTCTTGATAAGAAAACGGTCCCTGCTGTAGCAGGTCCTCCGAAGAGGAAGAAGCCTCGGCTCTTCAAGCAGTAAATCCAGAAGATCCATGTACCAAGCCCTTCTTGGCCAGTCCGGAGCAATGAGGATTGCCTGAACCCTTGTTCTCCTTATGAGTTTTAGAACTCTTGGAATGAGTGGAAGTGGAGGAAACACGAACACCGACTGGAACACCCACGGAGTCACTAGGGCATGCGGGTCACTTGACCTGGAACAATACCGCCGAAGCTTCTTGTTGAGACAAGAGGCCATCATGTCTATTTGAGGTACACCCCAAAGATCTGTTACCTCTGTGAACACCTCCGGATGGAGTCCCCACTCTCCTGGATGGAGATCGTGTCTGCTGAGGAAGTCCGCTTCCCAGTTGTCTACTTCCGGAATGAAGATTGCTGACAGCGCCAACGCGTTTTTTACTGCCCAGAGGATAATTCTTGTTACCTCTGACATTGCAGCTCTGCTCATCAGTCTGACCTGTCGGTTTATGTAAGCCATCATTGTTACATTGTCCGACTGCACTTGAATGGCTCGATCTTGCAGAAGATGGGCTACTTGGAGAAGACCCTTGTAGACGGCTCTTAGTTCCAGAATGTTGTTTGGAAGGCTGAATTCCAGGCTTGACCACCTTCCTTGGAAGGTTTCCCCCTGAGTGACTACGCCCCAGCCCCAGAGACTTGCATCCGTGGTTAGAAGGATCCAGTCCTGAATCCCAAACCTGCGGCCCTCCAGATGGTGAGGTAATTGCAGCCACCAGAGGAGTGATATCCTGGCTTTCGGCGACAGACGTATTCTCTGGTGCATGTGTAGATGAGATTCTGACCACTTGTCCAGGAGATCCAGTTGGAAGGCCCGAGCATGAAACCTTCTGTACTCTAGAGCCTCGTTAGAAGCCACCATTTCCCCCAGAAGGCGAATGCACTGATGAACCGAAACCCGGGCTGGCTTCAGGACATCCCGGACCATTGTTTGTATCACCAACGCTTTCTCCTCCGGAAGAAACACCCTCTGCACTTCCGTGTCGAGGATCATTCCCAGAAAAGACAAACCTCCTGGTCGGCTCCAAATGTGATTTTGGAAGATTCAGGATCCAACCATGTTCCCTGAGCAGATGAGTCATGAGAACAATGGGCTGCAACATCATCTCCCTGGACGACGCCTTTATCATCAGATAATCCAGATATGGGATTATGTTCACCCCCTATCTGCGGAGGAGAACCATCATCTCTGCCATCACCTTGGTGAACACCCTCGGTGCTGTGGAGAGGCCGAATGGCAGTGCCTAAAATTGATAGTGACTGTCTAACAGTGCAAATCTGAGATAAGCCTGGTGCGGCGGCCAAATCGGAACGTGGAGGTACGCATCCTTGATGTCCAAGGATACCAGAAATTCCCCCTCCTCCAGACCTAAAATCACTGCTCTCAGAGACTCCATTTTGAATTTGAGCTCCCTCAGATAAGGGTTTAACGACTTAAAGTTCAAAATCGGTCTGAACGAACCATCTGGTTTCGGTACCACAAAAATGTTTAAATAATAACCCTTGTTTTGCATATGAGGTGGAACCGGGATAATGACCTGTGACCTTTCCAATTTTAGGATGGCTTCCTGTAGGATAGCCCTGTCTGTCAGCAAAGCTGGTAAGACTGATTTGAAGAAACGGTGAGGCGGGAATTCTTGAAACTCGAGTCTGTACACCAGGGACACAATATCCTGTACCCAGGGATTCAGGCCGGAGGACACCCAGACGTGGCTGAAATGTCTAAGTCTCGCACCCACTAGGCCGTCTTCCAGGCTGTGTGGTCTTGCTGAGGATTTTGAGGAACCAGAAGCAGGTTTCTGGTTCTGGGAGCCTGCAAGTGCACGCCTTTTGGATTTTGCACGACCACCTCTAAAGAAGGTGGCAGGAGGCTTGAACTTTTTTGCCTTAGCGGTCCGAAAGGACTGTGACACAGCTGAAGAAAAAGGTTTCTTCGTAGAAGGTATAGCAGAGGGAAGGAAAGGTGACTTACCCGCGGTTGCCGTGGAAATCCACGCATCCAATGCTTCCCCAAATAGAGCCTGACCTGTGTAGGGTAGGTTCTCCACTCTTCTCCTGGATTCCGCATCTGCAGACCATTGGCGTAGCCAGAGTCCCCTGCGAGCTGATACCGACATGGAAGATATCCGCGCAGTCAGCGTACCCAGGTCCTTCATGGATTCCACCATGAACCCAGCAGAATCCTGTATGTTACGTAAAAACAATTCAGTATCACTCCTATCCATTGAATCTAAATCCTCTAGTAATGTGCCTGACCACTTTACTATGGCTTTAGAAATCCATGCACAGGTGATAGTCGGCCTTAACGCCACTCCTGAAGCAGTGTAAATGGATTTGAGCTGAGTTTCAATCTTACGATCAGCCGGTTCTTTTAACGTGGTAGATCCAGGGACAGGTAAAACCACCTTTTTAGACAGTTTGGAGACAGATGCGTCAACAATGGGTGGGTTTTCCTATTTTTTCCTATCCTCCTCAGGGAAGGGAAAAGCAACCAGAACCCTCTTAGGGATCTGGACTTTTTTCTCCAGGTTTTCCCAGGATTTTTCAAATATGGCGTTTAATTCTTTAGACGCAGGGAAGGTTAGCGAGGCTTTCTTATTATCCGTGAAGTAAGCCTCCTCAACCTGCTCAAGTGGCGTGTCAGCAATATTTAACACATCTCTAATGACCTCAATCATGAGCTGCACCCCCTCAGCACGTCCCCATCACCGTCTGCAGTATCAGAGTCGGTATCCGTGTCATCTTGCATAATTTGGGCAAGTGCATGTTTCTGTGGGAACATGTTAGGGGATTTTGCAGGAATAGGAACAGAGCCTGACCACACTGCTATAGATTTCTTTAAGACCTGAGTTTCATTCTCAGTATTAGCTACCCTAGTAGAAATCTGACAGATCATTCCTTTGATAGAAGTTAACCACTCAGACTCAACAATAGGGATCTGAGACAAGGCATTACAATCCTGTGTACATGGAATGGATTCCTCCTGAGATGAAATCTCTTCTGCAGCATAAGACACAGAGTCTCTAGACATGGCTATGTGAGATTATAAAAAAAAACACACACACACACACACACACACAGAAATGTCAGCTACAGATTCCTCCCCCCCCCCCCCCCCCCTCCCCAAGTATGACACAGGGACACAGAGTTTGGAGCCAACCCACACACACAGCATACCTCCCAACTGTCCCAATTTTCGCGGGACAGTCTCGTTTTTGGGGACTGTCCCGCTGTCCCACCCGCGGGCCACAGTGTCCCGCGGTGGGGGGGGGGGCAGTTGGGAGGCTCTGTCAACCGCTGCCCTGCTTAGCAGAGCAGCGGTGAATAGACGCTGTGCGCATGCGCACAGCGTCTATTCACTGAAGTCAGAGGGAGAGGGGGCATGCCAGCGGCTCACAGAGCGCTGGGCATGCCCCCTCAGTGTCGAAAATGGGGCGTGGCTCGCGATTGCGGGTCCTCCGCGAAGCCACGCCCCTTTCCCGTAGGCCACGCCCCTTTTCGGGAGAGCGCGCGGCTTGTAGGTGCTGGCTCAGGGCGCCCCACTAAGTTCGGCTGAGCCCCGGAGCGCAGTTAGTACTGCGCTCCTACCTTGTTGCTGCCGTCCTCTCACCGGCTCCCTGCTTACTAGGGAGGCTGGTGACTCACTCGCCACAAACATCTTCTGGCTCTGTTAGGGGGTGGTGGCATGCTGCTGGGGTGAGCGGTCGCCTGGGGCGGCTAACGATCTATCCCCTCAGGAGCTCAGTGTCCTGTCAGCGGAGATAGTGGCTCTCACCCCGTTGGGTAGGACACTACTCTCCCCCTAAGTCCCACGAAGCAGGGAGGCTGTTGCCAGCAGCCTCCCTGTGCCTAACTTACTCTTAAAAAAAAAAACTAAAGAAGCTCTAGGAGCTCCCCTAGCTGTGACCGGCTCCTCCGGGCACATTTTCTAAACTGAGTCTGGTAGGAGGGGCATAGAGGGAGGAGCCAGCCCACATTCTCAAACTCTTAAAGTGCCAGTGGCTCCTAGTGGACCCGTCTATACCCCATGGTACTAATGTGGACCCCAGCATCCTCTAGGACATTAGAGAAAATATCATGTCTTCCTTTCACTTAATTAACAAGTTAAATTAATTAATTGTCTTGGAAACAGGGTAAGAAATTCACAGTATAAGATAAAGTTATAAAGGCTTGTCAATACCTCCTGGTACATTTACATTGATTTATCATTCACATTTCTTCCATGCCAGATAGGGGTGGATTGGGAACGTAAAGTGGCCCTGGAAATATATGAAAAGTGGCCTCATGTAGGTTGGAGTAAGTCAGCTATATGCAGGGCCCAACACAAATTGGGCTTAAGCAAACTGTTAGCATTACCCTCAGTGGTAGTTAGCAAGGCTAATGCAGCATGGTAGCATACCTCCCAACTTCTGTCCATCTTGAATCGGGACATGCTGCGCCAGAGGCGCGACTGAGGCTTAAAGGAGGTGGAGCTTCGGGCAAAGGGAGGCGGAGTCTCATGACAAGGGGCGTGGCCTATTGCTGCGACCCCCGGTTTCATCATTTTGGGGGCGTGTTCAGTGCTCCATGAGCTGCTGGACAGCCCCCGGCTCCCCTCCTTGCACTGATAGATGTCGTGCGCATGCGCACAGCATCTATTCAGTGTGATCACCGACTGCTTTGCAAAGCAGAGCAGCGGTGATCACAGGATCTCCCAACTGCCCCCCCCGCCGGCGGGACACTGCGACCCGCGGGAGGGACAGCGGGACAGTGTCCAATTAGCGGGACTGTCCCTCTGAAATTGGGACAGTTGGGAGGTATGCGGTAGGCAGTCACAGCACCAGTAGGATCGTGTCACAGGAGGTGGAGATCACACCGGTGGGTGAGGCATTGCACTGGTAGGCAGTCACATCCCCTGCAGGAGAATCATGTCACAGGAGGTGGAGATCACACCAGTAGCTGAGGCATTGTGTTGGTAGGCAGTCAAAGCACCAGCAGGAGGATCCTGTCACAGGAGGTGGAGATCACACCAGTAGGTGAGGCATTGTACTGGTAGGCAGTCACAGCACCAGCAGGAGGATCTTGTCACAGGAGGTGGAGATACACCAGTAGGTGGGGCATTGCACTGGTAGGCAGTAACAACAGTACCAGCAGGAGGACTGTGTCACAGGAGGTGGAGATCACACCAGTAGCTGAGGCATTGCACTGGTAGGCAATCACAGCACCAGCAGGAGGATCATGTCACAGGAGGTGTAGATCACACCAGTAGGTGAGGCATTGCACTGGTAGGCAGTCACAGCACCAGCACGAGGATCTTGTCACAGGAGGTGGAGATCACACCAGTAGGTGAGGCATTGCACTGGTAGGCAGTCACAGCACCAGCAGGAGGATCTTGTCACAGGAGGTGGAGATACACCAGTAGGTGAGGCATTGTACTGGTAGGCAGTCACAGCACCAGCAGGAGGATCTTGTCACAGGAGGTGGAGATCACACCAGTAGGTGAGGCATTGCACTGGTAGGCAGTCAAAGCACCAGCAGGAGGATCCTGTCACAGGAGGTGGAGATCACACCAGTAGGTGAGGCATTGTACTGGTAGGCAGTCACAGCACCAGCAGGAGGATCTTGTCACAGGAGGTGGAGATACACCAGTAGGTGGGGCATTGCACTGGTAGGCAGTAACAACAGTACCAGCAGGAGGACTGTGTCACAGGAGGTGGAGATCACACCAGTAGCTGAGGCATTGCACTGGTAGGCAATCACAGCACCAGCAGGAGGATCATGTCACAGGAGGTGGAGATACACCAGTAGGTGTGGCATTGCACTGGTAGGCAGTAACAACAGTACCAGCAGGAGGATCGTGTCACAGGAGGTGGAGATCACACCAGTAGCTGAGGCATTGCACTGGTAGGCAGTCACAGCACCAGCAGGAGGATCTTGTCACAGGAGGTGGAGATACACCAGTAGGTGAGGCATTGTACTGGTAGGCAGTCACAGCACCAGCAGGAGGATCTTGTCACAGGAGGTGGAGATACACCAGTAGGTGGGGCATTGCACTGGTAGGCAGTAACAACAGTACCAGCAGGAGGACTGTGTCACAGGAGGTGGAGATCACACCAGTAGCTGAGGCATTGCACTGGTAGGCAATCACAGCACCAGCAGGAGGATCATGTCACAGGAGGTGTAGATCACACCAGTAGGTGAGGCATTGCACTGGTAGGCAGTCACAGCACCAGCACGAGGATCTTGTCACAGGAGGTGGAGATCACACCAGTAGGTGAGGCATTGCACTGGTAGGCAGTCACAGCACCAGCAGGAGGATCTTGTCACAGGAGGTGGAGATACACCAGTAGGTGAGGCATTGTACTGGTAGGCAGTCACAGCACCAGCAGGAGGATCTTGTCACAGGAGGTGGAGATCACACCAGTAGGTGAGGCATTGCACTGGTAGGCAGTCAAAGCACCAGCAGGAGGATCCTGTCACAGGAGGTGGAGATCACACCAGTAGGTGAGGCATTGTACTGGTAGGCAGTCACAGCACCAGCAGGAGGATCTTGTCACAGGAGGTGGAGATACACCAGTAGGTGGGGCATTGCACTGGTAGGCAGTAACAACAGTACCAGCAGGAGGACTGTGTCACAGGAGGTGGAGATCACACCAGTAGCTGAGGCATTGCACTGGTAGGCAATCACAGCACCAGCAGGAGGATCATGTCACAGGAGGTGGAGATACACCAGTAGGTGTGGCATTGCACTGGTAGGCAGTAACAACAGTACCAGCAGGAGGATCGTGTCACAGGAGGTGGAGATCACACCGGTGGGTGAGGCATTGCACTGGTAGGCAGTCACAGCACCAGCAGGAGGAACTTGTCACAGGAGGTGGAGATACACCAGTAGGTGTGGCATTGCACTGGTAGGCAGTAACAACAGTACCAGCAGGAGGACTGTGTCACAGGAGGTGGAGATCACACCAGTAGCTGAGGCATTGCACTGGTAGGCAGTCACAGCACCAGCAGGAGGATCTTGTCACAGGAGGTGGAGATACACCAGTAGGTGAGGCATTGTACTGGTAGGCAGTCACAGCACCAGCAGGAGGATCTTGTCACAGGAGGTGGAGATACACCAGTAGGTGGGGCATTGCACTGGTAGGCAGTAACAACAGTACCAGCAGGAGGACTGTGTCACAGGAGGTGGAGATCACACCAGTAGCTGAGGCATTGCACTGGTAGGCAATCACAGCACCAGCAGGAGGATCATGTCACAGGAGGTGTAGATCACACCAGTAGGTGAGGCATTGCACTGGTAGGCAGTCACAGCACCAGCACGAGGATCTTGTCACAGGAGGTGGAGATCACACCAGTAGGTGAGGCATTGCACTGGTAGGCAGTCACAGCACCAGCAGGAGGATCTTGTCACAGGAGGTGGAGATACACCAGTAGGTGAGGCATTGTACTGGTAGGCAGTCACAGCACCAGCAGGAGGATCTTGTCACAGGAGGTGGAGATCACACCAGTAGGTGAGGCATTGCACTGGTAGGCAGTCAAAGCACCAGCAGGAGGATCCTGTCACAGGAGGTGGAGATCACACCAGTAGGTGAGGCATTGTACTGGTAGGCAGTCACAGCACCAGCAGGAGGATCTTGTCACAGGAGGTGGAGATACACCAGTAGGTGGGGCATTGCACTGGTAGGCAGTAACAACAGTACCAGCAGGAGGACTGTGTCACAGGAGGTGGAGATCACACCAGTAGCTGAGGCATTGCACTGGTAGGCAATCACAGCACCAGCAGGAGGATCATGTCACAGGAGGTGGAGATACACCAGTAGGTGTGGCATTGCACTGGTAGGCAGTAACAACAGTACCAGCAGGAGGATCGTGTCACAGGAGGTGGAGATCACACCGGTGGGTGAGGCATTGCACTGGTAGGCAGTCACAGCACCAGCAGGAGGAACTTGTCACAGGAGGTGGAGATACACCAGTAGGTGTGGCATTGCACTGGTAGGCAGTAACAACAGTACCAGCAGGAGGACTGTGTCACAGGAGGTGGAGATCACACCAGTAGCTGAGGCATTGCACTGGTAGGCAGTCACAGCACCAGCAGGAGGATCTTGTCACAGGAGGTGGAGATACACCAGTAGGTGAGGCATTGTACTGGTAGGCAGTCACAGCACCAGCAGGAGGATCTTGTCACAGGAGGTGGAGATACACCAGTAGGTGTGGCATTGCACTGGTAGGCAGTAACAACAGTACCAGCAGGAGGACTGTGTCACAGGAGGTGGAGATCACACCAGTAGCTGAGGCATTGCACTGGTAGGCAGTCACAGCACCAGCAGGAGGATCATGTCACAGGAGGTGTAGATCACACCAGTAGGTGAGGCATTGCACTGGTAGGCAGTCACAGCACCAGCACGAGGATCTTGTCACAGGAGGTGGAGATCACACCAGTAGGTGAGGCATTACACTGGTAGGCAGTCACAGCACCAGCAGGAGGATCGTGTCACAGGAGGTGGAGATCACACCAGTAGGTGAGGCATTGCACTGGTAGGCAGTCACAGCACCAGCAGGAGGATCTTGTCACAGGAGGTGGAGATACACCAGTAGGTGTGGCATTGCACTGGTAGGCAGTAACAACAGTACCAGCAGGAGGATCGTGTCACAGGAGGTGGAGATCACACCGGTGGGTGAGGCATTGCACTGGTAGGCAGTCACAGCACCAGCAGGAGGAACTTGTCACAGGAGGTGGAGATACACCAGTAGGTGTGGCATTGCACTGGTAGGCAGTAACAACAGTACCAGCAGGAGGACTGTGTCACAGGAGGTGGAGATCACACCAGTAGCTGAGGCATTGCACTGGTAGGCAGTCACAGCACCAGCAGGAGGATCTTGTCACAGGAGGTGGAGATACACCAGTAGGTGAGGCATTGTACTGGTAGGCAGTCACAGCACCAGCAGGAGGATCTTGTCACAGGAGGTGGAGATACACCAGTAGGTGTGGCATTGCACTGGTAGGCAGTAACAACAGTACCAGCAGGAGGACTGTGTCACAGGAGGTGGAGATCACACCAGTAGCTGAGGCATTGCACTGGTAGGCAGTCACAGCACCAGCAGGAGGATCATGTCACAGGAGGTGTAGATCACACCAGTAGGTGAGGCATTGCACTGGTAGGCAGTCACAGCACCAGCACGAGGATCTTGTCACAGGAGGTGGAGATCACACCAGTAGGTGAGGCATTACACTGGTAGGCAGTCACAGCACCAGCAGGAGGATCGTGTCACAGGAGGTGGAGATCACACCAGTAGGTGAGGCATTGCACTGGTAGGCAGTCACAGCACCAGCAGGAGAATCGTGTCACAGGAGGTGGAGATCACACCAGTAGGTGAAGCATTGCACTGGTAGGCAGTCACTGCACCAGCAGGAGGATCATGTCACAGGAGGTGGAGATGGAGATCACACCAGTAGCTGAGGCATTGCACTGGTAGGCAGTCACAGCACCAGCAGGAGGATGGTGTCACAGGAGGTGGAGATCACACCAGTAGGTGAGGCATTGCACTGGTAGGCAGTCACAGTTCCTATAGTAGCTACACCCCTATAAATAACACATGTAACTGTGACAGGGAAGGTGGCCTCTCTCAGCTCTGGGCCCCATAGTAGCTGTTGAAGCAAAAGCAAGCTTCAATGTAAATAAAACAATCAGACTGACACCCTTTTCAAACTGTCTATTGTTGCATAGGGTACCATTAGGTTGCTCAATCTGCATGACCCTGGCCCGATGCACCCGATAACGTGGATCTAACAAGCAATATTCAGTCTCACAAGCTCCTTTTCTTATTCACCGGGCGATGAGAGGCGACTGTCCCACTGGAGATGTTCCTCCTGGATTTTAGCTGGCAGAGAGCAACACTAGCGCTGACACCCGATCCGTGCAGCTTTCCACTTAAAGCATTTCTCCGCCTGTCACACTCAGCAGCTTCCACGGAGTGTACCCAGCGGAGAAAACGGGTCCCCAATGTATTCATCCTTAAAAAATGATAAAGTACCAACCTAACTGCCATGTTACAGGCTGTTTTTTTTTTAAATGACAGTAAAGAGCTGATTGGCTGGCACTTTATCCCTTTCCATTTTTTCACTCTTCAAGGCTTAGTACATCTGCCCTTGAAGGTAAATGCTGAGCTTAATTAGCAAAGACATTGCATTTACTCGCTCTCTCTGACCACTATCAAGGTGTGGCTATTAAATAACAAGACTGATGCTATAATTTACGTTTAAATATATTTGGTACATTTTAATTCCATTCCCCTTCTATGTACTTCCCTTCCGCATCCACAGCACTGCATTCTTATTTTCCTTTGGTCAAAGCTATTTTGTAAACCATTTTCTGTCAGTTGTCCTTACCTCAGTAACTGACACAAAATGGGTTTCCCTGAGTATAGATTTGACTTTAGGGAAAATAAATAAGGCACATGGTACTAAGGGGGTCATTCCGAGTTGATCGCTAGCTGCATTTGTTCGCTCTGCAGCGATGATGCAAAAAAGTCACTTCTGCGCATGCGTATGCGGCACACACGCGTCGTACTATTGCAATGAAGGATGTAGTTTCACACAAGGTCTAGTGAAGCTTTTCAGTCGCACTGCTGACTGCAGAGTGATTGACAGAAAGTGGGCGTTTCTGGGTGTCAAATGACCGTTTTTAGGGAGTGTTCGGAAAAACGCAGGCGTGCCAAGAAAAACGCAGGCGTGGCTGGGCGTGTTCATGACGTCAAAATAGGAACTGAACAGTCTGAAGTGATCGCAAGCGCTGAGTAGGTTTAGAGCTACTCTAAAATGGCACAAAAAAAGTTTCCTGGCGCTCTGCGATCCTTTCGTTCGCACTTCTAAGTTAAGCTAAAATACACTCCCAGTGGGAAGCGGCATAGCGTTTGCACAGCTGCAAAAAACTGCTAGCGAGCGAACAGCTTGGAATGACCACCTAGGTCTAGTGAGAATGGATGGTATTCTAGCACTGCAATCTCTATACTGGCCAAAAACTGCTTCACAGAGAGAACTGTGTGAAGGACAAAACCATTTCTCCACAACTCTGGCTTCTTCCTTCTGATTCCTGCAAAGTTTCTAGAACATGTATGCAGTAATGTTGATTCACTGTTGTGCTTCCTGGTACCAAGTCTGACTAAATAACGCCCTTGATATCAAAGAAAAAAAATTAACATGCCTTTGAATTTGGATTTGCTTTGACGTGCTTTCTTCATTCTTGGTGAAGATAGTGTTTTCCAGTGCATGGACTGGTGCAGTGGTCTCCAACCTTAATTGGGGTGTGAGCTACTTTTGGAAAATAAAAACCTCTGAAGGAGCTACCCCCTCCCCCAATACGCATGTGTTCCTGCAAAAATCGGTGTGGCCTCACAAAAGTGGGTGTGCCCCCCCCCCCCCCCAACCCCCCCCCCCCCCCCGCGTAATGCCAGATACACAAATAATGCCCCTCGGCAGTGCCAGATACACAAATATTGCCCCTCAACAGTGCCAGATACACAAATAATGCCCCCAGCAGTGCCAGATACACAAATAATGCCCCCCAGCAGTGCCACATGCAATGCCCCCACCAGTGTCAGATACAATGCACCCCGCAGAGCCAGATAAAATGCCCCCCGCAGTGTCCAATACAGTGCCCCACACAGTGCTAACCTTTTCTGGCTTCTTCTACTGCTGCCGATGCTGCTCATCCTGTATGAGGGACGGAAGGGGAGGAGAGCACAGCGCGCACCTCTCCTGTGAAGTCCGGAGAGCGGCTGCGGTGAGGGTGACAGAGTCTCCAACGGCGGCAGGCATTTAAAATATGGTGTCGGTAAGTGAGCCAATCAAAACTCGCGGTCCGGCAGCCAATCAGGTGCCGCCACTGCCGATCCACGAGCTCTGATTGGCTGACGGCCGGCACCACATTAAAAATGAAGGGAGGAGGAATTCCAGTGACTGCCCAAGCCCGTGCGCTCTGTGAGCTACCGAAAATACTACGGCGAGCTACCGGTAGCTCGCAAGCTACGGGTTAGAGATCACTGGACTGGTGCTTTGTCTCAGGATCATACTGGAAGATCCATGTTTCATCACAGGTAATAACTTTATCTAAAAAAATGTGAATATGCTTGAATTTGTTCCAAAGTGTCTGTACTAATTAATTTTGTCAAGTTAAGATCTTGATGCAAAAGTTGCGTAACAGTTTCTTTGTCTATGTCTACCATTTCTGCTATTATTTGGATACTCGACAGTCAGTTCAAACTATTTTCTCAATTTTTACGACATTTTCGTTTGGTTTTAATGTGCAAGACCTTCCGTGACATTCATTATCTTTGACATCCATTGTCACTAAATCTTTTGTGCCACTCAGACACACATGTATGTGACATATAATCTTCCCACTTAAACCCTGTTAGCATACGGAAACTTTTGTTGGCCATTTTGTTAAATTTAACTAAAAATTGTAAGATAACATGTAGCTCTACTTTGAACTAAGCATTTTTATGACATATGGGAAAAACACAACTTCTTCAAACGCTGGACAGCAAATTATCCGTGCGAGACAGTTTAAACTTGCAAAACCATTTTGGTATTGTCCCCCACTCCCTTTTAACCCACAGAGTATAGTTTATTTTTTACAAGTACAGTCTCGTCATTTAATAGCCACCAGGGCCGTAACCACGTGTGTGCAGAGTGGGCATTGCACACAGCGCACTTGTGATGGAGGCGCATTGTGCGCTGACCCCTCAATTGGCTGCCCAGTTGTGTTTTAATGTGGCAGCACTGGCGAGTCCCCCGCTGTGCAGACGTGTGTTCCGCTGTGGGTGCGAGCACACCTGTCTGTGGGGTTAGCTGGGGGGAGAGGCAGCCGGCAGCAGCTCCGGAGCAAGTGAGCACTCTGGCTGGGCTGTGTCTGCTGTTTGTGTAACAGCGTGGGCTGAGCATCTAAAGTAAAGGAGAGGGGGCGGGCTGCAGGGGGGGAAATACTGCCAGACTCCGGAGTCTCAGATCACCCACCAAGCAGACTTGCCTATCCGCGGGAGGCTCCTGTATTTTGCCAGAGTGCCGCGCAAACAGAAGAGCAACCCCCAGATTTCCACTGCACGTGGCTCCCCTCACCGTCCCCCCCTTCTCCCTTACCGGAATTAAAGGAGGAGAAGCTAGTAGGACGTAGGGACCGAATGCTATATGCGGCCCCGCCCCCAGTAGCACGTCAGTCACCATGCTAAACTGTACGCCGGCACCTTCCAGAGGCCTGCAGTTTGGAGGAGTCTGTAGAGCTCCTCCAGTCACCAGTGCCCCCCAGCATCCACTCAGAGTTGCCAGCACCACAATCAGTGACAGGCAGCAGAGCCACTGCAGTCCCATCATCCAAAAGTTAGGAAGACCCGTGAACTGCGGCATCCCAGCCTTGTGCAGCTCTACAATTTTGTCCCTGGTGTCCTTAGACAGCTCTCTGGTCTTGGCCATGGTGGAGAGGTAGTAGTGTGACTGTTTGAGGGTGTGGACAGGTGTCTTTTATACAAATAACCAGTTCAAACAGGTGCCATTAATACAGGTAACGAGTAGAGGATAGAAGAGCTTCTTAAAGAAGAAGTAACAGGTCTGAGAGAGCCAGAAATCTTGCTGCTTGGTAGGTGTCCAAATATTTATTTTCCACAAGAATATACAAGTAAATTGTTTAAAAATCATACAATGTGATTTGCTAGGTTTTTCTTTCAGATTCTGTGTATAAATATATATGTGTGTGTGTGTGTGTGTGTGTGTGTGTGTGTGTGTGTGTGTGTGTGTGTGTGTAATCGTACGCACCCCCCAAATAAATATCTTCACAGCCCCCAACCGCCCCTTCTCCATCCATAGCACCCCCGACCCCCTGTCCCCCACCCAGATTCCCCTCTCCTGAACTCTTCACATCTCTAATCCCCCCCTTCTCCAACCATAGCACCCCGACCCCCTGTCCCCCACCTAGATTCCTATTTTCTGCTCACTCTGTCTCCTCACAGCTCCAACGGCCCACCCCCTTCTCCATCCGCGGCATCCCCCTCCCAGATTCCAATCTCCTGCTCTCTGTCTCGCTTCACTGCTCTAAATCCCCCCTTCTCCATCTGTGGCACCCCCTGCCCCCTGTCCCCCACCCAGATTCCCTCTACTGCTTGTTCTGTCTCCTCACAGCTCCAATCCTACCCCCACCACATGCACACAGGTTCAATTCTCCTGCTCTCTCTCTCTCTGCTCACATCCTCCTCCCCCATCCACGGCACCCCTGCTGGCCCGCAAATCTACTCGCAGCTCCTGGATTTCCACTGTCTGCACCCCGTCCGGGGAGACATACTGTAATGCTGTTTAAAGGCCAGTGACGGCCACAGGGTTGCGAGTAGTAGTGGCCGCCTAGCACAGTAGCGCTAGCACACTGGGAGAGGCTTTTTCTCAGCAGCAACGGGAGTGGTAGCAGTGACCTCCCCCCCAGGATGGTCTGTTTAAAAAGAAAACATGTAAGAACATTAATGCTTAAACTTTAAAGTAGTAGGCAGGTTTAATGTCTGTCACATGTGTATGTGTGTCACATATACTGTATGTGTATAATGATTAGTGATGTGCACCGGAAATTTTTCGGGTTTTGTGTTTTGGTTTTGGATTCGGTTCCGCGGCCGTGTTTTGGATTCAGACGCGTTTTGGCAAAACCTCACCGAAAATTTTTTGTCGGATTCGGGTGTGTTTTGGATTCGGGTGTTTTTTACAAAAAACCCTAAAAAACAGCTTAAATCATAGAATTTGGGGGTCATTTTAATCCCATAGTTTTACTAACCTCAATAACCATAATTTCCACTCATTTCCAGTCTATTCTGAACACCTCACACCTCACAATATTATTTTTAGTCCTAAAATTTGCACAGAGGTCGCTGGATGGCTAAGCTAAGCGACACAAGTGGCCGACACAAACACCTGGCCCATCTAGGAGTGGCACTGCAGTGTCAGGCATGATGGCACTTCAAAAAAATTGTCTCCAAACAGCACATGATGCAAAGAAAAAAAGAGGCGCACCAAGGTCGTTGTGTGACTAAGCTAAGCGACACAAATGGCCGACACAAACACCTGGCCCATCTAGGAGTGGCACTGCAGTGTCAGGCAGGATGGCACTTCAAAAAAATTGTCCCCAAACAGCACATGATGCAAAGAAAAATGAAAGAAAAAAGAGGTGCAAGATGGAATTGTCCTTGGGCCCTCCCACCCACCCTTATGTTGTATAAACAGGACATGCACACTTTAACGAACCCATCATTTCAGCGACAGGGTCTGCCACACGACTGTGACTGAAATGACTGGTTGGTTTGGGCCCCCACCAAAAAAAGAAGCAATCAATCTCTCCTTGCACAAACTGGCTCTACAGAGGCAAGATGTCCACCTCATCATCATCCTCCGATTCCTCACCCCTTTCACTGTGTACATCCCCCTCCTCACAGATTATTAATTCGTCCCCACTGGAATCCACCATCTCAGGTCCCTGTGTACTGTGTGGAGGCAATTGCTGCTGGTGAATGTCTCCACAGAGGAATTGATTATAATTAATTTTGATGAACATCATCTTCTCCACATTTTCTGGAAGTAACCTCGTACGCCGATTGCTGACAAGGTGAGCGGCTGCACTAAACACTCTTTCGGAGTACAGACTGGAGGGAGGGCAACTTAGGTAGAATAAAGCCAGTTTGTGCAAGGGCCTCCAAATTGCCTCTTTTTCCTGTCAGTATACGTACGGACTGTCTGACGTACCTACTTGGATGCGGTCACTCATATAATCCTCCACCATTCTTTCAATGGTGAGAGAATCATATGCAGTGACAGTGGACGACATGTCAGTAATCGTTGGCAGGTCCTTCAGTCTGGACCAGATGTCAGCACTCGCTCCAGACTGCCCTGCATCACCGCCAGCGGGTGGGCTCGGAATTCTTAGCCTTTTCCTCGCACCCCCAGTTGCGGGAGAATGTGAAGGAGGAGATGTTGACGGATCACGTTCCGCTTGACTTGACAATTTTCTCACCAGCAGGTCTTTGAACCTCTGCAGACTTGTGTCTGCCGGAAAGAGAGATACAACGTAGGTTTTAAATCTAGTATCGAGCACGGTGGCCAAAATGTAGTGCTCTGATTTCAACAGATTGACCACCCGTGAATCCTGGTTAAGCGAATTAAGGGCTCCATCCACAAGTCCCACATGCCTAGCGGAATCGCTCTGTTTTAGCTCCTCCTTCAATGTCTCCAGCTTCTTCTGCAAAAGCCTGATGAGGGGAATGACCTGACTCAGGCTGGCAGTGTCTGAACTGACTTCACGTGTGGCAAGTTCAAAGGGTTGCAGAACCTTGCACAATGTTGAAATCATTCTCCACTGCGCTTGAGTCAGGTGCATTCCCCCTCCTTTGCCTATATCATGGGCAGATGTATAGGCTTGAATGGCCTTTTGCTGCTCCTCCATCCTCTGAAGCATATAGAGGGTTGAATTTCACCTCGTTACCACCTCTTGCTTCAGATGATGGCAGGGCAGGTTCAGGAATGTTTGGTGGTGCTCCAGTCTTCTGTACGCAGTGGCTGAATGCAGAAAGTGGCCCGCAATTCTTCGGGCCACCGACAGCATCTCTTGCACGCCCCTGTCGTTTTTTAAATAATTCTGCACCACCAAATTCAATGTATGTGCAAAACATGGGACGTGCTGGAATTTGCCCAGATGTAATGCACGCACAATATTGCTGGCGTTGTCCGATGTCACAAATCCCCAGGAGAGTCCAATTGGGGTAAGCCATTCTGCGATGATCTTCCTCAGTTGCCGTAAGAGGTTGTCAGCTGTGTGCCTATTCTGGAAAGCGGTGATACAAAGCGTAGCCTGCCTAGGAACGAGTTGGCATTTGCGAGATGCTGCTACTGGTGCCACCGCTGCTGTTCTTGCTGCGGGAGGCAATACATCTACCCAGTGGGCTGTCACAGTCATATAGTCCTGAGTCTGCCCTGCTCCACTTGTCCACATGTCCGTGGTTAAGTGGACATTGGGTACAACTGCATTTTTTAGGACACTGGTGAGTCTTTTTCTGAGGTCTGTGTACATTTTCGGTATCGCCTGCCTAGAGAAATGGAACCTAGATGGTATTTGGTACCGGGGACACAGTACCTCAATCAAGTCTCTAGTTGGCTCTGAATTAACGGTGGATACCGGAACCACGTTTCTCACCGCCCAGGCTGCCAAGGCCTGAGTTATCTGCTTTGCAGCAGGATGACTGCTGTGATATTTCATCTTCCTCGCAAAGGACTGTTGGACAGTCAATTGCTTACTGGAAGTAGTACAAGTGGTCTTCCGACTTCCCCTCTGGGATGACGATCGACTCCCAGCAGCTACAACAGCAGCGCCAGCAGCAGTAGGCGTTACACTCAAGGATGCATCGGAGGAATCCCAGGCAAGAGAGGACTCGTCAGACTTGCCAGTGACATGGCCTGCAGGACTATTGGCTTTCCTGGGTAAGGAGGAAATTGACACTGAGGGAGTTGGTGGTGTGGTTTGCAGGAGCTTGGTTACAAGAGGAAGGGATTTAGTGGTCAGTGGACTGCTTCCGCTGTCACCCAAAGTTTTTGAACTTGTCACTGACTTATGATGAATGCGCTGCAGGTGACGTATAAGGGAGGATGTTCCGAGGTGGTTAACGTCCTTACCCCTACTTATTACAGCTTGACAAAGGCAACACACGGCTTGACACCTGTTGTCCGCATTTGTGTTGAAATAATTCCACACCGAAGAGCTGATTTTTTTTGTATTTTGACCAGGCATGTCAATGGCCATATTCGTCCCACGGACAACAGGTGTCTCCCCGGGTGCCTGACTTAAACAAACCACCTCACCATCAGAATCCTCCTTGTCAATTTCCTCCCCAGCGCCAGCAACACCCATATCCTCATCCTGGTGTACTTCAACAGTGACCTCTTCAATTTGACTATCAGGAACTGGACTGCGGGTGCTCCTTCCAGCACTTGCAGGGGGCGTGCAAATGGTGGAAGGCGCAAGCTCTTCCCATCCAGTGTTGGGAAGGTCAGGCATTGCAACCGACACAATTGGACTCTCCTTGGGTATTTGTGATTTAGAAGAACGCACAGTTCTTTGCTGTGCTTTTGCCAGCTTAAGTCTTTTCATTTTTCTAGCGAGAGGATGAGTGCTTCCATCCTCATGTGAATCTGAACCACTAGCCATGAACATAGGCCAGGGCCTCAGCCGTTCCTTGCCACTCCGTGTCGTAAATGGCATATTTGCAAGTTTACGCTTCTCATCAGATGCTTTCAATTTTGATTTTTGGGTCATTTTACTGAACTTTTGTTTTTTGGATTTTACATGCTCTCTACTATGACATTGGGCATCGGCCTTGGCAGACGACGTTGATGGCATTTCATCGTTTCGGCCATGACTAGTGGCAGCAGCTTCAGCACGAGGTGGAAGTGGATCTTGATCTTTCCCTATTTTAACCTCCACATTTTTGTTCTCCATTTTTTAATGTGTGGAATTATATGCCAGTATCAATAGCAATGGCCTACTACTATATTTACTGTGCACAACTGAAATGCACCACAGGTATGGATGGATAGTATACTTGACGACACAGAGGTAGGTACAGCAGTGGCCTTCCGTACCGTACTGCTATATATAGTATACTGGTGGTCACTGTGTCAGCAAACTGCAAAACTAAAATGCACCACAGGTATAGAATGTAGATGGATAGTATACTTAATGAATGATGACACAGAGGTAGGTACAGCAGTGGCCTTCCGTACTGCTATATATAGTATACTGGTGGTCACTGTATTAGCAAACTGCAAAACTAAAATGCACCACAGGTATAGAATGTAGATGGATAGTATACTTAATGAATGACGACACAGAGGTAGGTACAGCAGTGGGCTTCCGTACTGCTATATATAGTATACTGGTGGTCACTGTATCAGCAAACTGCAAAACTAAAATGCACCACAGGTATAGAATGTAGATGGATAGTATACTTAATGAATGACGACACAGAGGTAGGTACAGCAGTGGGCTTCCGTACTGCTATATATAGTATACTGGTGGTCACTGTATCAGCAAACTGCAAAACTAAAATGCACCACAGGTATAGAATGTAGATGGATAGTATACTTAATGAATGACGACACAGAGGTAGGTACAGCAGTGGCCTTTCGTACTGCTATATATAGTATACTGGTGGTCACTGTGTCAGCAAACTGCAAAACTAAAATGCACCACAGGTATAGAATGTAGATGGATAGTATACTTAATGAATGACGACACAGAGGTAGGTACAGCAGTGGCCTTCCGTACCGTACTGCTATATATAGTATACTGGTGGTCACTGTGTCAGCAAACTGCAAAACTAAAATGCACCACAGGTATAGAATGTAGATGGATAGTATACTTAATGAATGACGACACAGAGGTAGGTACAGCAGTGGCCTTCCGTACCGTACTGCTATATATAGTATACTGGTGGTCACTGTATCAGCAAACTGCAAAACTAAAATGCACCACAGGTATAGAATGTAGATGGATAGTATACTTAATGAATGACGACACAGAGGTAGGTACAGCAGTGGCCTTCCGTACCGCACTGCTATATATAGTATACTGGTGGTCACTGTATCAGCAAACTGCAAAACTAAAATGCACCACAGGTATAGAATGTAGATGGATAGTATACTTAATGAATGACGACACAGAGGTAGGTACAGCAGTGGCCTTCCGTACCGTACTGCTATATATAGTATACTGGTGGTCACTGTGTCAGCAAACTGCAAAACTAAAATGCACCACAGGTATAGAATGTAGATGGATAGTATACTTAATGAATGACGACACAGAGGTAGGTACAGCAGTGGCCTTCCGTACCGTACTGCTATATATAGTATACTGGTGGTCACTGTATCAGCAAACTGCAAAACTAAAACGCACCACAGGTATAGAATGTAGATGGATAGTATACTTAATGAATGACGACACAGAGGTAGGTACAGCAGTGGCCTTCCATACCGTACTGCTATATATAGTATACTGGTGGTCACTGTATCAGCAAACTGCAAAACTAAAATGCACCACAGGTATAGAATGTAGATGGATAGTATACTTAATGAATGACGACACAGAGGTAGGTACAGCAGTGGCCTTCCGTACCGTACTGCTATATATAGTATACTGGTGGTCACTGTATCAGCAAACTGCAAAACTAAAATGCACCACAGGTATAGAATGTAGATGGATAGTATACTTAATGAATGACGACACAGAGGTAGGTACAGCAGTGGGCTTCCGTACTGCTATATATAGTATACTGGTGGTCACTGTATCAGCAAACTGCAAAACTAAAATGCACCACAGGTATAGAATGTAGATGGATAGTATACTTAATGAATGACGACACAGAGGTAGGTACAGCAGTGGGCTTCCGTACTGCTATATATAGTATACTGGTGGTCACTGTATCAGCAAACTGCAAAACTAAAATGCACCACAGGTATAGAATGTAGATGGATAGTATACTTAATGAATGACGACACAGAGGTAGGTACAGCAGTGGCCTTTCGTACTGCTATATATAGTATACTGGTGGTCACTGTGTCAGCAAACTGCAAAACTAAAATGCACCACAGGTATAGAATGTAGATGGATAGTATACTTAATGAATGACGACACAGAGGTAGGTACAGCAGTGGCCTTCCGTACCGCACTGCTATATATAGTATACTGGTGGTCACTGTATCAGCAAATTGCAAAACTAAAATGCACCACAGGTATAGAATGTAGATGGATAGTATACTTAATGAATGACGACACAGAGGTAGGTACAGCAGTGGCCTTCCGTACCGTACTGCTATATATAGTATACTGGTGGTCACTGTGTCAGCAAACTGCAAAACTAAAATGCACCACAGGTATAGAATGTAGATGGATAGTATACTTAATGAATGACGACACAGAGGTAGGTACAGCAGTGGCCTTCCGTACCGTACTGCTATATATAGTATACTGGTGGTCACTGTATCAGCAAACTGCAAAACTAAAACGCACCACAGGTATAGAATGTAGATGGATAGTATACTTAATGAATGACGACACAGAGGTAGGTACAGCAGTGGCCTTCCATACCGTACTGCTATATATAGTATACTGGTGGTCACTGTATCAGCAAACTGCAAAACTAAAATGCACCACAGGTATAGAATGTAGATGGATAGTATACTTAATGAATGACGACACAGAGGTAGGTACAGCAGTGGCCTTCCGTACCGTACTGCTATATATAGTATACTGGTGGTCACTGTATCAGCAAACTGCAAAACTAAAATGCACCACAGGTATAGAATCTAGATGGATAGTATACTTAATGAATGACGACACAGAGGTAGGTACAGCAGTGGCCTTCCGTACTGCTATATATAGTATACTGGTGGTCACTGTGTCAGCAAACTGCAAAACTAAAATGCACCACAGGTATATAATGTATATGGATATTATACTTAATGAATGACAACACAGAGGTAGGTACAGCAGTGGCCTTCCGTACTGCTATATATAGTATACTGGTGGTCACTGTGTCAGCAAACTGCAAAACTAAAATGCACCACAGGTATAGAATGTAGATGGATAGTATACTTAATGAATGACGACACAGAGGTAGGTACAGCAGTGGGCTTCCGTACTGCTATATATAGTATACTGGTGGTCACTGTATCAGCAAACTGCAAAACTAAAATGCACCACAGGTATAGAATGTAGATGGATAGTATACTTAATGAATGACGACACAGAGGTAGGTACAGCAGTGGCCTTCCGTACTGCTATATATAGTATACTGGTGGTCACTGTGTCAGCAAACTGCAAAACTAAAATGCACCACAGGTATAGAATGTAGATGGATAGTATACTTAATGAATGACGACACAGAGGTAGGTACAGCAGTGGCCTTCCGTACCGTACTGCTATATATAGTATACTGGTGGTCACTGTGTCAGCAAACTGCAAAACTAAAATGCACCACAGGTATAGAATGTAGATGGATAGTATACTTAATGACGACACATAGGTAGGCACAGCAGTGGCCTTCCGTACTGCTATATATAGTATACTGGTGGTCACTGTGTCAGCAAACTGCAAAACTAAAATGCACCACAGGTATAGAATGTAGATGGATGGTATACTTAATGAATGACGACACAGAGGTAGGTACAGCAGTGGCCTTCCGTACTGCTATATATAGTATACTGGTGGTCACTGTGTCAGCAAACTGCAAAACTAAAATGCACCACAGGTATAGAATGTAGATGGATAGTATACTTAATGACGACACAGAGGTAGGTACAGCAGTGGCCTACTGTACCGTAATGCTATATATTATATACTGGTGGTCACTGGTCAGCAAAACTCTGCACTGTACTCCTCCTATATAATATTATACTGGTGGTCCCCAGTCCCCACAATAAAGGAGCACACTGAGCACAGATATGGAGTGTTTTTCAGGCAGACAATTTATACTGGTGGTCACTGTCAGCAAAACTCTGCACTGTTCTCCTGCTATATAATACAGCTGCTCCCCAGTCCCCACAATTAAGCAGTGTGAGCACAGATATATGCAGCACACTGAGCACAGATATGGAGCCCAGTGTACTCCGCAGCAGAAAACGAGCTTTATGGTAAGAACTTACCTTTGTTAAAACTCTTTCTGCGAGGTACACTGGGCTCCACAAGGCGCCCACCCTGACGCACTTAGCTTCTTTGGGTTGGTATGGCATTAGCCCCTGACAAGCTGTTGGTGTTGGCCTGTTGATGCCTCGGATCAAGATCCTACTCTACACCCCATTGTCCATTCCTTGTGGAGCCCAGTGTACCTCGCAGAAATAGTTTTAACAAAGGTAAGTTCTTACCATAAAACTCGTTTTCGTCAGTACTTTCCTGAAAAGGATCGAAAAGCAGAAGCGTGGATTAGGAATCCCTTCAGTGCTGAAGCGACTGCAAATGCTTGTTTGCCACTTTCAGTGGCTAAAAAATTGATTGATCTCTCCTGTGATGAGACACTGAAGCTGAGATACTCTGAACAACAACAAAGGGAGAGCGACCTGGCACCAGTATAAATTGTAACAAAATAAGAGAGACCAAGGATTGGACAATTATTAGAGAGGAAGAACCTTTCAATTGTAAATCCTGTTGGTGGTGCGCCCAGAGCTAGAAAGTACATGTACTTGAAAAATGGAGAGAAAGAAAGCTCTTGTGTGGGCGCACTCTTAAGAGAAGAAAGAAAAGATATTCTTCAGATATATATCTAAAAGATATTTAAAACATATGTTTATTTAACAATAAATTAAAAAGTTGATAGTATCCCACTGAGATCAAAAAGAACAAGATTTTTTTTTTGTATTTTTATTAATTATATCAAATGAGGAAAAATATGCGAAAAAAATAGGTAATGTTCTGGTCTGAATAGTCACATGCGACAGATTCGAAAGGTTGCAGACACCTGATAGTCTGACAGCCGTTTCTCTCGACCAGCACAGAAATTCTGTGTTAATAAGACCAAGCAGGAAGATCAAAATTAATGTCTTTGAGAGCCCACTAAGCGGGTCAATCCTGGACAGATTAATGGTCACCTGTTCATGTGGCACAATTTACCAACATATCTTAAACATTCCTGAGCGTATATTAGTAGACGTGAGAATTGGAAGGGAGAAGTAAGATGAAGCAATGAGGCAAAGGGAAAACCCAGATTGAATGGAGGATGGGGGAAGGGGAAGGAGTGAGTAGTGGTGATACTGCTGTTGGTGTCCACCCTTGAAATGAAGGGGAATATCCTTCTCTACAACACCAGGTATTCCCAGGGAGTCTCCTCTCAGGTACTGACCTGGCCCACCGCTGTTTGGCTTCCAAGATCGGACGAGATCGGGCATTAACAGCGGGGTATGATAGTAGAGAGGCTATCTACCAATGAGAGTGCACCTATGTTGGAAAGGTGAAGGGGTAAGATGATAGAAAAGTAGATGTGAGAGAAAACAGGAAAGAGTCTGATAGATATGTGGATCTGCTTTCCACGTTAGGCAAGGTGAGTCAGTCACTGTTGGTGACGTTGTGCACCCTGGATCGTGGATGAGAGTCCACTGAAAAGAGGGGGTGGGCCAGTGAGGATGGGAGAGGAAAGGGGGGGAGGGGAGAAAAAAGAAAAGAAAGAAAAGAAAGAAAAAAAAGAAAGAGAGAGAGATAAAGATTAACAGAAAGGAAAAAGTGTCTGAATATGAAAAACGATTATGGCATGAGGAACAGTGTCAGGTAAATTTGTGAATCACAATAAAGAAAACAGATATGTTTAGTGCCACAATAAAGATAACAGTTATGTTTTAGTGCCACAATAAGTATAACAGATATTTTTGGCACATAGGCACTTATGAGTACAATGATATGGGTTAACTGTTATTGTGAGGGCAGGGCAAAAGGTCACCAATGAGTCAAATGATAACGATTCAAAAGCCAGTACAATGCACTACTCAGATGAGAATAGGTGACAGAATGTGCAGCAGGTTGGTTAACCTATGTACATGAGAATTAGTGAAGACAAAACCAGGGAAAAAGAAATCCCAAAAGTTATGATCACTAGTATACCTTTATACACATGTCACCATGAACATTTAACAGTTAATGTTTAATGTGCAGCAGGTTGGTTAGCCTATGGACTTGCTGATTGATTTAACAATTAATGTTAAAGTGCAGCAGGTTAATTAACCTATATGTTTGCAAATTATGTGCAGAAAGGGGGAAGTCCCAGAGGTTATACTCCCTAGTATATCTAATACATTGTATACATATCACCACACCAGTTTTAAATATAGAAAATGATACTCATAGTGTTATGGTGTCACAATTCAGGAGCTGGTGGTGACCAGAAAAACCTCCATTGAAGAATCTCCTGCTGGGATCCGTGGAAAACGCGTTTCGCCCGTTGGGCTTGTTCACTTCCGGGATCTCACATCAGCAATCTCAGTATGTGGTTTAAAAACCTTGTTAATTGGTATAGCAGTCAATTAGATTTATGCCTACTGATTAGCGGGGATGATATGAGTGTGGGCTGTGGGAGCGTATTGTCAGCGCTTCCTGGCCGGCGTCATCAGCACGTGAACAGATTGGGTTCAATGGGGAAGCGGCGCTGGTGGACATGCGCGATGGAGAGAAACCCGTCGCCATGGCAACCCGGCGCACGGAGCGGCGCCATATTGGAAGAGGGCACGCCAGGGGCCGATATGAGAAATCGCCCTGTGATATTGATGCCTGTGGTATGGAGAGCGGCACCCTGTTGAGTGGTGTATTGGGTGGTGATGGATAGATATGTCATGTAAATACGAAATTAGCTATGTGTTTTGGTGCTCACTGATTAGTGTCCCGCCGGGGATGCGGACGGGTATTATCACTTATAGCAGAAGCTATGAGAAAAGAGAAGGGGAGCACATCATTAGATGAGCTGCTCTGGGCATGGAAATAGGACGAAATAGGACGACAAGAACATGTGGTCCTTTGGGGTACACCTGGACCAAAAATATGGACTGTGTGAAATGAAATTGTGGAAGTGGTATATAACAGTTAAAAACTTGGATTATGAAACCTGGATGTTGGTGGGTGGAAACATGTAAGCGGCGCACTAGGGATCTGAGGGGGTTTGGAGGAAGAAGAAAAAGAAAAAGAAAAAGGGGGACATGGAAGAGGAAAAGCAGGAATGAGGAAGAAAAGAGGGACATGCCTGTGACCCTGTTGATGGGTTCACAGGAAGGTGATAAAGGACAGTGTGTCTGTGTTGCTGGGGGATAATGTGATAAGGAAAAATATGCAGGGACAACCTGGGAAGGGAAAACAGAGGAAAACATCAATTAGAAGGGATGGTGAAAATGAAGAAGAGAAAGGATGAACTGGTGATGTGCTGATGATTGCAGCGGGGATGTTGAATTGAAGTGGGGGGGCAGTGAGTGATTTGTAGGCTAAATTGGGGGGTGACAGAGGAAAGGTGCATGGGGACCTGAGGGTGATATGGGGACTGGGAAATGAGAGATAAGGTGGGATGCCCTTAAGTCTTTCTCTCCATTTTTCAAATACTCTGAACAACCTCTTGCAAACTTCTGGATCTCGGTTCAACAGGAATACCCAGACATGTCATGTGCTGCATTGAAGGTGCTGACGTCATTTACATCTACCTACCTTTGTGAAGCTGGATTTTCAGCTTTAACATTACTGAAAAATAGGTACTGATCCCGTCTCGCTGTTGAAGATGACATTCACCTTTACCCCGTTTCAAGAATTTGTGTTCAACACTACAAGCTTAGCTCACCCATCCCATTAATTAAGACGTAATTAAAGTTTTTGTTATTATATAAATGAGTTCTAGTTATTGAAAAGTGTCACACCATGCTATTTTGCAATTATTTTGTCTTCTTTTATCTGTTTATCAAGCGGCCTTGGTGTTATTTCTTTCTGTATAATTGGCTGACCACTCAAAATAAAGAATTCGTAAAAAAAAAACAAAACAGGAAAGTATCATGTTCTCTACATTTGTGCATTTATTTAGTAAGAAAAAAAAATCACCAGATCTTAAAAATAAAGTGTGAGACTTATAAATATATATGGATATTCGGCAGTAACTTGATGGGGTCACATAAAAAAATGTTTTGTCAGATGGGGTCCCAGAGCAAAATAGTTTGAAAACCCCTGCTCTAAGGAAATAAATTTGATGTTCCAGCAGGCTTTGAGAAGTACTAGGAAAAGTAACAATGGTGTCCCACGCAGGCAGCATAGATATTAGCCTGTGGTATACAATTTGTTATGTAATTTATGTACTTACCATTTGCTCAAATGTTTAACTGTCATGCAAAACTGTTAAAGAGACTGTTCTCTATTGAACTTTGAATAATGGCCCTCATTCCGAGTTGTTCGCTCGCAAGCTGCTTTTAGCGGCTTTGCACACGCTAAGCCGCCGCCTACTGGGAGTGAATCTTAGCTTATCAAAATTGCGAACGTAAGATTAGCAAAATAGCGAATAGAAACTTCTTAGCAGTTTCTGAGTAGCTCCACACTTACTCGGCATCTGCGATCAGTTCAGTGCTTGTCGTTCCTGGTTTGACGTCACAAACACACCCAGCGTTCGCCCAGACACTCCTCCGTTTCTTCAGCCACTCCCGCGTTTTTCCCAGAAACTGTAGCGTTTTTTCGCACACACCCATAAAATGGCCTGTTTCCTCCCAGAAACACCCACTTCCTGTCAATCACATTACGATCACCAGAACGAAGAAAAAACCTTGTAATGCCGTGAGTAAAATACCTAACTGCATAGCAAATTTACTTGGCGCAGTCGCACTGCGGACATTGCGCATGCGCATTAGCGACTAATCGCTCCATTGCGACAAAAAAATACAGAGCGAACAACTCGGAATGACCACCAATGTGTGTTGCGTGAGGACACGAAAATTCTAGCAGGGTGGTGTGTTACACCCTGCTATATGAGATATTATTGTATAACTGACACTGCGCAGCATGCTACAGCGCATGTCTGTCATTTCACAAGCAGACAATTCCCAGCAGCCTCTGCAGCTGCTCAAGAGGTCAGGAGGTGGGCACATGACCAGTGTCAGGCAAGTGACAGTTGATAGAGAGGAGCAGTTGGGAAGCAGCCATATTAGGAGAATGGGAGAGCTATGAAGCTGCAAACTAACCCCTTCACCAGTGTCTGGACCAGGGTTGCCTACCCTCCCGCATTTAGCGGGAGGCTCCCGATTTTTAAGTGAGCCTCCCGCTGCCCCGCTTACCTTGCCTGCCCTCCCGGTTTTTAAAGCAGCTCCTGTAAATCCGGACAGCGCATGCGCTAGTCCGGAAATGCGGGGGGCGGAGCTTGCACTGAAGAGGTCACAGCTGGCGGCTACCGCGGGGTTGTGGGTAGCGGTGGCCGTCCTGCTGTGCATACCGAGTCGGGCAGTCTGAGGCTAAGCGGAGGCAGGAGAATGATTAGCAGAGCAGCTGGTCTATTGACAGCCAGTTGCTCTGCTTTACTGCTGCTGGCCCCGCCCACCTCACTCAGAGTGGGCTGCGTGTAACACACAGCCCAGCTTACCTCTTCCTGGTCCTGCAATCTGCTTATGGCTACCCGGTGCTGACTCCCCCACTACACTATCCTGGGACAGCTCCCTGATCCTCACAGGAAAGAGCAGCAAAGCCAGCAGGTGGGTGCTGTGTGTACTGGGGTTTATATGGGGAAGGGAAAGGGGGGGAGGGGGGGGGATGTTTGGGCTGTGTATAATATAATGTTATATGGTACTTTGTGTAATATGGGGGAGGGCTGTGTATAATGTAATGTGCTATTTGGACGTAATATGGGGTGGGGGCTGTGTGTGCTGTGCATAATGTAATATGGTAGTGGGTGTAATACTGGGGAGGGGAACTGTGTGAAATGTAAAGTGTTACTGTGTGTAATGTTGGGGGGGGGGGGGCTGTGTATAATATAATGCAGGCTTGCATACCGTCCCGCTGCATCCACCCACCCCCCGCCCCCCACCCAACCCTCGGTTTTCAGTGTCTCACTGTGAAAAATCAGGACTGTGCATGCGCTAGTCCGGAAATGCCGCAGGCGGGGCCTGCATAGGAGACTTCATGACGGATGCGCTGTTTCGCCAGGGATGGATGCGCTTCGGGAGAGAGGGTCAATCCGGCTCCTGCAAGTGTGCTGTATCCTAAATTCCATCCTCAGTGCAGGGAGCTGCTGGTGAGGGAAGAGCTAGTGTATTCGTCATTTACCCAGGCACTTAGCGCCACCTTCCCCCTCTGCAGCCAGTGCAGAACACTGCCAGCTGGCACTGCTGCTGGGTAGCTCTTTCCTGTGTCAATATGTACCCTGGTCCAGCTGCTGCTTTGTTTAGAGGCGGAACTACCGCCAGTGCAACCAGTGCGTTGCACTGGGGCCCGCCACTGTCCAGGGGCCCAAAGCATGTAATGAGTCAAACTGACTCATTACATGCCGCTGTGTGCTGCGGGCAACCGCTGCCCGCAGCACACAGCCGCCCGGAGAAAAGCGGAGCGGACACGGGGGGGGGGGAAGAGGAGGAGGGAGCCGCAGCAGCGCTTTGTTACTGGTGGAGGCGCTGCTGCTGCTGTCCCTCTGCTTCACTATAGGCGGTCTTTCGCCGCTGTGAAGCGCATCCAAGCATTCACAGCGGCGGAGGACAGCCTATGGTGAAGGACTGGGACAGCAGCAGCAGCGCCTCCACCAATAACACAGCGCTGCTGCGGCTCCCTCCTCCACCTCCCTCCTCCTCCTTCTCATCCTGCCCGGGAATCGTGATCTCTGCCAAAAGCTGCACCGAGGAGCCCGAGCCAGCGGAGACGGTAAGTATAATTCCTTCCTTCCTTCCCTTCCCTCCCTTCCTTCCCCTTCCTTCCTTCCCATGTGTAAAAAGGGCACGCTGTCTGCCGCCATGTGTAAAACTGGCACGCTGTCTGCCGCCATGTGTAAAATGGTCTCTACCTGGTGTAGTGGTGGTACTGTGCGGCGTAATTTGAATAATGGAGACTACTGTGCACTGTTTTATGAATTGGTATTATTTTGTGATCACACCCCTTCCCCACGAAGCCACGCCCCTATGTATTTTTGCGCGTGCCTGCGATGCGCACTGTCCTTGTTTTGCATGCAGGGGTCGGGCTCCGATGCGTTTCTTGCACACAGTGCTAAAATGTCTAGTTACGGCACTGTTGCTAGGTATCCATTTCTCTGGCCCTGAGCAGGTCCCCCTCACCAGATCCTCTCCAGGGGTGAGGGGGTGGACTTGGATTGGATGGGGGGGCAAAGCATTTTGTCGCACCTGGGCCCACCACTCGCTAGTTCCGCCACTGGCCTTGTTACCCACTCTCACACCCAGAGTGTTACCCACTCACACCGATCACACACCCCAAGCCTGAGGCATTACTGCTGGCATCATTAACGCAAGCTACTGTATGCATATCCCAAATTGTGTGTCACTGACGTTATACAGCAGCGGGCATTCTACAATCCACAATACACAGAAGGGATGTAGTCATGTGACTGACGGTCACATAACCTCTCCCTACATCCTGCCCCCTCACAATCCCAATGGTCGGCATGCCGACCAACAGGGACTCCACAACACCCATAGAGTGGGAATAGAACCCGTGGCAGGATCCTGGCGTCAGTATGCTGGCCGCCGGTCACGCATACCACACCCGATACAGAATAATGATCCCCATTTTCATATAATCAAATCTACCCTTCTGCTGCTCACGTTTTTTTAATTGAGCCTCCCGCTGCCTTGCAATCTTTGCTAGCCCTCCTGGTTTTTCAGTGTCCCTCCATAAAAATCCAGACTGCGCATGCGCGAGTCTGGCAATGCATGGGCCTGCATGGGTTGTGGGTAGCAGTGGCCGTCTCACAGTGCATACTCAGAGTCTGAGTGGAGGCTAGTGTGCTCGTGGTGGCAGTGTCAGCAGCAGAGGCTGCAGTGTCAGCGACTGTGGTGGCTTCTTCTCCCCCCACAGTGGCCTGTTAAAACGTAAGGGAATTTAATAAACTAGACTGCGTCAAGGTGACCATGGTGTCTGGGTTGGCCAGGAGAAAGGGAGGAAGCTGGGTGCTGAATGTCACAGACAATAACTGCACTCTGAAAGTGCACTCACTGACAGACATCTATGCTGTCTCTGGCGGTAGGTAATGTCTGTGACACTCAACACCCAGTTTCTTCCCTTTCTCCTGTCTTTAGGTCTTGGGTTAGTGTAAAAGCAACCAATCTCACAGTGGCCTCACTTAAAAGGAATAAATGTTATTTGTACAGTTGTATATGCAAGTTCTCATTTGGGAGCAAAGGTGTCCAAGGTGATTTTTAAATTAAATAAAGTGATCTCACATTGCCAATAAGCCAGCAGCTCAGCTGCAGGCCACACCCCTGAGTGGCACTATATACTCCCATAGGTGGAGCTAGACACGCCCTTTTGGTGGAATATGACACGCCCCTTCAGCGTTGCATAGCGCATTCTGCTACCACCTGCAATCTCCCTGAAACTAGTTTTCAAAAGTAGGCAAGTATGGTCTTAACGTCAGTGGTTCCCAGCGGAGGCAGAGTAGTAGGCGGTCTCTTTTCTGATATGCCGCATTGGGGTGGTGACGCAGGACCCCCACACCCCATGCAGGCAGATTAAGAGGTGGCCTTCTCCTGGACAGACTGTCAGTAGATATTGAGAGGAGGTATCCAATTCACAGAGGCTGCTGAATAAAAGTGCATCATCTGTCCAGTAACCTATCTGCCCATTTTCTCCAGTAACAGGTTCAGAGCCGGACATAAGCGGCTGGAGAGAGATTTGTAACCCTGCACATCAGCCTGCACACCTCACATGGCTATTTCATGAAAACGGGCTGTGACTGTGATAGTGAGTAAAGTTGCACAATGAAAATAGGATTTTAATCACCTACCAGTAAATCCTTTTCTCGTAGTCCGTAGAGGATACTGGAGTTCCATTTAGTACCATGGGGTATAGACGGGTCCACTAGGAGCCATGGGCACTTCAAGAATTTGATAGTGTGGGCTGGCTCCTCCCTCTATGCCCCTCCTACCAGACTCAGTCTAGGAAACTGTGCCCGAGGAGACGGACATACTTTGAGAGGATAGATAAAAGATAGTGGTGAGATTCCGAACCAGCACACACAAGAGGAAAGCTATGCTAACCCAACTTTAAACAGGAACAGCAACAGCTTAAGCAACAATACTTAACCAAGTAACAGTGCAGGACAAACGAAGCACCGGGTGGGCGACCAGTATCCTCTACGGACTACGAGAAAATCGTATTTTCTCTCATGTCCTAGAGGATACAGGGGTTCCATTTAGTACCATGGGAATGTACCAAAGCTCACAAACTGGGTGGAAGAGTGCTGAGGTTCCTGCAGAACTGATTGACCAAACTGAAGGTCCTCAGAGGCCAAAGCATCGAACTTGTAAAATTTCGAACTTGACCAAGTAGCTGCTCGGCAGAGCTTTAAAGCTGAGACACCCAGGGCAGCCGCCCAGGAAGAACCCACCGGCCTAAGAGAGTGGGCCTGTACAGATTTCAGAAACGGCAAATCTGCCGTGGAATAAGCATGCTGGATAGTGAACCCGATCCAGCGTGCAGTTGTCTGCTTTGAAACTGGATACCCAATTTTATTGGGATCATATAGAACGAACAGTGAGTCGGATTTCCTATGACGAGCGGTTCTCTTTACATATACCTTCAAAGCCCTCACAACATCCAAGGACTTTGAAGTAGCAGAGGTGTCCGTTAAAGCCGGAACCACAATAGGTTGGTTGATGTGAAATGCGGATACCACCTTAGGAAGAAATTGCTGACGAGTTCTGAGTTCAGCTCTGTCTTCATGAAAAATTAAGTAGGGACTTTTGTGAGACAACGCCCCTATCTACGACAGACGTTTTTGCTGAAACCAACAGTGTGACGATCTTCCATGTAAGGTACTTAACGTCAACCTCCTGTAACGGTTCAAACCAGTACGATTAGAGGAACTGCAGCACCAATTTGAAATTTCAAGGTGCCATGGGAGGCACAAAGGGAGGCTGATTGCGCAGAACACCTTTCAAAAACATCTGTGTCAGGAATCGGCATTCAGTGGCATCTCACTTACCAGCGTGCTGGTATGCAGGCCTCCGGAGGTCACGGCCCCAGTCTGCAGCTGCATGAATGCTCTGTCAGCGGGCACGGTGCCCATCGTCATTGTGTACCCCTGAAGTCCATGTAGTGTGTACCCACCATCTGTGCAGCATGGGCGCCGCCATGACACTTGCGGTCAGCTGACCTGCAAACACCCAATCCTGCGCTGTGTCTGCACACATGATTCAAGCATCCAATGCCTGCTGACCAGGGGGTACAACGCGACACATCCAGTGTACAGCATTTCCTCGCTCCAGTCTTCTGTCTCCAGTGATTGCCTTGCTCCAGTGTCTCCGTGGAACTACAGGCTCCAGCCATCCAAGTCTGCTACAACTCCTTCCACAGTCCGCTTCCACCTCAGCATGCAGTAAGAGACTCTCCAGGTGCTACTTACCATTCTCACCTGTGTGTTGTTATCTGCATTCAGCACTGTGCTAGTCCATCTGGCACTTAAAACAACCAGCTTGCAATTACAAACTGTCTCCTGCTTTGGCCTTGCTTGGCTTTGTGGACTTGTGCATATAAACAGACTGGGGTATATTTACTAAGGTCCCGATTTTGACTGAGATGCCGTTTTTTCTTCAAAGTGTCATCTCGGTAATTTACTAAGCAAAAATCACGGCAGTGATGAGGGCATTCGTATTTTTTGGGAAGTTTTAGAAAAAAAACACGAATAAATACACCAACGGTCAAAGGCGGCTGTTTAGGTATGAATCACGGTCATTTACTAACCATTCGTATTTAATGTGTACCGTGAAAATGCCTTTGCGGTCGTGAAAAAATACAAATCGTAAAAAAGTGCTAAAAAAAAGTAGACCTGCTTTTGATAAGCGTGTTTACATGAGTATTCAATTATCCATTATTTACACCTGAATGTTTGGCCCTATAAAACAGTCCCAGGCACATTTTGAATAACTCTCACTCTGAAATGACTGCTGTTGTGTGTGCTACTGTTTTTCTGGTTGCTGGGGGATACCTGACACTGCTCAAGAAATCAGGCCCAGGTAAGTGAACATGTTCAGCAGGTTGTACAGGTGCCGCGGAGGCTGCGCCTGCCTCTTTTTTTTAGGGGGCGTTTAAACTTAAACACATTGTCTGATGAATAACTTACAGTGTCACTCATTAGCACATTAAACCATACACACATTGCGTATTTTTAAATGATTTGCACGGACACAGGCATTTTTGGGGATACAATAACAAATATTTTATTGTGTTTCAAACATTTTATGCACCCTTCCTTATTTTTTTTTTGTGTGTGCTGGGTGCAGAGGTTTGACCAGGGTCGTTGGCTCGTGTTCTGCTGGAGCGTCGAACAGGGGAGGTAACTAGGGTCTGGCTTGGTGTTGTAGTTCCCGAGCTTGAGCTGACTTGTTGGGATGCCATCACAGTAATACTTTGGCTGAGGTTGTGTATGCTCGCATTCAGTTGGGTATTTGTGGCAGTGTGGCTGGCAATAATGCGCGATAAATTTTCGTTAACCAATTGGTTGTGCTGGATTATTTGGATTAGGGCTTGTTGCTGCCGCTGTTGTTCATCTATGATTCTAGATAAATTTGCCAGCATTTAAGTGTTGTCCGCCCTAATTTGTTCCATAGATGTTGCAATTCTTCCTACCTGAACAATCAGTCTGCCTGTGTTCCGACTGATGCGAGGAAAATGATGGGGCAGACTGGCAAGGTGTTGGGTGTGGGTGTTCAGGTAGGCCGAGTTTTGGGCCTGTTGTGTGGCCCAACTGTTCCAAAAGTCAGGGGACATTTCTTGCTGGGGTGGTGGTGGCATCAATTGTGTGCTAACGGATGCTTGTGGTATGTCCTGCTGCGGGGTTGGCTGGGTAGGATCAATGGGCTGCAGGTGTAGGGTGAAGGTCGCCTGCTGGTCAGTTTCCTGCTGTGCGTCCTCGACCATGATGGGTGGTTCTGTATGGGGTTGATAACAACCACTATTTAGTATAAATAATATATTTTTGGTTGGCCAAAACATGGCTTACTTAATAATACTCATGTTGAAAATGGTACAGAGTTTGTGTGTTCAAATTATCTCTGAATCTTACCTTTGTAAACACATATGTGCCTTCAAATTAACAAAACAGAATAGTATTAAACATTTGTAAGTTCAAGGACTCTAAGCCATAATGAATTTGCAAACACGAAGATCTGTCCCCATTTTAAATGAATGCATTTCAACATTGTGTATGCCCCTTCCTTTTGTGAACCACACACATTGCAGTAAATGTGGTATGTTACACACTCATAAATTGATAAAGCCAGGCAGTGGGTTTTTTTTTTAACAAATTGTTTACTTTTTAAAAAATTATGTAATCTTAAAGAACCATGCAAATGTCTTAAGGTGGCCTATGTTTCGAAATGGAGATGTTGGCCATGGCAATCTTTTTTATTTATTTAAATGTAATTTTTTAAAATGTGTTTACAAGTAATTTTCAAAAAAATGTTTGCTATGGCCAACATCACATCTGATAATGTAAAACAAAATTATACACACATACCATGTGCTTGTTGTTGTGATTTTTGGCTGGAATAAGAAATTACACAAATATAATTGTATTGACACTACACAAACAGTGGTGCAGCAGAAATAACCAGGAGAAGACCTAAGGATTTGAAAAGACAATGATATGTGCAAGGTGATCAAGGCACAAGCCAAACAGAGAGGAACCAAATTGTTAAAGTTTAATTTCTCTATCGTCCTAGTGGATGCTGGGGTTCCTGAAAGAACCATGGGGAATAGCGGCTCCGCAGGAGACAGGGCACAAAAAGTAAAGCTTTTTCCGATCAGGTGGTGTGCACTGGCTCCTCCCCCTATGACCCTCCTCCAGACTCCAGTTAGATTTTTGTGCCCGGCCGAGAAGGGTGCAATCTAGGTGGCTCTCCTAAAGAGCTGCTTAGAAAAAGTTTAGCTAGGTTTTTTATTTTACAGTGATTCCTGCTGGCAACAGGATCACTGCAGCGAGGGACTGAGGGGAGAAGGAGTCAACTCACCTGCGTGCAGGATGGATTGGTTTCTTGGCTACTGGACATCAAGCTCCAGAGGGACGATCACAGGTACAGCCTGGATGGTCACCGGAGCCACGCCGCCGGCCCCCTTGCAGATGCTGAAATCAGAAGAGGTCCAGAATCGGCGGCTGAAGACTCCTGCAGTCTTCTAAAGGTAGCGCACAGCACTGCAGCTGTGCGCCATTTTCCTCTCAGCACACTTCACACGGCAGTCACTGAGGGTGCAGGGCGCTGGGAGGGGGGCGCCCTGGGAGGCAAATGATTACCTAAAAAGGCTAAAAATACCTCACATATAGCCCTAGAGGCTATATGGAGATATTTAACCCCTGCCTAATTTTTCTAAATAGCGGGAGACGAGCCCGCCAGAAAAGGGGCGGGGCCTATCTCCTCAGCACACGGCGCCATTTCCTCTCACAGCTCCGCTGGTCAGGACGGCTCCCAAGTCTCTCCCCTGCACTGCACTACAGAAACAGGGTAAAACAGAGAGGGGGGGCACATTTATGGCGATATTTTGATATAACAAAGCAGCTATAAGGGAGCACTTATTATAAGGCTATCCCTGATATATATATAGCGCTTTTGGTGTGTGCTGGCAAACTCTCCCTCTGTCTCCCCAAAGGGCTAGTGGGTCCTGTCTTCGTTAGGAGCATTCCCTGTGTGTCTGCTGTGTGTCGGTACGTGTGTGTCGACATGTATGAGGACGATATTGGTGTGGAGGCGGAGCAATTGCCAAATATGAGGATGTCACCCCCTAGGGAGTCGACACCAGAATGGATGCCTTTATTTTATGGAACTACGGGATAGTGTCAACACGCTAAAGCAGTCGTTTGACGACATGAGACGGCCGGACAATCAATTAGTGCCTGTCCAGGCGACTCAAACACCGTCAGGGGCTGTGAAAACGCCCTTTGCCTCAGTCGGTCGACACAGACCCAGACACAGGCGATGACTCCAGTGGTGACGGTGACGAATCAACCGTATTTTCCAGTAGGGCCACACGTTATATGATTTTGGCAATGAAGGAGGCGTTACATTTAGCTGATACTACAGGTACCACTAAACAGGGTATTTATGTGGGGTATGAAAAAACTACCTATAGTTTTTCCTGAATCAGAAGAACTAAATGACGTGTGTAATGAAGCGTGGGGTGCCCCTGATAAAAAGCTGATAATTTCAAAGAAATTATTGGCATTATACCCTTTCCCGCCAGAGGTTAGGGAGCGCTGGGAAACACCTCCTAGGGTGGACAAGGCGCTAACACGCTTATCTAAACAAGTGGCGTTACCCTCTCCTGAGACGGCCGCACTTAAAGATCCATCAGATAGGAGGATGGAAAATATCCAAAAAAGTATATACACACATGCAGGTGTTATACTACGACCAGCTGTAGCGACTGCCTGGATGGGCAGTGCGGGGGTAGTTTGGTCAGAGTCCCTGATTGAAAAATTGATACCCTGGACAGGGACAATATTTTTACTGTCGTTAGAACAAATAAAGGATGCATTTCTTTATATGCGTGATGCACAGAGGGGATATATGCACACTGGCATCACGGGTAAGTGCTATGTCCATTTCGGCCAGAAGAGCTTTATGGACGCGACAGTGGACAGGCGATGCGGATTCAAAACGGCATATGGAAGTTTTGCCGTATAAAGGGGAGGAGTATATTTGGAGTCGGTCTATCAGATTTGGTGGCCACGGCTACAGCCGGGAAATCCACCTTTCTACCTCAAGTCACTCCCCAACAGAAAAAAGGCACCGACTTTTCAACCGCAGCCCTTTCGTTCCTTTAAAAATAAGAGAGCAAAGGGCTATTCATATCTGCCACGAGGCAAAGGTCGAGGGAAGAGACAGCAACACGCAGCTCCTTCCCAGGATCAGAAGCCCTCCCCGGCTTCTACAAAAGCCTCAGCATGACGCTGGGGCTTCTCAAGCGGACTCGGGACGGTGGGGGGTCGTCTAAAAAATTACAGCGCGCAGTGGGCTCACTCGCAAGTAGATCCCTGGATCCTGCAGATAATATCTCAGGGATACAGGTTGGAATTAGAGACAGATCCACCTCGCCGTTTCCTGAAGTCTGCTTTACCAACGTCCCCCTCCGAAAGGGAGACGGTTTTGGAAGCCATTCACAAGCTGTACTCTCAGCAGGTGATAGTCAAGGTACCTCTTCTGCAACAAGGGAAGGGGTATTATTCCACTCTTTTTGTGGTACCGAAGCCGGATGGCTCGGTAAGGCCTATTCTAAATCTGAAGTCCTTGAACCTGTACATAAAGAAGTTCAAGTTCAAAATGGAGTCACTCAGAGCAGTGATAGCGAACCTGGAAGAGGGGGACTTTATGGTATCCTTGGACATCAAGGATGCGTATCTCCACGTTCCAATTTACCCCTCACACCAGGGGTACCTCAGGTTCGTTGTACAAAACTGTCACTATCAGTTTCAGACGCTGCCGTTCGGATTGTCCACGGCACCTCGGATCTTTACAAAGGTAATGGCCGAGATGATGATTCTTCTTCGAAGAAAAGGGCGTATTAATTATCCCATACTTGGACGATCTCCTAATAGGGCGAGGTCCAGAGAACAGCTAGAGATGGGATTAGCACTGTCTCAAGAAGTGCTAAAAACAGCACGGGTGGATTCTGAATATTCCAAAATCCCAGTTAATGCCGACAACTCGTCTGCTGTTCCTAGGGATGATTCTGGACACGGTTCAGAAAAAAGGTTTTTCTCCCGGAGGAAAAAGCCAAGGAGTTATCCGAGCTTGTCAGGAACCTCCTAAAACCAGGAAAGGTGTCTGTACATCAATGCACAAGAGTCCTGGGAAAAATGGTGGCTTCTTACGAAGCAATTCCATTCGGCAGATTCCACGCAAGAATTTTCCAAAGGGATCTGTTGGACAAATGGTCAGGGTCGCATCTTCAGATGCACCTGCGGATAACCCCTGTCTCCAAGGACAAGGGTGTCTCTTCTGTGGTGGTTGCAGAGTGCTCATCTATTGGAGGGCCGCAGATTCGGCATACAGGATTGGATCCTGGTGACCACGGACGCCAGCCTGAGAGGCTGGGGAGCAGTCACACAAGGAAGAAACTTCCAGGGAGTATGGACGAGCCTGGAAACGTCTCTTCACATAAACATTCTGGAACTAAGAGCAATATACAATGCTCTAAGCCAGGCAGAACCTCTGCTTCAGGGAAAACCGGTGTTGATCCAGTCGGACAACATCACGGCAGTCGCCCATGTGAACAGACAGGGCGGCACAAGAAGCAGGAGTGCAATGGCAGAAGCTGCAAGGATTCTTCGCTGGGCAGAGAATCATGTGATAGCACTGTCAGCAGTGTTCATCCCGGGAGTGGACAACTGGGATGCAGACTTCCTCAGCAGACACGATCTTCACCCGGGAGAGTGGGGACTTCATCCAGAAGTCTTCCACATGCTGGTAACCCGTTGGGAAAGACCAATGGTGGACATGATGGCGTCTCGCCTCAACAAAAAACTGGACAGGTATTGCGCCAGGTCAAGAGATCCGCAGGCAATAGCTGTGGACGCGCTGGTAAACGCCTTGGGTGTACCAGTCGGTGTATGTGTTTCCTCCTCTGCCTCTCATACCAAAAGTATTGAGAATTATACGGCAAAGATGCGTAAGAACGATACTAGTGGTTCCGGATTGGCCAAGAAGGACTTGGTACCCGGAACTTCAAGAGATGATCACGGAAGATCCGTGGCCTCTACCTCTAAGGAGGGACTTGCTTCAGCAGGGTCCCTGTCTGTTTCAAGACTTGCTGCGTTTGACGGCATGGCGGATTGAACGCCGGATCCTAAAGGAAAAGGCATGCCGGAAGAAGTCATTCCTACTTTGATTAAAGCAAGGAAGGAAGTAACCGTGCAACGTTATCACCGAATTTGGCGAAAATATGTTGCGTGGTGCGAAGATCGGAGTGCTCCGACGGAGGAATTTCAACTGGGTCGATTCCTACATTTCCTGCAATCAGGATTGTCTATGGGTCTCAAATTGGGATCTATTAAGGTTCAAATTTCGGGCCCTGTCGATTTTCTTTCAAAAAGAATTGGCTTCAGTCCCTGAAGTCCAGACCTTTGTTAAGGGAGTGCTGCATATACAGCCTCCTGTGGTGCCTCCAGTGGCACCGTGGGATCTCAATGTGGTTTTGGAATTTCTAAAATCTCATTGGTTTGAACCACTAAAAAAGGTGGATTTAAAATATCTCACATGGAAAGTGACCATGTTACTAGCCCTGGCTTCGGCCAGGAGAGTGTCAGAACTGGCAGCTTTATCTTACAAAAGCCCTTATCTGATTTTCCATTCGGACAGGGCAGAACTGCGGACTGTCCGCATTTTCCTCCCTAAGGTGGTGTCAGCATTTCATCTGAACCAGCCTATTGTAGTGCCTGCGGCTACAAGTGACTTGGAGGACTCCAAGTTACTGGACGTTGTCAGAGCATTAAAAATATATATTGCAAGGACAGCTGGAGTCAGAAAATCTGACTCGTTGTTTATATTGTATGCACCCAACAAGATGGGTGCTCCTGCGTCTAAGCAGACGATTGCTCGTTGGATCTGTAGCACAATCCAACTTGCACATTCTGTGGCAGGCCTGCCACAGCCTAAATCTGTAAAGGCCCACTCCAAGGAAGGTGAGGCTTATCTTGGGCGGCTGCCCGAGGGGTCTCGGCATTACAACTTTGCCGAGCAGCTACGTGGTCAGGGGAGAACACGTTTTGTAAAATTTTACAAATTTGATACTCTGGCTAAGGAGGACCTGGAGTTCTCTCATTCGGGTGCTGCAGAGTCATCCGCACTCCTCCCGCCCGTTTGGGAGCTTTGGTATAATCCCCATGGTCCTTTCAGGAACCCCAGCATCCACTAGGACGATAGAGAAAATAAGATTTTACTTACCGATAAATCTATTTCTCGGAGTCCGTAGTGGATGCTGGGCGCCCATCCCAAGTGCGGATTATCTGCATAAATTGTACATAGTTATTGTTAACTAATTCGGGTTATTGTTGAAGGAAGCCATCTTTCAGAGGCTCCGCTGTTATCATACTGTTAACTGGGTTTAGATCACAAGTTGTACGGTGTGATTGGTGTGGCTGGTATGAGTCTTACCCGGGATTCAAAATCTCCCTTATTGTGTACGCTCGTCCGGGCACAGTACCTAACTGGAGTCTGGAGGAGGGTCATAGGGGGAGGAGCCAGTGCACACCACCTGATTCGGAAAAAGCTTTACTTTTTTGTGCCCTGTCTCCTGCGGAGCCGCTATTCCCCATGGTCCTTTCAGGAACCCCAGCATCCACTACGGACTCCGAGAAATAGATTTATCGGTAAGTAAAATCTTATTTTTACACTTTTTATGCATAGAACACCTTGCACATATCATTGGTTTGTGAAAACATTATGCCTTATCAAGGTTAATTCATAGACCACACTGTTTTACTTTATAATTACAATTTTCTTTTAGGTTTACTCACCAGACAGCTGAGGTGATTTGTGGCTCCTCGCTTTCTGGACTCTCCAAAATTGGCTGTGGGGGCAGGGGCAACACTGCGGAGATGCGCCTCCGGGGTGGTGATGATGTAGCCGCAGACTCAGGCTCAAGACGACGTGTCTTGCTTGGCCTACTAGGCACACTCACCGAGCCCTGTGATGTTCGCCTTAGTGGAGGGCGGCTTGCAGAAGAAGAACCTATGGTTATAAGAGAAACATTAATATTTGTTTTTTCTATGTGTTTGCTGAATATGTGATTACAGTGAATTCTTACCTGTTTCGCCAGCATCTGCATCACTTGGCAGTGTTGGCTGGGGCCTGGCTGTGGTGCTTCTCTGGCGTACTGTTGAAAAATTATACAATACCAAATTACCATACTTTGAATACTCATTGTTATGTGAATTTCCTTATTGTGATGTAAACATCTGGAACCTAATGATAAGTAAACCATTTTATGTTTAATGTATTCAGGATTACTTCATTGGGTGTGTATATCTTGAAATCAGATTATATTACACTAAATAATGCATACACAAAGCCAAATTATGCCCACAAATTAAAAATTTTTATGTGTTATAAAAAAAATTAAAAAAACAACAATATTGCACGCTAAGCTTACAAATTTAAAGCAACAAATACAACACTAGCCAAAATAAATTGCATTATAAAATTAAATAAAAACTAAAAAAAAAAACAAGGACAACACACAATAAACAGAATAGCCAAAATAAATATTATTGGTAAATATTGTTAACATAAAATTCAGTTATGGACAAGCTGGATCTCTGATTATGTATTAGAACTAGAGATGAGCGCCTGAAATTTTTCGGGTTTTGTGTTTTGGTTTTGGGTTCGGTTCCGCGGGCCGTGTTTTGGGTTCGAACGCGTTTTGGCAAAACCTCACCGAATTTTTTTTGTCGATTCGGGTGTGTTTTGGATTCGGGTGTTTTTTTCAAAAAAACACTAAAAAACAGCTTAAATCATAGAATTTGGGAGTCATTTTGATCCCAAAGTATTATTAACCTCAAAAACCATAATTTACACTCATTTTCAGTCTATTCTGAATACCTCACACCTCACAATATTATTTTTAGTCCTAAAATTTGCACCGAGGTCGCTGTGTGAGTAAGATAAGCGACCCTAGTGGCCGACACAAACACCGGGCCCATCTAGGAGTGGCACTGCAGTGTCACGCAGGATGTCCCTTCCAAAAAACCCTCCCCAAACAGCACATGACGCAAAGAAAAAAAGAGGCGCAATGAGGTAGCTGTGTGAGTAAGATTAGCGACCCTAGTGGCCGACACAAACACCGGCCCATCTAGGAGTGGCACTGCAGTGTCACGCAGGATGTCCCTTCCAAAAAACCCTCCCCAAACAGCACATGACGCAAAGAAAAAAAGAGGCGCAATGAGGTAGCTGACTGTGTGAGTAAGATTAGCGACCCTAGTGGCCGACACAAACACCGGGCCCATCTAGGAGTGGCACTGCAGTGTCACGCAGGATGTCCCTTCCAAAAAACCCTCCCCAATCAGCACATGATGCAAAGAAAAAGAAAAGAAAAAGAGGTGCAAGATGGAATTGTCCTTGGGGCCCTCCCACCCACCCTTATGTTGTATAAACAAAACAGGACATGCACACTTTAACCAACCCATCATTTCAGTGACAGGGTCTGCCACACGACTGTGACTGATATGACGGGTTGGTTTGGACCCCCCCAAAAAAGAAGCAATTAATCTCTCCTTGCACAAACTGGCTCTACAGAGGCAAGATGTCCACCTCATCTTCACCCTCCGATATATCACCGTGTACATCCCCCTCCTCACAGATTATCAATTCGTCCCCACTGGAATCCACCATCTCAGCTCCCTGTGTACTTTGTGGAGGCAATTGCTGCTGGTCAATGTCTCCGCGGAGGAATTGATTATAATTCATTTTAATGAACATCATCTTCTCCACATTTTCTGGATGTAACCTCGTACGCCGATTGCTGACAAGGTGAGCGGCGGCACTAAACACTCTTTCGGAGTACACACTTGTGGGAGGGCAACTTAGGTAGAATAAAGCCAGTTTGTGCAAGGGCCTCCAAATTGCCTCTTTTTCCTGCCAGTATAAGTACGGACTGTGTGACGTGCCTACTTGGATGCGGTCACTCATATAATCCTCCACCATTCTATCAATGTTGAGAGAATCATATGCAGTGACAGTAGACGACATGTCCGTAATCGTTGTCAGGTCCTTCAGTCCGGACCAGATGTCAGCATCAGCAGTCGCTCCAGACTGCCCTGCATCACCGCCAGCGGGTGGGCTCAGAATTCTGAGCCTTTTCCTCGCACCCCCAGTTGCGGGAGAATGTGAAGGAGGAGATGTTGACAGGTCGCGTTCCGCTTGACTTGACAATTTTGTCCACCAGCAGGTCTTTCAACCCCAGCAGACCTGTGTCTGCCGGAAAGAGAGATCCAAGGTAGGCTTTAAATCTAGGATCGAGCACGGTGGCCAAAATGTAGTGCTCTGATTTCAACAGATTGACCACCCGTGAATCCTTGTTAAGCGAATTAAGGGCTGCATCCACAAGTCCCACATGCCTAGCGGAATCGCTCCCTTTTAGCTCCTTCTTCAATGCCTCCAGCTTCTTCTGCAAAAGCCTGATGAGGGGAATGACCTGACTCAGGCTGGCAGTGTCTGAACTGACTTCACGTGTGGCAAGTTCAAAGGGCATCAGAACCTTGCACAACGTTGAAATCATTCTCCACTGCACTTGAGACAGGTGCATTCCACCTACTATATCGTGCTCAATTGTATAGGCTTGAATGGCCTTTTGCTGCTCCTCCAACCTCTGAAGCATATAGAGGGTTGAATTCCACCTCGTTACCACTTCTTGCTTCAGATGATGGCAGGGCAGGTTTCAGTAGTTTTTGGTGGTGCTCCAGTCTTCTGTACGTGGTGCCTGTACGCCGAAAGTGTCCCGCAATTTTTCTGGCCACCGACAGCATCTCTTGCACGCCCCTGTCGTTTTTTAAAAAATTCTGCACCACCAAATTCAAGGTATGTGCAAAACATGGGACGTGCTGGAATTTGCCCATATTTAATGCACACACAATATTGCTGGCGTTGTCCGATGCCACAAATCCACAGGAGAGTCCAATTGGGGTAAGCCATTCCGCGATGATCTTCCTCAGTTGCCGTAAGAGGTTTTCAGCTGTGTGCGTATTCTGGAAAGCGGTGATACAAAGCGTAGCCTGCCTAGGAAAGAGTTGGCGTTTGCGAGATGCTGCTACTGGTGCCGCTGCTGCTGTTCTTGCGGCGGGAGTCCATACATCTACCCAGTGGCTGTCACAGTCATATAGTCCTGACCCTGCCCTGCTCCACTTGTCCACATGTCCGTGGGTTAAGTGGACATTGGGGTACAACTGCATTTTTTAGGACACTGGTGAGTCTTTTTCTGACGTCCGTGTACATTCTCGTATCGCCTGCCTAGAGAAGTGGAACCTAGATGGTATTTGGTAACGGGGGCACACTGCCTCAATAAATTGTCTAGTTCCCTGTGAACTAACGGCGGATACCGGACGCACGTCTAACACCAACATAGTTGTCAAGGACTCAGTTATCCGCTTTGCAGTAGGATGACTGCTGTGATATTTCATCTTCCTCGCAAAGGACTGTTGAACAGTCAATTGCTTACTGGAAGTAGTACAAGTGGGCTTACGACTTCCCCTCTGGGATGACCATCGACTCCCAGCGGCAACAACAGCAGCGCCAGCAGCAGTAGGCGTTACACGCAAGGATGCATCGGAGGAATCCCAGGCAGGAGAGGACTCGTCAGAATTGCCAGTGACATGGCCTGCAGGACTATTGGCATTCCTGGGGAAGGAGGAAATTGACACTGAGGGAGTTGGTGGGGTGGTTTGCGTGAGCTTGGTTACAAGAGGAAGGGATTTACTGGTCAGTGGACTGCTTCCGCTGTCACCCAAAGTTTTTGAACTTGTCACTGACTTATTATGAATGCGCTGCAGGTGACGTATAAGGGAGGATGTTCCGAGGTGGTTAACGTCCTTACCCCTACTTATTACAGCTTGACAAAGGGAACACACGGCTTGACACCTGTTGTCCGCATTTCTGGTGAAATACCTCCACACCGAAGAGCTGATTTTTTTGGTATTTTCACCTGGCATGTCAACGGCCATATTCCTCCCACGGACAACAGGTGTCTCCCCGGGTGCCTGACTTAAACAAACCACCTCACCATCAGAATCCTCCTGGTCAATTTCCTCCCCAGCGCCAGCAACACCCATATCCTCCTCATCCTGGTGTACTTCAACACTGACATCTTCAATCTGACTATCAGGAACTGGACTGCGGGTGCTCCTTCCAGCACTTGCAGGGGGCGTGCAAATGGTGGAAGGCGCATGCTCTTCACGTCCAGTGTTGGGAAGGTCAGGCATCGCAACCGACACAATTGGACTCTCCTTGTGGATTTGGGATTTCGAAGAATGCACAGTTCTTTGCTGTGCTGCTTTTGCCAGCTTGAGTCTTTTCATTTTTCTAGCGAGAGGCTGAGTGCTTCCATCCTCATGTGAAGCTGAACCACTAGCCATGAACATAGGCCAGGGCCTCAGCCGTTCCTTGCCACTCCGTGTGGTAAATGGCATATTGGCAAGTTTACGCTTCTCCTCCGACAATTTTATTTTAGGTTTTGGAGTCCTTTTTTTACTGATATTTGGTGTTTTGGATTTGACATGCTCTGTACTATGACATTGGGCATCGGCCTTGGCAGACGACGTTGCTGGCATTTCATCGTCTCGGCCATGACTAGTGGCAGCAGCTTCAGCACGAGGTGGAAGTGGATCTTGATCTTTCCCTAATTTTGGAACCTCAACATTTTTGTTCTCCATATTTTAATAGGCACAACTAAAAGGCACCTCAGGTAAACAATGGAGATGGATGGATTGGATACTAGTATACAATTATGGACGGGCTGCCGAGTGCCGACACAGAGGTAGCCACAGCCGTGAACTACCGCACTGTACTGTGTCTGCTGCTAATATATAGACTGGTTGATAAAGAGATAGTATACTCGTAACTAGTATGTATGTATAAAGAAAGAAAAAAAAACCACGGTTAGGTGGTATATACAATTATGGACGGGCTGCCGAGTGCCGACACAGAGGTAGTCACAGCCGTGAACTACCGCACTGTACTGTGTCTGCTGCTAATATATAGACTGGTTGATAAAGAGATAGTATACTCGTAACTAGTATGTATGTATAAAGAAAGAAAAAAAAACCACGGTTAGGTGGTATATACAATTATGGACGGGCTGCCGAGTGCCGACACAGAGGTAGCCACAGCCGTGAACTACCGCACTGTACTGTGTCTGCTGCTAATATATAGACTGGTTGATAAAGAGATAGTATACTCGTAACTAGTATGTATGTATAAAGAAAGAAAAAAAAACCACGGTTAGGTGGTATATACAATTATGGACGGGCTGCCGAGTGCCGACACAGAGGTAGCCACAGCCGTGAACTACCGCACTGTACTGTGTCTGCTGCTAATATATAGACTGGTTGATAAAGAGATAGTATACTCGTAACTAGTATGTATGTATAAAGAAAGAAAAAAAAACCACGGTTAGGTGGTATATACAATTATGGACGGGCTGCCGAGTGCCGACACAGAGGTAGCCACAGCCGTGAACTACCGCACTGTACTGTGTCTGCTGCTAATATATAGACTGGTTGATAAAGAGATAGTATACTCGTAACTAGTATGTATGTATAAAGAAAGAAAAAAAAAACCACGGTTAGGTGGTATATACAATTATGGACGGGCTGCCGAGTGCCGACACAGAGGTAGCCACAGCCGTGAACTACCGCACTGTACTGTGTCTGCTGCTAATATATAGACTGGTTGATAAAGAGATAGTATACTCGTAACTAGTATGTATGTATAAAGAAAGAAAAAAAAACCACGGTTAGGTGGTATATACAATTATGGACGGGCTGCCGAGTGCCGACACAGAGGTAGTCACAGCCGTGAACTACCGCACTGTACTGTGTCTGCTGCTAATATATAGACTGGTTGATAAAGAGATAGTATACTCGTAACTAGTATGTATGTATAAAGAAAGAAAAAAAAACCACGGTTAGGTGGTATATACAATTATGGACGGGCTGCCGAGTGCCGACACAGAGGTAGCCACAGCCGTGAACTACCGCACTGTACTGTGTCTGCTGCTAATATATAGACTGGTTGATAAAGAGATAGTATACTCGTAACTAGTATGTATGTATAAAGAAAGAAAAAAAAACCACGGTTAGGTGGTATATACAATTATGGACGGGCTGCCGAGTGCCGACACAGAGGTAGCCACAGCCGTGAACTACCGCACTGTACTGTGTCTGCTGCTAATATATAGACTGGTTGATAAAGAGATAGTATACTCGTAACTAGTATGTATGTATAAAGAAAGAAAAAAAAACCACGGTTAGGTGGTATATACAATTATGGACGGGCTGCCGAGTGCCGACACAGAGGTAGCCACAGCCGTGAACTACCGCACTGTACTGTGTCTGCTGCTAATATATAGACTGGTTGATAAAGAGATAGTATACTCGTAACTAGTATGTATGTATAAAGAAAGAAAAAAAAACCACGGTTAGGTGGTATATACAATTATGGACGGGCTGCCGAGTGCCGACACAGAGGTAGCCACAGCCGTGAACTACCGCACTGTACTGTGTCTGCTGCTAATATAGACTGGTTGATAAAGAGATAGTATACTACTAATATTATATATACTGGTGGTCAGGTCACTGGTCACTAGTCACACTGGCAGTGGCACTCCTGCAGCAAAAGTGTGCACTGTTTAATTTTAATATAATATTATGTACTCCTGGCTCCTGCTATAACCTATAACTGGCACTGCAGTAGTGCTCCCCAGTCTCCCCCACAATTATAAGCTGTGTGAGCTGAGCAGTCAGACAGATATATAATATATATAGATGATGCAGCACACTGGCCTGAGCCTGAGCAGTGCACACAGATATGGTATGTGACTGACTGAGTCACTGTGTGTATCGCTTTTTTCAGGCAGAGAACGGATATATTAAATAAACTGCACTGTGTGTCTGGTGGTCACTCACTATATAATATATTATGTACTCCTGGCTCCTGCTATAACCTATAACTGGCACTGCAGTAGTGCTCCCCAGTCTCCCCCACAATTATAAGCTGTGTGAGCTGAGCAGTCAGACAGATATATATAATATTATATATAGATAATAGATGATGCAGCACACTGGCCTGAGCCTGAGCAGTGCACACAGATATGGTATGTGACTGAGTCACTGTGTGCTGTGTATCGCTTTTTTCAGGCAGAGAACGGATTATAAATAAAACTGGTGGTCACTATCAGCAAAACTCTGCACTGTACTGAGTACTCCTAATGCTCCCCAAAATTAGTAAATCAAGTGTCTCTCTAATCTATTCTAAACGGAGAGGACGCCAGCCACGTCCTCTCCCTATCAATCTCAATGCACGTGTGAAAATGGCGGCGACGCGCGGCTCCTTATATAGAATCCGAGTCTCGCGATAGAATCCGAGCCTCGCGAGAATCCGACAGCGTCATGATGACGTTCGGGCGCGCTCGGGTTAACCGAGCAAGGCGGGAAGATCCGAGTCGCTCGGACCCGTGAAAAAAAACATGAAGTTCTGGCGGGTTCGGATTCAGAGAAACCGAACCCGCTCATCTCTAATTAGAACTACACATACCAGCATGCACTGCAACAGATGTAGCATTCACTTTTAAAAAAACTGACGCAATGCATGATGGGACTTGTAGTTTGCCAACACCTGTAGAGCCACAGGTAGGCCAGGCCTGCACGACATCACCAAAACAATGTAACAATTAAAAAAAAAAATCAGAATTAGCTGAATTACATTTTTATGAAAAAAAAAAAAACACTTTTAAAATTTTAAAACATACTCACCATCCTGCCTTGGCCGGTCAGAATCCCGGACATGAGTGGCACCAACCACTTCGGGTGGAATAAGGGAACGCACAGGCTCCTCCCAATCCCGATAAGTAGCACGGAAGGGGTGTCCACCCCCGGTTTGGCGGGCTGATTTGGCCTCCTTGGCCTTGACACGGCGCTTGATATCATAAAAGCGCTTGCAACACGTGTCCTCAGTCCGCCTCACCACACCCTCACTATTAACTGCCGCAATCACTTTACCCCACAGTACAGACTTCCTACGTGTGGACACCTTGGCAGCATCCTGCCCAAACAATTGCCGATGATGCCTCATCAGCTCCCGCACCAAAGCCATGTTTTCAGCATAGCTGAATTTCAGATTGCACCCAATCTTGGTAGTGGTGCGTGGCTGCGGAGCCACAACACCATCACTATCACTGGAAAACGCAGCAACAGGCACCCCCTCCTCCTCACTAACCTCCTCCCTCTCACTAACCCCCTCCACCTCACTCACCTCCTCGCTCTCACTCACCTCCTCCACCTCACTCACCTCCTCCCTCTCACTCACCTCCTCCACAACACTGACCTCTGACTGAGACATGGGCCCTCATTCCGAGTTGTTCGCTCGCAAGCTACTTTTAGCAGCTTTACACACGCTAAGACGCCGCCTACTGGGAGTGAATCTTAGCTTCTTAAAATTGCGAACGAAAGATTCGCAATATAGCGAAAAGACATCTCTGTGCAGTTTCTGAGTAGCTCGAGACTTACTCGGCATCTGCGATCAGTTCAGTGCTTGTCGTTCCTGGTTTGACGTCACAAACACACCCAGCGTTCGCCCAGACACTCCTCCGTTTCTCCAGCCACTCCCGCGTTTTTCCCAGAAACGGTAGCGTTTTTCCCCACACGCCCATAAAACGGCCTGTTTCCGCCCAGAAACACCCACTTCCTGTCAATCACATTACGATCACCAGAACGAAGAAAAAACCGTGAGTAAAATTCCTAACTGCATAGCAAATTTACTTGGCGCAGTCGCACTGCGGACATTGCGCATGCGCACTAAGCGGAAAATCGCTGCGATGCGAAAAAATTTACCGAGCAAACAACTCGGAATGACCACCATAATCCCAACAAACTACAAATAACACAGAGAAAAAAAAAAGAAAACACACTCCTTCACTACCACTACACACCCAACACACACACTCACTCACTCACTCACTCACTCACTCTCAAACAATGACAATAGACTTTGAACAAAAAAACAAGGACAAAAAAAGTAGACAAACTTTGAAAAAACTACACAACAAGTATGACAAGACTACTTACACACACAGTACAGCACTCAACAATCGCAATAATCCGCACAAAATCCACCAAAAACTCCACCAAACTCACCAACTCCTAACACACCTTCCTCTCTCCTCTCCACTAGCTAAACCCACGAGGTGCGGACGGTTTGGGGCGTTTTTATAGTAATGTGCACAGACACTCCTCCATCACAAATACAACCAATCACGGACGAGTGACAAAAACGAAACTTAGGGGAAAAAAGCGGCCGTGAACGGACAAACACTGCCGTAACCGACATGTGACGCAGTCGTAACAAAAAAACTCAGAACACGGCCGTCAAACCACTAAATCGGCCGCATTCTACCTTACAAAACCACGAATCACATCGACATCGGAACCAAATACAAATACGACAGCTTAGTAAATTAGTCGTAAACAATTCAAAAAGTTGCAACTTTACACTTTCGATGTCATTCATGATGGTACTTTGACCTCAAACGGAAAATTACGAATTTTAGTAAATTTACCCCACTGTGTGAATCTAATGCTGTTGGTTTCAAGACCAATCTTTGGAGTTACTTTTGCCTATGTTCACGGTCATCAGTTGCATTACTATCGTCTGAATATTTGATCCTGTTGCCATCGGCTTCCAGGCCGGTCATCACTGTTATTAATTTCACTGGTTTACAGATCATCACCTGTGACTGTTGTTATATCTCCATCAGCTTCTTTGCTCATACCATCAGTATTGTATTGTGCTTCAGTGACTGTTCATATCCCTGTGTGCTAAATAAATATCATTGCGCACATGCGTAGGAATCTTCTACAGCCTCCTTGTTTCCTCCACCGCAGGACCACGGACCTGAACGGCGGTCAGAGTTTGGGGGCAGGGGCCCTTCAAAGTTTAGTGTCACGACTCGATGGTCAAGAGGCTGCACAACAGCAGATTATACAGTTTCTGCAAGGGATGTCTTCCCGACTGGACACTCTACAACAGTCCCTTCCAAGTTCCGTTTCTCCAGCTCCATCTCCAGCTCCAGTACCCAGTTCCACATCTTCAAGTTCTCCAGTTGCTTCCGTTCCAATATCCCGTCTTTTTCTTCCTACGCCAAGTTAGATGGCAATCCCAAAATGTGTTGTGGATTTTTGAACCAGTGTGAAGTTCACTTTGAATTACTGCCGCACAATTTTCCGACACCCAGAGCAAAGGTTGCATTCATTGTGTCTCTTCTGACTGGTCCTGCCTTGAATTGGATCTCCCCATTATGGGAGTGATCAGATTCTCTTCTGACAACTACACAGAATTTGTTGCTGTATTCCGACACATCTTTGATAAACCTGGGTGTTCAACATCTGCTTCCTCAGATATCCTCCAGATTCGCCAGGGAACACGTACCATGGGACAATATGTCATCCAGTTCCAGACATTGGCATCAGAGGTTAAGTGGAATAATCAGGCATTGGTTGCCGCGTTCTGGATCGGCATTCAGTGGAATCTCACTTACCAGCGCGCTGGTGTGCAGGCCTTTGGAGGTCACGGCCCCAGTCTGCAGCTGCACAAATGCTCTGTCCGCGGGCACGGTGCCCTTGTCATTGTTAACCCGTGAAGTCCATCTAGTGTGTACCCACCATCTGTGCAGCATGGGCACCGCCATGACACTTGCGCTCAGCTGACCTGCAATCATCCATTCCTGCGCTGTGTCTGCACACATCCAATCCAAGCATCCAATGCCTGCTGACCAGGGGGTATAAATCCAGAACATCGGCTCAGGGTCATTGCCTTGAAACATGCATCATTGTACAGTGAAACATGCATCCAGTGTACAGTGTCTCCTGGCTCCATCCTTCTGTCTCAAGTGTTTGCCTTGCTCCAGTGTCTCCGTGGAACTACAGGCTCCAGCCATCCAGGTCTGCTACAACTCCTTCTACAGTCAGCTTCCACCTCTGCATTCAGTAAGAGACTCTCCCCAGGTGCTACTTATCATTCTCACCTGTGTGTTGTTATCTGCATTCAGCACTGTGCTATTCCATCTGGCACTTAAAACAACCAGCTTGCAATGTCAAACTGTCTCCTGCTTTGGCCTTGCTTGGCTTTGTGGACTTGTGCATATATACAGACTGTGTGAATCTAATGCTGTTGGTTTCCAGACCAATCTTCGGAGTTAATCTCGTCTGTGTTCACTGTCATCAGCTGCATTACTATCGTCTGCATATTTGATCCTGTTGCCATCGGCTTCCAGGCCGGTCATCACCGTTAATAATTTCACTGGTTTACAGATCATCACCTGTGACTGTTGTTATATCTCCATCAGCTTCTTTGCTCATACCATCAGTATTGTATTGTGCTTCAGTGACTGTACATACAGTTGTGCTCATAAGTTTACATACCCTAGCAGAATTTGTGATTTTCTGGCCATTTGTCAGAGAATATGAATGATAACTCACAAACTTTTTCTTTCACTCATGGTTAGTGGTTGGGTGAAGCCATTTATTGTCAGTAGATAAAGACAACCTTTCTGTCAAACTTGACAGGTACCACACCCCCTTTCTCCTAGGCTCCACCCCCTTTTAATATTAAATGATAGTGTTTTATATCGCTTAATATAAAATTTTATATTAAATTTTATATAAATTTATAGTGTTCGATATTAAACCGTATTAAAAATTTTCGCGTAACACCAGTCGCAGAGTGTCACGTAACACCAGTCGCAGAATGTCACGCAACGCAGCGCGTCAAATCAGGCGGATGAAAGATGCATATTACACAGTGTTAAAACCAGGTAGTTTTAGCGGCATTGATAAATATTATGGGTCGGTTAAAAATAAATGTAAAAGATCCGACGTAAGAAAGTGGTTACAAGAACAAGACGCATACACGCTGCACAAGCCAGCAAGAAAAAACTATAAAAGGAACATGATTTGTGTATCGGGTATAAACCAACAGTGGCAATGCGATTTGGTCTCGCTGATAGATTTGTCAAAATACAACGATGGCGTTAAATACATATTAACAATCATCGATATATTCAGTAAGAGGGTGTGGGGTGAAAGTCTGACCGCTAAGAATGCAGCAACGGTCGCTAATGCTTTTGAAAAAATATTCCAGCGCGGCGATGTGCCGATGAAGCTACAAACCGATAATGGTAAAGAGTTTCTAAACAGAAACCTAAAAAAGGTGTTAGAAAAATACGGTATAAATCATTTCACGACCAATAACGATGTGAAAGCGGCTGTTATAGAGCGCTTCAATAGGACTTTAAAAACACGCATGTGGCGCTATTTCACGGCAAAGAATACCTACAGATATATAGACGTTTTACAAGACTTCATACGCAGCTATAATAACACATACCATAGAACGATTAAGTGCGCTCCAAACGATGTGAATGACTCTAACGCATTGAGTGTCTTCAAAACGACCTACGGTGATTACTTTAGAAGTAAGAAAGCCCCAGTTTGTTTAGGAATCGGTGACCACGTCCGTATTTCTAAATATAAGGACATATTTCAGAAAGGTTACGACAGAGCTTTTCTGAGGAGATTTTTGTTGTACATAGTGTGAACACTAAAGGGATTAAACCGCTTTATAAGTTGGCAGATCTGTATGGTGAAGTTATAACAGGTAGTTTTTACCCCGAAGAGCTTCAAAGCATACCAAAAAACTATAACAGAGTTTACAAAGTGGAAAAGATTTTAAAAAATAAGACGGTCAGAGGCCGTAAATACGCGTTAGTCAAGTGGCGCGGGTACCCCGCAAAATTTAACAGTTGGGTCGCAGCATCGGTGATAAAAGACATATAAAGATCATCAGTATCTAACAAGACGAGCGATGGATGACAAGTCGTTCTACATAACCTTACCCAGCAACGCATCGGCTGTTACCTTCCCGCAAAATAAGATTTCTAACTATACGACAAAGTTGGCTAAACCGATAGACTTAAATGGCGAATGGGAAGTGGCACTTACTGAGATACAATACCCGCATACGTGGAATACATTGGATTTACAAGATTGTAGACTGCAATTATCATGGGATGGAACGGCGGAACAGCCGGTGGCGAGAGTCGCGAGTTTGTGCATTAAACCCGGTTTTTATGAAACAATCGAAGCGTTGCTGAACGTAATCAACGCTGAAATTGTACAACTGAAACTGGACGTTGGATTAAGACTAACGTATGATCCATTTGCGCGCGTTGTAACATGTGACAGTAAACTGTTGTATCAAATCCACGCCGGTTCTAAGCTGACATGGATACTGGGTTTACAACCTAAAACTAATATTTTTAAGCCATGCGCCGACATCAAAGGCGGCCAATATACGATGTACGTGTACACAGACATTATCGAACACCAACGGGTCGGGGATAGTTATGTACCGCTACTTCGCACTGTTGAAATGAAGGGTTATAACAATGAGGTTGTCACAATACGATACGAGAAACCCGATTACGTACCATTGTGCAAAACACATTTTGACACGATAGCCATAGAGATAAAGAACGACCAAAACGAGAACATGGCATTTAAGTTTGGGAAAGCGATCGTGAAGCTACACTTCAGACGCCGCAAAACTGAATTTTATTAGCTAAGCAGAATGTTCGCTGTTAAAAATTATGGCGATCCGGGACTCTATGCGCAATATTATAAATCTCAAGCCGGTAATGGATTACCAGGTTTTCACGGCAGCGCATACATGTACGGCTGCGGTTTAGGCGGTATTTTTCGAAGTCTTTTCAGAAAAGCTGTTCCTCTTTTCCGGAGAGGTTTAGAGCTGGCTAAACCGCATATGAAGACAGCGGTTCGTAATATAGCGAAAGATGTTATCGGGCAAGCCACAACGGCCGTTGTGAATAAGATACACGAGGCGAACCAAGCAAAGCAAGACGGTTCAGGACTAATATATACAAGAAAAGGCGTGTCTAAAAGAAAACGGAAGCGTATGATAACGCTTCCGCCTTGGGACATACCCTTTTTAAATAAAAAACAGAGACGACGCAACTCAAAGAAGAAGAGAAAGCCGAAGAGTGCCGTTGGTGATATTTTTTAAACATGTCTTTCATACACCACGAATCCGTTGAATGTGCAAAAACAGAGCTGGATCTTTTTGACGTGCCCCCGACACAAACTAGCATAGAGAAAAGTCTATACGTCGAAGTTCAACCTTTAGCGGCGTTATCCGACACAGCTCCGCTTGAATTTTATATAGCAGCCAGCGGTGAACACTACTACGATCTGAACAATACGCTGTTGTACGTGACATGTAAGATCGTACGAACCGATAACACGCCGATACCGCAAGGTGCGCGGGTCGCGCTTATTAATTACCCAATAGCGACTTTATTCAACCAAGTGGATGTAACTTTGGGCGACAGGCTCATATCACAATCCAACAATCTTTACGCATACCGCGCGTACATTGAGACTATATTAAATTACAGCTCGGACGCATTGTCAACAAAACACACAACAGGACTATTTTACAAAGATGTGGATGGTGAATTTAACAACACGGCGCTGGACGGCCCGAATACGGGATTCAAAAAACGAGCAGGCGCAACAGCGCAGAGTCGCACTGTTGAACTGCTAGGCCCGCTTCACTGCGACCTTTTCCATCAACATAAACTAATTTTAAACGCCGTTGATCTGAAGATTAAACTAACCAGAAACAAAGACGCATTCTGCTTAATGTCGTCTGAGGCGGATGCCTTTAAAATACAGATCACAGCTGCATCCCTGTTCGTGAAAAGAGTTCAGGTCTCACCGGCCGTGCGGATTGGGCACGCGCAGGCTCTGTTAAACGGTAACGCGAAATACGCGATTGACCGCGTTGGGATGAAAATCTACAGCGTACCAACAGGCAGTAGAGTATTTAATCTAGAAAATTTATTTTTAGGACAAGTGCCGAAAACAGTTATAGCCGGTTTCGTGGATAACGAATCATTTTCAGGAATCCATAACCGGAACCCCCTGTGCTTTGAACATAAAAATGTAAGTTTTGCGTCCCTTTATCTGGATGGAACGCCGCACCCCGCCAAGCCATTTCAACCTGACTTTGAAAGCGGTAATGCTGTAAGAGAGTATATGTCACTCATACAGATCACAAATAAGCAGAAATCTGACAATGGTATACTGATTGACCGCGAAGAGTACCTCAGGGGCTACACGCTATTTGCTTTTGACCTTTCACCAGAACAGGAGTGTGGAGAACACCTTTCCCTGATAAGAACAGGCAATCTACGTGCCGAATTCCACTTTGCAGAAGCGTTGGACCGGACAGTCAATGTGATAATATACGCTCTATTTGATAACATCATCGAGATTAATCAAAGGCGCGATGTGCTGTACGATTATCTATAAATGAAATAAACTAACACTACGCTGCTGAAAAAATGAACACATTACAGATAAACTGTATTCTGTACGCCGTGCAAAGCACAAGGCATGTTTTTAAAGGAACGTATCCGTGCGATATGTTACCGGTCAGTAAACTGTCGCAATATCCCTGCGCGTTTGTAATCAATACGCATAGCAGCGGGCAGCCGGGTGAGCACTGGTTGGCTGCTTATTTTAACGAACAACGTGAATGTTACTTTTTTGATTCTTACGGGTTAGCCCCTGACAGCCCCCTATTCCCAAAGGCAATAATACATTTTTTAAACTTGAATTCAAAAAGTGTTTATCACCAAAATAAGCAGTTGCAAAATTTTAACAGTACCGTTTGTGGTCAATATTGCATATACTTTATATTTTACATGTGTAAAAAAATACAAATATGTGGATGTACTGGCCCGTTTTAGTGATGACACAAAACGTAATGATTGTTTTGTTTCAAATTTTGTAAGACGACTCCCAAGAAGCCATTGTCTGAGTCATTATGCATATAGATATATACAGAATTGTGTAACTTGTAACCAACGCTGTGCGTGAAGCGTTTTATGTACAACGCGTCATAACTATGACGCGTTGTACATAAAACGTTTCACGCACAACGCTGTGTGTGAAGCGTGTTACGCACAACGTTGTATTGTTTGTGTAACTTGTAATCAACATTCTGTTTGATACGTTTTATGTACAACGCATCATATCTATGTTGTTTTTCTAATAAACAACGTTGTTTATTAAACTTTATGTCATGTGCTTGAAATTTCTTCCGTTTACAGCAATAGAAACAAAGAACAAAACGTTGTTTTATAAAGCATAAGCATATTTTATTGATATATATATATATATATATATATATATATATATAACACGGTAAAGAAGCATTTAAAACATTACATAAAATATTATTGACATAAGTTAAACATTGTGGCGCAAAATACCAACACAAAATACAGTGTATAAAAATAATATAAATTAGTTATATGTTATAGTTTCAGCCACTGTGAATCCTGAAATAGATTTACGGATCTTTTCCTAGGCAGTAAGTAGCCGTGCGGTGTTGTTAAACCTGGGGGACTTAAAACATTTATTCGACCTTTGTTAAGGGTTTGTAACGACATGGGCGATGTCACAGCGCCATCAGAGTCATCCTGCTTCTCAGCTTTTAATCGTTCTAAACACATTCTATTCCCCGCATTGGCTATGACAGTTGAGGGAATATTCAATTCAGACATTGCCCGCATAAATTCAGGCCAACCATTCGGTATATTACGGATCGACACACCGTTACTTTGCGTGATGCTTCTTATTAAATCTAACATGTTGGAACCAGGCACAGTGACGCCTTTGTACAGAAACTCCCCTTTACTGTTCCAGTCTGTGATGTGTTTAGAGCGTGTCATTTTACTCAATAGTATTTCACAGTTTTTCTTATACCGGTCATTAACACAGCTCAAAAGCTCATGATAAACAGCATCGGGGGCAATAGGCTGTGTCGTATTATTTGATTCATCAACAGATTTTGCAACGGGTGATAAAAGAGCTAAAGTTGACATTTCACTATCAGCCTGCTTACTCAACACCAGGTATCTCTGCAACAACATTGTATATCGCTTTGCTTTTTCATATTCTGATAAATCATTATTCTGTAGTATTTTCACGATCTCTACATCTAGACCGTGCGTTGCTGTTTTACGTATGTCGTCGCTGTTCGGTTTATTATGTAAACGTTCTATCTGATTCTGAGGCACCAGATACATTTTCTCAGCGTACTCCATCAGCGATTAGACAATAGTCCTGTAATTAGCGGTATAGCAAAACCAAGCAGCGAACCGATAAAACCACCCGACTGTTTAACCAACCTCTTCTTTTTTCCAATGGCACATTTCTTATTACAAAGTGATTTTATAAGCGCACGCTTCTTTTTAAGGTAGTTCAGCTGCCGTTGAGACAGCGGTATTTTGCCTTTAAGCGTGTTGAGCGCTATCTCACAAATAGCCGTGACTAAATCGTTTGAAGCGTTGGATAAAATAGCATTTCTTTGGATTGGTGTTGCTTTAATTAACGTTTTTAAAAGCACCCAATTACGTCTTATCCGCCCCGACATGTTCACCGTTGTTAGAATGACAACAAATGACTAAAGGTTGTACTGTTATAGCTTTATAGAACCACGCTTCTTAATGACAAAAGCGACAGGCGTGTCTGGTGGGAATAAGCCGCTTCGTAAACGATAATCGTCAAGAGCGTTGTTACTTAAATCAACCAGCAAATACCCATAAGGGGCCGCCGTCGCGGATTCATAGGATTCGAGAAAAAAACGATGTTTCGATGGGTACATTTGTCTAGCCAGAATGCCCACCTGCATTTTATCCCTGGGGTTTTTGAACAGGACCATATATTTTGTGTTTAAATGTATAGTTCTGCTCTTTTTACCTTGACAAAATATGTTTTGGACAAGGTACAGGATACTGAGATTACGATGATGTACATACTTTGTGAAAGCCTTCTCAACCTCAGAATTATTACTTGCCGCGTCCATCAAATCATCAATCACTGTTAAATTAACCTTATCAGGGGGAAAAAGTTGATCATCGCTAAAAGACTCTGGTAACCCCTCTATAAAGCGCGTACCGGGGTAATCACGCAGAAGTTGGTCGTATATAGGTTGCCAACAGGTGTAAAACCAAACAACATTATCAGGTACATGAGTCATATGTGTTGCAGCGTGTTGCAACAGCGTTTTGACAAAATAACTTTTACCCGAATTGGACGGCCCCGCTAAAATACATGAGAAAGGGTGTTGAAATCTGGTGTCCATCTTAATAGCCGAACGGCAGTGTTGTGAAGTTGTCCGTAAGAGACCGTTTAGTATAAACACACCTTTGCGTCTTCTGCAAAGTACGCGTCTCTATCTGCCAGCACTTTTTCACACGTACTATACCGGGTTGACGGATCACAACCTTTTTCTGGTCATCGCCTTCGGGGTTTAAAGGATAATCTAAGACCAGTTCTTTCAGGCTGTCAAAGTTAACGTGCTGCGCATTATCAACATTGAGCGTTATACCTTTAACTTTTAAACAGGTCTTTCCGTTGTTTAGTCGATAGCCGTATGACTTGGGACCGGCTGAGACAAATTCTGTTATATGTGTGCCTGTGGGCAGTTCGCTGGTCAACTCACCTAAATAATCACCCAATGGCGGGCTCCAGTCACCGGGTCTACTGACAAAAATTACAGAATCGGTGTCGTGATAAAGACATCTATCTTGTAATCTATACAGTAGTTTGTACAGTTCAACACGTGCATAAGCCGTTGTAAAGATGGCTATAGTTACATTTGAAATTGCACCCCTGGTGTAATGATCTTTGGCATACTTCCAATTTACCATAACTGTATCATCGTCAATAAAATCCAAAGCGGACACGTCATAGTACGGTAAGAACGCGTATTCAAAAAGTTTGTCGGGGTCGGTCACTAGACACGTATTGGGCATGTTGCTACGTTGACCAAATTTACCCCATAAGGAATTTAAAAACAATTTTGAAATTTGTCTTTTAGCGGGGTTGATTTCTATGTGTTCGGGTCGTAAAGACACGCCTTCATTTTTTTGATAGGCGTCTATATACTCTTGGCGTTTCTCGGCGTCTGTACACCATTCGGGATAACCAGAGGCCTCTTGTTTATCCCTGAGGTGCGTTTTAATGTAGCCTGAAAACAATTTGTCAGATCTCTCATCAAAATGCCACACCTCATAGATTTTACATACCTTGTACCCCATTTCTACAGCCAAGTTTAGTTCCACGGTACACCATGTACCGATGAGCGCACGTTTTTCTGAATCATGAACGCACGGCTCAGTCTGTCCAGACTCAGCGCATGTGCGACATAATGGAAACATTAACTTGCCGCCCATTTTAACCGGCAGAACCGGAAAGAATAGGCCACGAGGTGGGTAAACTTTAACCCTGGCAAAACCGAAATACTTTGTGACATCACCAAAGTCCTTATAAATAATGCGTGGGTGCTGTATAGGATACGTTTTGGTTTTATTAACATACGGATAGAGGCTGGTGAAATCAAAATAGTGTATTTTTTCATCACAGCCTGTTTTGTGATACAGCTTTATGGCGTTTGTGCGCCCGCCATAAAGAGCATCACGTGGCTCCAAGGGTTTGGGTAATTCTTTACCCTTCAGAAAAGCCTGTAGATCCGCATCAGAATCTAGCATAGACTTCCATTCACAACCCCAGATTTCACGTATCTGAAATCCACAATGTTTAAGGTAGTGCAACTTTACCTGCGTCTTGTGGTGTAATTGACCGTAGGTCGTTTTAGTCAGTTTGTTTTTATCATCGGCGTTGTAACAAGCACCACAGCCGTGATAAAAACAACCTTGGAATTCAAATGCAGTGGGTGTTCCGTTAATCACGGCATAACCATCCAGGCTGTATTTACCAACTTTCTTCTCACCCCCTTGTAAAGCGTGTCTTATACTCACCCCTTCTTTGTGTTCTATGTACATTAACCACTGTATGGCGGGCGTTGAGTAACGCTTCTGCGTCTTGTGATAGTTATCACCCGGTACAAGCGCCAGTGTCTTTTCCTGTAAAAATTTACACCGGTACATGGCCATGCATACGCTCGCCAACGTAACTAATTGAAAAGCCTCGATGTGACGTTTAACCACAACCTTTTTTTTTTTCTTTGTTATTAGAAACTCCTGTTCTGTCATGGCTATAACAGCAGATCTGAAAGCATCACAAGCTTTTTGTAATATTTTCACATCGTCTTTACAATATCGTACGAGCTCTTTTTGAAAGTTAAACGGTTTGTGTACACACTGTTTATACCAAGCTGTAAACTCAGATAATTCATCAGGCATCATGTATTGTGGACCAAAATACTCTATTGACGGCATAGCTCCTATGTAATTTTGGTTATCAGCTGTGTTAAAAAAATGTGGGAAATAACCTTTGGTACCGTCAAATCCCATCGCCTTTGGTAACTTGCTAAGCCGCATGGGTAAAAAATTTAAAGAGTCGATAAATCTTATCTTCAAATCTTTTACCGTGATGCACATTATGTTGCCGCCTATAGATAATAATTCCATCTTTAATTTCTCCTTAATCAGCTGGCGCAGCACAAAATACGCATCATAGCGACCCGCATTATGGGCTATGAATGTGTAATGCGCAAATTTTGGTTTCATGAACGTCTTTACAAAGTCTTCGATACACGCAACACCCTTAAACTCCCAGTCTTTCTCCCCCGTTAATGTTAAAGCGTAACAGTAGTTTGGTATGTGCACACCCGTCTCCTGCATACACTCAAAATCATAAAAGATGTATTTCTTTGTGGGCTCTTCCGACTTGATGGTTTGTATATAGCACAAATGGTTCGAAAACCCTTCAACGAATACCTTACAAATGGGACACTTTAGGCCTCGGCAGTTATGATCTGTTCGCCTGTAGAGACAACACTTGTCACAATATACATGTTCAAGACAGGATATTTTGTGATCAAGAGCTAAAGCTTTGTGTTGCTCTAAACACTCGTTTGATCGACAAAATACCCTACACACCGAACACCTTAACGCCGTCACACCGTCGTCAATACAAGCCGGCCTGTGACAAGCCTTACAAAAGAAAAGACAATCGTGATTATTTCTATGATGGTAAGCGCTATGACAACGGACGCAATAATATCGGGCTCCAAGAAACGCTTTGATATCGAGTATTCCATAAAAGTGACAATCGTGATATAACACAAACAGTGTGTCTTTGTAACGTTTGTCCGTACAGTAATATTTCCAATCCCCTTGATTATAATAGAGGATATTGATAGAAGCGTTTAAATAATTTTCAAAAATTGCAACAGCGCTAAAGCTGACCGCTTTATCAAGCGGAAGATTCAAAGCTTTATGTAGTTGGATCGCTCTCTCCTGTATTACATGGTCATCGGCATTGTTACCTTTATCCAGAAGTTTACAGACGCTAGCGGCCAAACACAGGTTATTACCTATGCTTCTGTAGTCATAGAGGTATCTCTTTCTCTTATTTATTATTAAACTTTGGGGCAGGCGTTGTAAACTCCTCCCAGTCAAGCCAGACCCTGCACTGTTCCTAAAAATACTGATCACAAATCTTAAGCCTGTGGATAATAAGAATTCAGCGTTACTTTGAAGCGTGTTTGTAATCTGATTCAAAAAACTGGCAGCGTCTAATGTTTCTTGCGGCTTACGATGCGAATATATGGCATTGTGTAACCCACCACCCTCCAATCTAAGCTGAACACGGTCGGCAGGATCCGCACCTGCGAGGACGCCATCGAGCATGGACTGTATCGCAGTATGAATGGCTCGCACCCCCTCTACAAATGATGTAACCCTGTCCAAATTAACAAACCGATAGTGATTGTGGTACTCAACGGCTCTGAAATTCGGTCGTTGTCGTTCATAGCGGTTAATTGCTTCTAAGTATACATGTTGCCGACCTTCGTCATTACCGGGTGACTCAACACTGCCTGCATCATCATATATGGGGCTTGCATTGCGCTCAATATTGTCAGCCTGTGATTCGTCATTCGGTAATGCATGGGGTGGGGATTGATCTAAATCTACATGCCTCGCACTGTGCTGACCGCCTACCACATGTTCCCTGTGCCGCTTGCGCTTTCTCAATTGACCACCTACCGCATGTTCCCTGTGCCGCTTGCGCTTTCTCGATCTGGTTAATGTTGTTACAGCCTGTTTCACCTTTGCGCGTCGGAATAACTGTGAGATCTTGTATGTTAAACAAGGTTTAATTCGTGTTTTTTTTTTTTACAGGCATTTAAATTTAAAACACGTTTCAAACCATTGCCTAGCATGCCTAGTCACGGCTCAGTTTCATTTATTTCTGCAAAATGATGTATGTTGGCTTTAATAAATTCAGTTGTCTTAACCGACCGATCTATGTATTTTGACATGACATTCATATACGTCTCAACAACTTCTTTAACAATGTCTTGTTTACATTTACTACCGTGGCACACACCTTTAATGTGTTTTAACAAATATCCGGCTTTTACGCCCATGTTCTCAACATCTTCCCGTATCTTACCCAACAACGCGTAAAATTGTATTTCAGCATCTTGGCCTAATTGTTCTGAATTTTGACATTCATCAACTATGTCGGGCGCTAGCCCTCGCGCCGGTACACAAGCATCAGCCGATGCGTGTACCAGGGCTGTCGTTGTAAAAATATTGGGCATTGATGTTACACAATCAACCGTTGTAGTATTACCAGGTATTCCTGCAATGGCTGATAATACTTCATCAGAACTATTCTGCGGATCTTGTGTCGTTGACTCTACACAGTTTGTAATAAGCTCTTGCCCATTTATGTCATCAATATCTGATATCACAGGATTACCAGCTATGTGTCTTGTTTCTGTTTCAGAGCAATCCTGTGTATCGGTAATAGTAATGACATCGGATTGCGACAATTGCTTAACATTACTTCTTGAGTCAATATTTGATAACAAACCAATGCCTGATATGTGCCTTGTTTCTGTTTCAGAACAAACCTGTGTATCTGGAATTGTGATTACAGCTGATTGCGACAATTGCTTAACATTACTTCTTGAGAGACGCGATGCCCTCTTAACCTTTACAGTCTTTGTATTACCAGCGACATCCCGGTCTGCAGTGTTAAACGCTGTGTGTTTTGATGTTACAGCAACATCATTACTTACGCATGATACAGTTTGTAACGCGATCCTTCTCCGTTGCGGCTTATCATTTTCGGAATATGACAATTTTCTTTTCAGATCTGTAAATGCTGAATTATGACTTCTCTCATTCGTTCTTGGTCGAGCAGGCTTTCGTTTGTTCGGGTTGATACAACCGTTATGCACCGCCATAACTGATGACCTAGCAACGTCCTTATGTACAATTGCCGGCGTTACGAATTGATGGTTCTCCGCTTCAGCGGCGGTTGTGCGTTTTGATATTTTCCCGCTTGTACTAGGCCTGTGTATTTGCGCGACTGTATCACGGCCTGTTGGTATCAAAGGAGCATATCGTCTTGCTACAGCGTCATCTGTAATACATATATTATAAAATAAATATAAACGCCTCTGCCTGTAAATCAGTATTTAAATCACCGCATAACAATATACCATATAACAGTGTTTGATTACACACCTGCTGCTGCGAATTGATGGCTTTCCGTTTCAGCGGCGGTTGTGCGTTTTGATATTTTCCCGCTTGTACTAAGCCTGTGTATTTGCGCGACTGTATCACTGACTGTTGGTATCGTAGGATCATATCGCCTTGCTACAGCGTCATCTGTAATACATATATTATAAAATAAATATAAACACCGCTCCCTATAAATCAGCATTTAAAACACAGCATAACAATATGCCATATAACAGTGTTTGATTACACACCTGCTGCTGCGAATTGATGGCTCTCCGTTTCAGCTGCGGTTGTGCGTTTTGATATTTTCCCGCTTGTACTAAGCCTGTGTATTTGCGCGACTGTATCACGGGCTGTTGGTATCGTAGGATCATATCGCCTTGCTACAGCGTCATCTGTAATACATATATTATAAAATAAATATAAACGACGCTGCCTGTAAATCAGCATTTAAATCACCGCATAACAATATACCATATAACAGTGCTTGATTACACACCTGCTTTATATTCGAATGTTTTAGCCCGACCCCCTGTCGCGTGTGGGAAAAACGGTTGCTCATCAACAACATTGCTGTTCTGTATAGAGGCGTTGTGACAATAATCAGGTTTGTTCAATATATCCCGTAGAATACCGTCAGCCGTCGCATCATCCATTTTTGTGGCATCTTTAGCCGGTGAAAAAATGAAAAAATAAATATTACATACGGTATAAAATTAGAATAACATGAAAAAGCGATTCATTACTGAGAATATAAAGTGTGTACAGTTGACAACAAATCAGCACAACTGTACAAGGTTTATTTTTAATTCTTTAGCCGTGGAAAAATAAATAAATAAATAAAAAATAAATAAATAAATAAAGATATCATGTTACTCACAGTCTGGCGCCAATTCCAAAATATTAGTAAAATCGGGTATAATGCTGAAATCTAAACCAAATGGGCTATCTTCAACCGAATCGAAATTCTCTGTATTTGTGATTACTGTCAAATCGGGGGAAATAAAAATGAGAAAATAATAATTATTTAATAATTACTATTTAATAATTACTTATCAATGTATCCAGACTGTTGTACGTTCATACTATTTAAACTTTTAAAAATGAACAAATTGTAGACCTTGACTATAATTTCATACTATTTAAACTTGAAATATAAATAAAAACGTGTCAATGTCATTTATAGACATAGCTTACCATGAGACGTTTGATAACTTGGCAAAGCATCATCATCATCATCAGAAGAAGATCTGGTTCTAACCATGAAAGCGTCTTTGCTGTTGATGTTCTGCATTGTCTGTCTCTGAACCAATAATGAAAATGAGAGACGATTAATATCTATCAAACGAATTAGATGAAATACTGTGTCGGCGCATTCCCAAAATGAACCACTAGATGTCGCTATTACCACATATTTAAATAACCTTCAGACAGTCACATTAATTAAAAACCAAAAGAAAACCCTGGTGCTCGTATGATCAACTACCCTGCACGTTTTATCATACACAAAATTAATTAATTTAATCAATACTAAGCGGATCCCAATGGTGCTTCCTAACATTTTATACAACTTGTTTGCACTTTAATCACATTAATTCATAGCTATATGTTCTATGTGTTACAATGCATCGCTAAACAGCAACATCAATGTGGGTATACCCCCACAAAAAGAAGGAGTAAAAACGTAGCATTACACATATGAGTTCATACTGCGCTTTGCAACTGTCCAATAGGTTTGAAATATTAACATATTATGCATGTATGCCTAAAAACAAAGGATGCAATGGCAGGGCAGAATCGTGTAACAGTGTGTATATCGCGGCATAGAGACCACATATTTAAACAGCCTTCAGAGCCATATTTGTAAAATAAAATAAAAAAATAAAAAAATGCAATATGTATAAATATTATAATAATAATAATAATAATAATAATAATTATGATAATAATATTAATAATAATAAAAAAGAATATCATATTTACCATTAGGACTTCAAGTGTGTATAGCGGTACAGCTTCAGTTGAAATTTCTTCTCAGTGCACTTCAGTGATGTGTCCTGTTCTTATAGTCATGGCTGTGAGCCAAATGGCCCCCACCACTCTGTGCTATGCCGTCCCACATTTTCAATCTGCTGGGGCGGGACTTTTAAACATATAAACTCTAGTCTATAGTTTAGTAATTGTGATAATTCTTTTCAGTTACAATAAAGATATAATCTTTTAGCTGTTTCTTAAATGTCATACACAGCGCATCAAACGCATACCAAATACATTTATATTATATATACAGAAGAAAAAAAAATTCCTGAGTGGTCTAAACTACTTGTATAGATTGAACGGAAGTCCTTCCAAATGGGTATATCTTATACTGTAGAATATGAGGTTCATAAAAAGCTCATAAAATTATTTAATAATAAAATTAATTCATAAAAAGCATTATACAGAAGTTCTTATGAACTAATGTACATGAATACAAAATTATTTTATGATTCCATAAATATACACTGGCTTACTGATTTGTAGCTAAAATTACTTTCAGGCTGTGTGTACATGTAACATAAATGAATTGTGTGAATGTAGACACAATTTGTTTAATGCACAAAGTTATAAAAAAATATTGTCTAAAATTACTTTCAGGTTGTGTGTATAAGGCGCACATGCAATATAAATGCATTCTGTGCTTAGATTTAGGACCCCATCACCATGATATCTCATTATGGTATGTAATTAATCCAAAAGATGGAAAAATCCGATTTGAGTCAACACATAACCCTGTAGGTGGTGCTAATGTTCCTCTACAGAGATAACAATCGAAAATGGTCATGGTCAAATTGTACATCGTACTTCTGAGAGCTTCTGTGACATTTTAAAATGACCTGTGATGAACCCGAGCGTCTAAGAAATGGACATGGTCAAATTGTACATCGTACTTCTGAGAGCTTCTGTGACATTTTAAAATGACCTGTGATGAACCCGAGCGTCTAAGAAATGGACATGGTCAAATTGCACATCGTACTTCTGAGAGCTTCTGTGACATTTTAAAATGACCTTTTAAATTAGTGCCATGTGTGATGCTCCCGTGCGTCTAAGAAATGGACATGGTCAAATTGTACATCGTACTTCTGAGGGCTTCTGTGACATTTAAAATGACCTGTCATCATGCTTTTTAAATCTGTACCACGTGTACCAAGCTTGATGTTTAAACTGCTGGAATGTGTGATGTTTGAATGTGTACAGCCTAATCAAAATAGTGAAATAAGACTGCCTGTAACTACCTGGTTTTAACACTGTGTAATATGCATCTTTCATCCGCCTGATTTGACGCGCTGCGTTGCGTGACATTCTGCGACTGGTGTTACGTGACACTCTGCGACTGGTGTTACGCGAAAATTTTTAATACGGTTTAATATCGAACACTATAAATTTATATAAAATTTAATATTAAGCGATATAAAACACTATCATTTAATATTAAAAGGGGGTGGAGCCTAGGAGAAAGGGGGTGTGGTACCTGTCAAGTTTGACAGAAAGGTTGTCTTTATCTACTATTGTCAAACAACTGTGTTTACTCTTTTTAAATCATAATGACAACAGAAACTACCCAAATGACCCTGATCAAAAGTTTACATACCCCAGTTCTTAATACCGTGTATTGCCCCCTTTAACATCAATGACAGCTTGAAGTCTTTTGTGGTAATTGTGGATGAGGCTCTTTATTTTCTCAGATGGTAAAGCTGCCCATTCTTCTTGGCAAAAAGCCTCCAGTTCCTGTAAATTCTTGGGCTGTCTTGCATGAAGTGCACGTTTGCGATCTCCCCAGAGTGGCTCAATGATATTGAGGTCAGGAGTCTGAGATGGCCACTCCAGAACCTTCACTTTATTCTGCTGTAGCCAATGACAGGTCGACTTGGCCTTGTGTTTTGGATCATTGTCATGTTGGAACGTCCAAGTACGTCCCATGCGCAGCTTCTGGGCTTATGAGTGCAAATTTTCCTCCAGTATTTTCTGATAACATGCTGCATTCATCTTGCCATCATTTTTGACCAAGTTTCCAGTGCCTTTGTAGCTCACACATCCCCAAAACATCAGCGATCCACCTCCGTGTTTCACAGTAGGAATGGTGTACCTTTCATCATAGGCCCTGTTGGCTCCTCTCCAAATGTAATGTTTATGGTTGTGTCCAAAAAGTTACATTTTGGTCTCATCACTCCAAATCAGTGGCGTAACTACTGCCCCCGCAGTCCTCGCGGTGGCTTGGGGGCGAGGGGCTGCGGGGGCGCCACGGACTTTGCACAGATTGACATGCGGACGAGCATCCGCATGTCAATCTGCGGTCTCCCTCCCTGCTGTAAGGACTTGGAGGGACAAGGAAAGGAAGTTCTGATTGGCTCACGAACGGCACTTTCTTTATTAGACCGGCCGGGGGAGAGCCAGGAGGGACACAGGAGAGACGCGCTATGCGCTCCGTGTCCCTCCAACACAAAGGGGGAGGGGAGCAGGCACTGGGGGCATATACCTGGCACTGGGGGCATATACCTGGCACTGTGGGGGAAGATCTGGCACCGGTGGCATATAACTGGCACTGTGGGGGAAGATCTGGCACTGGGGGGCATATACCTGGCACTGGGGGGCATATACCTGGCACTGGGGGGGAAGATCTGGCACTGGGGGCATATACCTGGCACTGGGGGGGGGATCTGGCACTGTGGGGGAAGATCTGGCACTGGGGGCATATACCTGGCACTGTGGGGGAAGATCTAGCACTGGGGGCATATACCTGGCACTGGGGGCATATACCTGGCACTGGGGGCATATACCTGGCACTGTGGGGGAATACCTGGCACTGGGGGCATATACCTGGCACTGTGGGGGAAGATCTGGCACTGGGGGCATATACCGGGCACTGGGGGCATATATCTGGCACTGTGGGGGAAGATCTGGCACTGGGGGCATATACCTGGCACTGTGGGGGAATATTTGGCACTGGGGGGAGCAGGCACTGAGGGGGCATATGTAGCATTGTGGGGGAATATCTGGCACTGGGGGCATATACCTGGCACTGTGGGTGAGCAGGCACTGAGGGGGCATATGTGGCACTGTGGAGGAATGTTTGGCACTGGGGGGAGCAGGCACTGAGGGGGCATATGTGGCACTGGGGGGGTATATTTGGCACTGGGGGCATGTACCTGGCACTGGGGGCATATACCTGGCACTGTGGGGGAATATCTGGCACTGGGGGCATATGTGTCACTGGGAGCACGGCCCTAGCAACAAGCACTACCCCCTAGCAACGAGCATGACACCCAGTGCATGAAACCCCTGGCAACGAGCATGACACCCAGTGCATGAAACCCCTGGCAACGAGCATGACACCCTGAGCATGAAAACCCCTGGCACCGTGCATGGAACCAAGAGCATGAAACCCCTGGCAACGAGCAGGTAATTTAAAAGTAATTAGAAGCCTTACTGTAGAACTTAATGTGTAATGGGCATTACGGTGTGTGGCATAATGTATCACGGACATTGCGGTGTGTGTCCTAATGTGTCGGGCATTACGGTGTGTTGTATACTATATCACGGGCATTGTGGTATAATGTCTCAGGATCATTGTGGTGTGTGTCATACTGTGTCACAGACATTGTATGTGCTATAATGTATCAGGGGCATTGCAGTGTGTAGCATAATGTATAACGGGCATTGCGATTCCTGTCATAATGTGTCACAGGCATTACGGTGTGTGGCATAATGTGTCGGGGGCATTACAGTGTGTGCATATTGTCATGTGCATTATTGTGTGTGGCATAATGGCTAAGACCATTGCAGTATGTGGAATAATGTATACTGGGCATTACTATAAGGAGGAAAAATGACAAATAATATAAGGGGCATGAATCAGGATTATTTTTCTTTCCTGTGGTGGCTAACGTCTGGGCGTGCAGGTTGCAAAACTGGGGTATAAGGTTGTCTTTTCCTGCAATACCACGCCCCTTTACGCGAAGCCACGCCCATTTTAACAAAGTCACACACCCTTTTTGGCGGCACGCGCCTACGGCGCGCACATATTTGTCCCTTTGCTAATGCCAATTATGGGGGGGGGGGACGCTGAAGGATTTTTTGGCTTGGGGGAGGAAAATTTCTAGTTACGCCACTTCTCCAAATGACTTTGTTCCAGAAGTTTTGAGGCTTGTCTCTGTGCTGGTATTGTAAGCGGGATGCTTTGTGGCACTTGCGTAGTAATGACCTTCCTCTGACTCGACCATGCAGCCCATTTTTCTTCAAATGCCCCCTTATTGTGCATCTTGAAACAACCACACCACTTTCAGAGAGTCCTGTTATTTGTGGATGTTTCTTTGCATACTGAACATTTTGCCTGGCAGTTGTAGCTGACATTTTTGTTGTTCTACCTGACTGTGATTTGGTTTCCATAGAATCCCTCATTTTCCACTTCTTAATTAGAGTTTGAACACTGCTGATTGGCATTCTCAATTGCTTGGATATCTCTTTATATCCCTTTCCTGTTTTATACAGTTCAATTACCTTTTCCCGCAGATCCTTTGACAATTCTTTTGCTTTCCCCATGACTCAGAATCCAGACACGTCAGTGCAGCACTGGATGAAAGATGCAAGGGTCTTTCAGGAGTCCAGAAACTCACTGACCTTTTGTACACACACACTGATTACAAGCAAACAGATCACAGGTGAGGATGGTTACCTTTAGTAGCCATTTAAATCCGTTTGTCTCAACTTTTGTGCATGTTATCAGGCCAAAATCTCCAGGGTATGTAAACTTTTGACCAGGGTCATTTGGGTAGTTTCTATTATCATTATGATTTAAAAAGAGTAAACACAGTTGTTTGACAATAAATGGCTTCACCCAACCACTAACCACGAGTGTAAGAAAAGTTTGTGAGTTATCATTCATATTCTCTGACAAATGGCCAGAAAATCACAAATTCTGCAAGGGTATGTAAACTTATGAGCACAACTGTATCCCTGTGTGCTAAATAAATATAATTGCGCACATGCGCAGGAATCTTCTACAGCCACCTCGTTTCCTCCACCACACCCCCACAGACCCACTAGTGCCCCCTCCGGGAACAGAAAAATTTACAGACCTGACAATCTGGACCTCAGGGAGAGAAGCCAATTGTTTTTGAAAGAAAATGGACAAGGCCGAAATCTGGACTTTTATGGAGCAGGAAATGTCCCAGGTGAAATTCCACAGCAGAATATTTTCTGCTCTCACACCAAGAGACATATTTCTTCCAAATACGGTGGTAATGTTTAGATGTTACCCCATTCCTGGCTTGGATCAAAGTCAGGATAACTTTGTTAGGGATCCCTCTTCTGGCTAGAATCAGACGTTCAACTTCCATGCCATCAAACATAGCAGTGGTAAGTCCTGATAGATGAATAGGCCCTGTTGCAAAAGATCCTCGCAAAGAGGTAGAAGCCACGGATCTTCGAGGAGCATCTCCAGAACGTCCGCGCACCAGGCCCTTCTTGGCCAGTCCGGAGCAATGAGTATTGCTTGAACCTTTTCCCTTTTTATTCTTTTGAGAATTCTTGGGATCTGAGGAAGTGGAGGAAACATGTACACCATCTGATAGACACATGGAGTCGTCAAAGCATCTACCGCCACTGCCTGTGGGTCTCTCGACCTGGAACAATACCGCTTGAGCTTCTTGTTAAGATGAGAGGCCATCATGTCGATGTGTGGATATCCCCACCAATGTGTCAAGAACCAGAACACTTCCGGGTGAAGGCCCCACTCCCCCATGTGCAGGTCGTGTCTGCTGAGGAAGTCAGCTTCCCAGTTGTCTACTCCCAGAATGAAGACCGCTGACAATGCCACAGCATTTTTTCTGCCTAGAGGAGAATTCTTGATACCTCTGACATTGCTGCTCTGCTTTCGTTCCGCCCTGTCGGTTTATGTACGTCACTGCTGTCACATTGTCTGACTGGACCTGAATGGCGTGAAGAAGATAAGAGGCCTGCAGAAGGGTGTTGTATATGGCCCTGAGTTCCAGAATGTTGATTGGAAGGGTGACTTCCTTGAAACTACACCCCCTGGGTGACTGCTCCCCAACCTCTGAGGCTTGCGTCCATGGGTAACAGGATCCAGTCCTGAATACCGAACCTCCAACCCTTGACGAGGTGAGAAATCTGTAGCCACCACAGAAGGGAGATCCTGGCTTTTGGCGACAGACGGATCCTCTGGTGCATGTGAAGATGCGATCCGGACCATTTGTCCAACAGATCGAGCTGGAAGGGTCTTGCGTGAAACCTTCTGTCTTGAAGAGCCTCGTAAGAGGCCACCATTTTCCCCAAGAAGGTGAATGCATAGATGCACCGATATCCAGGTTGGCTTCAGGACATCCCGAACCATCGACTGGATTACCAATGCCTTTTCCAACGGAAGGAACACTTTCTGCGACTCCATGTCCAGTATCATTCCCAGGAATGGGAGCCTCCGTGTTGGCTCTAGGTGAGATTTCGGAAGGTTCAGAATCCACCCGTGATCCTGGAGAAGTTTGGTTGAGAGGCCAATGCTGTCCTGCAACCTCTCCCTGGACGGCACCTTTATCAGAAGATTGTCCAGGTAAGGAATTATGTTCACTCCCTGCTTGCAAAGGAGAAACATCATCTCTGCCATCACTTTGGTCTCGCCATGGCACCGAGGATATTCACCAATGTCCTGCAGTGCAAACCTTAGATAGGCTTGATGAAGCGGCCAGATCAAAATGTGAAGGTACGCATCCTTGATATCCAGAGACACAAGGAATTCCCCTTCCTCCAGTCCTGAGATCACCGCTCTCAGAACTCCACCTTGAACTTGAACACTCTTAAGAACGGATTCAGGTACTTGAGGTTCAGAATCGGTCATACCGAACTGTCCAGTTTCGGTACTTCAAACAAGTTGGAATAGTACCACTTGTTGTGCAACTGAGGTGGAACTGGAACAATGACTTGAGTCTGTACCAGTTTTTGGATGGCCTGCTGTAAAGTTATACTTGCCTCTTGTGAAGCTGGTAAGAATGATTTGAAGAATCTGAGGTGGGAGGTCTTGGAACTCCAGTCTGTAGCCCTGGCAAATAAGATCTATGACCCAGGGATCCTGGCACGAACTTGACCAGATGTGACTGAAGAATTTTAGTCGGGCTCCCACCTGCCAGCCCTCCAGGCATCGCGGTCCACCATCATGCTGAAGGCTTTGAGGAAGCAGAGCCTGAGCACCTGCTGTTTGCATGGTTTACCTCTTACACCTCCGGAAGACGTAGAAGCACCTCTGGATTTTCCCTTAAACTTGGCTGTCCGAAAGGACTGCAAATTTGAAGCTGAGTAAGTTTTCCTGACTGGGGGAAGATACGTAGACTTACCTGCCGTAGCTTTGGAGATCCATTTGTCTAGTTCGTCTCCAAACAAGGCCTCTCCTGTGAATGGCAGGCTTTCCACGCATTTCCTGGAGTTAGCATCAGCAGTCCACTCACGTAGCCACAAGCCTCTTCGTGCTGACACTGCCATAGCGGTGGTGCGTGCATTAAGCAAACCAATCTCTTTTATGGCTTCCACCATAAAGTTAGCAGAGTATTGTATATGCTGCAGGAGTAAAACAACATCCCCCTTAGACAAGGAATCTAACCCCTCAATTAGGTTACCTGACCATTTAGCAATGGCTTTTGTGATCCACACACATGCAATAGTGGGTCTTTGGGCCACCCCAGTAGCTGTGTACAATGATTTGAGTGTAGTCTCAATTTTACGATCAGCCATATCTTTTAGGGAGGCTGCACCAGGAACAGGCAATACAATTTTATGTGACAGCCTAGAGACTGATGCGTCCACTATCTGTGGATTTTCACATTTTTTCCTATCCTCTAGAGGAAAAGGAAAAGATGAGAGCAACCTTTTAGGGATTTGAAATTTCTTATTAGGATTAACCCACGGTTCTTCAAATATAAGAGCCTCTATTCCCTGTGACAGAGTAGCATCCCCCCCCCCCCTCCAAATTCACATCACCCTCCTCCATGTCTGACTCGTCAGTGTTAGACTGCAGGACATGGGCCAGGGAAGCCAATCCCGGGATTGAATCCCGGACATTTTTGGCCCTAAATCCCGGGATTGGCCACCATAATCGGGGTGTAGAGATGGATCTTGAGCCAGAGGCACCAACAGGCTAAAGCTTTAGACTGTCCCAGAATGCATTGCAGGGCCTCCTCTATAACCCCGCCTACAGGCACTGTGAGCTCCGTTTTAGAGCAGGTCACTTAACAGGGGGGCTGCGCTAGGCAACCCTAAAAAAGCTTTTTAGAAGAATTCAAGGGCTGCAGCACTTCATATGTCAGTGTGACATACTGTGCTGCGGCTCCATCACCTCCCCAGCGGCGGCACATACTACCGCTGGCTCTGTTCCCAGGTACTTACGGCTGAGGTGCTCCAGTTCCTAGGCACACCACCGCAGACGCTCCCCTGGTTCGCATGGCTGCTACTAAGGTAGGAGGTAAGAGGGTCCCCCAGGCTGGACCCGTCATTAAATTGCGTTCCGGTTGCAGTTTAAGGAGACGAAACGCGACGCTGGCGTGGACACTATGACAGAGCAGGGACTCAACTATATCCACCAGTGCATGGAAGCACAGGTCAAATAGCAAAATATCCACTTTAATAAGGCTCCATAGTACCCAGTGGTGAGGACCAGCATAGAGGAAAAGGCGCTTGACCTGTAGCCATTCCCCCAGCTCCGGTTGCCATCTACCTCTGGTGTACCCACCCTGGAGCTGCCTCACACTCTCCTTCACTCCCTGACTGAGACGCTGGGCGTAATTTTCTAAATAGATGCGACTGGTCTGCGGGACTGCAGGGCAAGGTCTCCTGTAAACCTGCCTGTATATCAGCGCCGTGGTTTTACAAACACTTAAGTATTCTAAATGTCGATAAGGCAGTGTTAGTTGAGATCAAGTTTACCTATGCAAGAATGTTGTACGAGTATTCTGATATATACATCCGGTCTCAGACAGCGCATTGTTTTATATATATATATATATATATATATATATATATATATATATATATATATATATATGTTTTTTTTAATGTGTTCATATAATAATCCAATGCAATTTTATTGTCATAAAAATAATTATCTGCATTGCAAACATGACTGTGTGTGCCTGTGTCTGCTATGTGATTTCACTGCAGTGTATTCCAGATATATCTATCACTGTATACTTTACCCCGGAGACTAGGTGTGTCTGGGTTCATATATAGTGCATCACAGTATTTACCTATTACGTGTATTCTACTGTGTACTCAGTCACATAATACCGGATTTATTCGCAGTTGTTGTGTACTGGGTACTCAGTCACATGCTAACAGATTTATTCGCAGGTATTGTACTCTGTCTGGCTTCATCGTACTAAACTGCTCTATGTTGCATTTGTGTATAATGTTTAACATGTAGGGCAGTAAATCTGGGGACGCTCCTGCATCCTGCAGAGAATGCGCAACGGATTTACCTAAGGGGGAAGTTTTGTGAGATGGTGTGTGACATTCCTCCTGTATACAACGGGCATTGGCTCAATATCCTCCCCCTGCAGAGTTATAAACAGCAACAAGTAGGTAATTCACTGCTAGTGAACTCATGTGTCACCCATCGGGTGTCGTCCACTCTGCCTCTCACCACTGTCCCCTCACTGTAGGAACTGACAGGGAAGCGTGTGGAGGGATGCCTGAAGTCTATTACTCCCTTACGGGTGTTGTACATAGACCACAATTGCGGCCATTTGGGGCTGCAAGATAGATTGATGACTGGATCAGGCATTAGAGGAAGAGCTGCCCGAGGATATATCTGACAATGCCAGACATTCCCTGTCTCACAATACCACCACCACCTTTTTCTTCACCAGGAGACGTACCCTGAGGCGGGTGTGTTGGCTGCCAAGGCATCGAATATGTCTGTCTTGGCTCTCCGTATTGTGGTTGAGGTCGTGGATGGTGGACCTAGACTCAAAAAAGTCCCTGGAGGTATTCCCCTGTCAAAGTCGAAAAATATCATGCTTCACATTGCCATATACTAACCCCATGCACATGCCCGCTGCGCATGCACTCAGTCCACCGTACGTGCACACATCCGCAAGTTGCGTAATATCGCTCCGGCGATGGTGCGCATAATGTGGGTATTTACGGCGGAGTTTGTGAGCCTGTAGCTGGCGACTCGTTTATAGCATAGTTTACCCATATAGCGTGTTTTGTAGATAATATTCCCCTTAATAACGTCTGAAAGTATGTTTAGTGTAAATAGTTCATGGACATGGGAATCCCTCTTTGCATGATACGAAGGGTCTGACAAAGGTTGAACGGTGGTGTCTAGTATCTAACTGAAGAGTATTTTATTAGAGACATTCCGGTGTTGGTTAGGAAGAGATCGGTCGCTCCAGCGTATAGTTATATGTAAAAGTAGTTTATGGACTTTAAATGTATTTGTTTTATTACACATGCGGTGGGAGTCCTGAAGATGCCTCCCACCTGAGCAGTTGGAGAGAGACACATCCCCCCCCCCGTACGAACCCACCTATGACCTTTTGTTATAGTGCAAAGAGACATTCCTGTGTCCAATGAACAATGAGATTGTAGGGACCATTGTATTGTGAATGTAGGCTGTAAATATAAGGATCACCATTGCTGGGGCAGCACACACTCTCTACAAAGGTTTTCATCATTGATTAACTTAGAGCTGGTTTCCAGGACTGCGCTTGCGATTCATTCCCACGTGTGTAAGTTCTCTGTGGCCATTTCGTTACTCTGTATGTATGCAATTGTTCTCTTTTAGTTATCCTATAAGTGTTTGCGATTTATTCTCTTTGTGTTTATTCTATTTGTGATCGTTCGCTATTGTGTATACTTCTGTTTAGTTAGTCTGTTTAGTCATTAATGTTAGGACTGTAGAGTATAAGCTGTAAACTGTTTTCTTTTCCCTTTACTTACAAAATATCGTCTATAAAGGTGTTGGAACCTTAGCAAGGAGTGCGTGTTTTACTAGTTATTATATAGGGTTTCTGAGCGTCTTAATCGCTCCAACAGCTTTCATATGATCAGGGTTAATCAGCGTTACATTGTGGTAATATTACAGTACTAAGGTTTACAGCATAAGCATACCCTTGCAGTGTGTTGTTACAAGGTTGTCTGTGTGAGATTCAGTGAGCTTCAGCGCCGCTCGTATCCCACTCTCGCGGTATAGCGTCTGCTACGCTAAGTGCGTACCATTACGGCACCTCGTGCGCCTATTGCATACTGTTATGATTCCAGCACTCTGGTCTGAGGAGATCTTATAGCAAGGACCTGAGCACTGGAACGTAATGCTGGGAAAGGGAGCGGGAATGGAAAATAGCCCCATGCTCCCTAACTTCATTGTCTCGCCCGTGCTGTCAGAAATCCCTTGCGAGACTATGGTTGCTTGAGCCCATGGCAGCCGCGTTTGAAGGGTGGATTACGTCTGCCCAACTCCGATGCCCCCTCAGGTCTTAATGGGAGACAAAGGGAAATCCGAGACAGGGTGATAACAAGGGGCCCTCTAACTAAGCAACAAAGCCAGGGGCTACAAGCTAACTTAAAACTAGAATATGTGCGGAAAAACCGCCAGGGAAAAGGACAACCAAAATACCCACTTGTCCACTCTCCTACCCGGCACCGCTGAGTTCCGGAGAGGACTTGTGGAAGCGGAACCCTCCGCAAATGCTCCGAAACAGAATACAAAATAAAGCGGGCTGAGCCACAGCACACGGCAGAGCCGCAACTCACGAACACCACACAAGATTCTCTGGCGATCGTTGCGGACAATAAGGGACCAGAAGACTTCTTGGGATGAGATGACAACTCCAAGATTCAGGATCTCTGAGGACAGGAATGACCGGACACAGCAGGACTGGAACAGACGTTCAGCAAACCTAAGCAGCATGCAGGAAGCTATTACCGGTGTCTGTGTGAAGCACTGAGAGGGTATTTAGCAAGGAGTCCTCCAATCAGATGTTCAGAGTCTGATTACCCTAAATGCTGTGCAGCTGCCCTGCTGCACGCCCAGGAGACCAGTGTGTGTGTGTGTGTGTGTGTGTGTGTGTGTGTGTTGCTAAATTGACCCTGCAACGGGGAACGCGGTCCGCCCGTGGTGTCCCCGTTGCTAGGGTCCAGGCGGCTCAGCGCGCCCGGCGTCCCTGCGTTGCTAGGGACCCGGCGGCTAGCACGCTCGGCGTCCCTAGTTGCTAGGCGCCGGGCCGCGAGGACATCGCGGACCCCGGCGCCTAACAGTACCCCCCCCTTGAGGAGGGGTCAAGGAACCCCTAAAGCCAGGTTTCTGAGGAAATTCCCGAAAAAATTCCCTCTTGAGCCTAGAGGCATGAAGATCCTTATCCAGGACCCAAGACCTTTCCTCCGGACCATAGCCTTTCCAGTGAACTAAAAAATAAAGCCGACCCCGGGACAATTTAGAATCAAGAACTTTCTCTACCAAGAACTCCTGTTGTCCCTGTACATCCACTGGAGATCTACCCTGAGAGATCCTCCGAGGAAATCTACTGGAAGAAACATATTGTTTCAACAGGGAACAGTGAAAAGTATTTCCAATCTTGAGAGATCTTGGTAAACGTAGCCGAAAGGCAACTGGGTTGACCTTCTTAATAATAAGAAATGGTCCAATAAATTTGGGTCCCAGTCTAGCCGAGGATTGTCGAAGCCTGATGTTGCGAGTTGACAACCACACCTTATCTCCCACCTTAAAAGTGCAAGGACGTCGGAGCCTGTCAGAAAATTTCTTCTCTCGGAAGGCCGCTTTTCTGAGAGCAAGGTGCACTTTTTTCCAAATTGCTCTGAGATGGGAGGTCAAGGTTAGCGAGGAGACTGGAGAATGATGATAAAAAGAATTGGCTCTGGGGTGAAAACCAAAAACTGAAAAGAATGGAGACTCTTTGGTGGAGGAATGACAAGAGTTATTGTAAGCAAATTCAGCCAAAGGGAGAAACTCGGACCAATCATTCTGGAGTTTGGCTGAATACAAACGCAAATATTGTTTTAATAACTGGTTGATTCGTTCGGTTTGCCCGTTAGACTGTGGGTGGTAACCAGATGTTAAAGACAGTTTCATCTTCAATGAGGCACAAAAACATTTCCAGAATTGTGCGATGAATTGTGGACCCCGATCAGAAACAATATCAGTGGGCAACCCATGAAGCCTGAACACATGGCGGAGGAACAAAACTGCCAACCCTTGAGCAGAAGGCAATCGGGGAAGAGCAATAAAATGAGCCATTTTACTAAAACGGTCCACTACCACCCAAATGACTCGGAATCCGGCTGAAAGGGGAAGGTCAACCACAAAATCCATGGAAATATGAGACCATGGCCTGAGAGGAACAGCTAAAGGCATGAGTTGCCCGATAGGCAACGAACGAGGAACCTTATGCTGTGCACAAACCAGACATGAATGAACGAATTCCTTAACGTCTTTAGAAAGACTAGGCCACCACACTGAGCGAGAGACTAACTCCAATGTCTTAGTGATTCCCGGATGCCCTGAGACTTTGTTGTCATGAAATTCAGTTAAAACAGTGGCTCTCAAAAATTCAGGGACATAAAGACGACCAGCAGGAGTAAGTCTAGGAGCTTGGTGTTGAAACTGGTTTAACTGGGTAAATAAATCCTGTGTGAGGCCTGCCCGGATGACCTAAGATGGAAGTATGGGGGTAACAACAGGATTGCTATTGTGAACCGGAAGAAAGCTACGTGACAGGGCATCAGCTTTTGTATTCTTGGAACCAGGCCTGAAAGTGATTATAAACCTGAAACGAGTAAAAAATAATGCCCAGAGGGAGCTGTGCACACCAAAGGGAAGCCCTGAAAAGCTGTAAAACACGTCCAGCGGGCTGACTAACCTTTAATGCCTGGTCCACTTGGAGGGTGGTGAGTACCTGCTGTTGCCACAGCAATCATTCCCGATCTGCACCCCTGCCCCATAAATTCCTGTGATACGAACCCGGAACCTCCATTTTGCTTTCTGGCATTTAGCCATAATTTGCATTATACCACACTCTTCTCACCCGTGCAGGCCCACAGATTCTGCCCGCACTACCGCCCGCAGTGGCGACAATCATGAAAGAGCTTTAATATCCACGGGGTGTGCCGGGGCCACGGGATGAAGGGTTAAGCTGCAATCTACCTCGACACCGGAGCTGACGCCTGGGAAAGCCCAGACCCTGACGTCATGACACTCGGATCTATATGTTCCCGACCCATTCTTAAGATGAGTTAACGCAGGATAATAAAGTGCCATAACTAAGCAATAAGAATCTATCTATAACGCTCTGGCACACTATTCCCAACTCAACGGCTAGGACACCTGAAGAAGGCAAATTTATCCCCCTCGGGAGGTCGCTACGGTGAGCTACTTGATTTACAATAACAGAAATCAGGAACACGAAATAATTTTATATACCGATCAACTAACCTGACAAGACACCCTCCTCCGCCCTCCGACCCTCCTGGGGCTTTCACTATTCACCCCACCAGCCGCATAGGAGACCGGTGCACACCTAAAACGGACAGCGGCCTGACCTCCCCGGACTATCCGTTTAACATACGGACCCTGAACTGTGTCCCCCCGTCAACAATTTTTTCATTCCCTTTTCTTTTTCACCTCCACCTTCACCCCCCCCCCCTTTTTCTTTGTATATATATGCCACTATGTCTAAAAACAAAAAAGCAACACAAGTCCCGACTAACTTCTTTGGCTCAAAATCTAAGGGCCCACAGAACCCCAACATGTCCGCAGGATCCCCCCCCTCTCCGTGCTCATCGGAAACGGGTATCGACCCTCAGATACAGGCGGTCATGTCGAGCCTACTGGAGGGGGTACAATCTGCGTTCAAACAGGAACTCTCGAACGCCATAGCCGACTTTAAATCAGACCTTACAGCCCTTGGCAATCGAACGGACACATTGGAAACCAAGACAGACTATCTCTGTCGCTCCCAACACCGACTTGACAGTGAGCTCTTTAGATTGCACGAAGAAATGGAGACCCTCAAAGAGCGACAAGAGGACCAAGAAAATCGCTCGCGTAGAAATAACCTACGCATACGCGGCATCCCAGAATCGGTCCTCGGAACATCGCTGCCGGCATTTCTGAGAGATTTCTTCACGCACATAACACCAGACCTCACAGACGAAGAATGCCTCTGCGACAGGGCACATAGAGCACTCCGTGCAAAACCGTCTCCTGCCCAACCACCCAGGGATGTTATTATCCGTTTCCATTATTTCCGCTCGAAAGAGAAAATTCTGTCCTCCGTTCGAGACTCACCGGAGACTCTGTTTAAGGGTATGCAACTACAGATTTATCAGGACCTAGCCCCCTCCACGATCCAGAAACGGCGGGACCTCCAGCCGGTCACCCGGATCCTGCGTCAGCATCAGATCAGATACAGATGGGGATTCCCTTTTCAACTCCACGTCTCGGTCAACAACTTTGTCCACTCAGTCAAGACCCTAAACCAGGGACAGGAACTACTGGCAAAGTTAGATCTCCTCCCAGCATCACCCGTAGCAGATTCGGCGACTTCTTCATCGAAAACACCGCACCCTACACCACCCCTTCCCGACTGGACGAGGGTGACCCGACAGCGTAACGTGGACAAAGACCCTCCCTGACTTGGGGAGCCCCCCACTGTGGATCATATACGTCATGCTGGCGCAACACTTACGCGCATTGAACTGAGCCAAAGTCGTGGATGACCCGACCTCCATCCTTTTGCCAGTATCGTAATTATCTTCTGTTATTGCTGTTATAACTAAACCATACTTGCTTGCACCCCTGTGGTTTATCCTCCCCCCCACCCCTGTTTATATATAAAAAAAAAAATTTTTTGTGTCTCTCCCTCCCTCCCTCCTTTCTTCCCCGTCCCCCTCCCCATTTCGAATTTACGTTTGAATTTCTTGTTGTCTGGACACAGTTCTCACTGTCCTATACTGTAATATGTCCGATATAGTTAAAAAAGCTGACCATGTGGCCCAGGCACCCTAGGCCCTCCCACATGGTACCCTGGTTACCCCCCCATAATCCCTCACTGTTGCTTATAATGTTACTGATGCAATGCTTTTTCCATGGCGGTCCCCGAATGGGACCCACAACTTTAGGGATGTTTCCCCGTTTGGGGCGTTTCTTTTTCTTCTCTACTTTCCTCTTTCTTTCCCTCTTCTGGCGACCTCTGCCTGACCTTCCCGTTCCTTTTCTTGCTAGGTCCGGAGGGGTGGCCCTCTCCTGGCGCGGGCGGTACGTTACTGGACCTTTAGGGCAATATGTCATACTCCCCCATGTAAACAGCCATGTCCCTTAAAATATTCTCGGCCAATGTAAATGGCCTAAACTCCCCTAGGAAACGCACCGTGTTCCTGAGCGCCTGCAGACGTGAGAAAATCGACATAGCATTTCTCCAGGAAACGCATCTCACCGGTCCCCATACCCAGCTTAAGGGCAAATGGTTCTCCCAGTCCTACTTTGCTTCGGCAGACTGTAAAAAACGGGGTGTGGCCATATTAGTTCGCCGTAACATCCAGTTTATTCACTCTAGGACAGTGACAGACCCAGAAGGACGTTTCCTCATGGTAATGGGCTCAACGGCTCTCACACTGGTCTCCACCTATGCCCCCAACCAAGACCAGTCCCTGTTTTTCGACTCTCTTTCTAAACGCCTATCACGGGAAGCACAAGGAAGCATTATTATGGGTGGCGATTTTAACACCATAATCGACCCCTTGCTAGACAGATCTGCCCCCCCCCTCATGCTTATATAACAACCCTCCCTCGGGCCTCCCGCACACTTACCACCATCATGAAACATCATGGCCTCTGTGACACCTGGCGTTCCCAACACCCTCACACCAAAGATTTCATGCATTTTTCAGCCCCACACCATCACTACTCCAGGATCGATATGATCCACATCTCCTCTGCCCTCATGCCACTGATTTCGGACACGGGCATTACACCTCTGTCATGGACGGATCACGCTGGGGTCTATCTCCTCATAGATATATACCGCGCGCCGCGTAAGAGATACAAATGGCGTCTGGACGACTCACTTTTACAACACCCCTCAGCACTAGAGGAAACCAGACTAGCAATCACACACTACTTCACCGAAAACACATCCCCCGATATCTCGCTCAATGTTCTCTGGGAAGCCCACAAAGCTACGATTCGCGGAGCCTTATTAGCAAAATCGTCAGCCCTTAAGAAAAAAGCCGCGCAGGAGATATCCTCCCTCGAAGCAGAAATAGCCACCCTTCTATCCAAACACAAAGCATCCCCCAATCCTTCCCTGCTCACTCAGATAGATTCCCTCCGGGGACAACTTAACACCCTTCTTTCCAATCGCGCTGCATTGATCCTCCGGAAGCTGCAACAACGCTTCTATGATAAAATGGATAAAATAGATTCCCTACTGGCCAACAAACTACGCCGCAAGCAAGCGTTGGGTGCAATAGATAAACTGTATTCGTCACGAAGGGGAACCTATACATATGACCCTGAAGTGATGGCCGAAGAATTCCGTTTGTTTTATAGCTCCCTTTATAACCTACCTGACCCACCCCAGCAGTCTCCTGAAGAGACGGGGGGAGTGCGCTCATACTTGTCTGATACTCCCCTCCCAACCCTGTCGGATTCTCAGTCGGAAGCCCTTAATTGTCGAATCTCGGAGGAGGAGACATTAGCCGCCATACGATCAATGCGCTCGTCGGCCGCCCCAGGCCCGGATGGTTTCACAGCCCAATATTATAAACTTTTCGCGAAGGAGCTGACCCCACACCTAACCTCCCTATTTAACGGTGTTTTTAAGGGAGCCTCCTTCCTACCAGAGACCACCCGAGCCGATATAGTGGTAATCCCAAAGCCCGACAAAGACCCGACTAGCTGCCTGAACTACAGACCGATTTCACTATTGAATGTCGACCTGAAGATACACGCGAAAATATTAGCTAATCGCCTGGGGCCTTTGATGCCCGGGCTGGTCCACCCGGACCAGGTCGGCTTCATCCCTGGACGCCAGGCACCTGATAACACCAGAAGAGCCATAGATCTAATATATTCGATTCAAAAAAGGAAATCTCCCTCTCTCATCCTGGCTCTCGATGCGGAAAAGGCCTTCGACCGTATATCGTGGTCTTTTGCCTTTGCAGTCCTTGGCAAACTGGGATTTTCCGGATAATTTTTGGAAGGGATCAAAGCACTTTACCGCTCCCCATCGGCCCAGGTTATGGTTAATGGTGTCTCCTCCTCCAGTTTTGAGATTGCCAACGGTACCAGACAGGGATGCCCCCTTTCCCCGTTAATTTTCGCACTACTCATGGAGCCCCTAGCAGCAAGAATCCGCAACAACAATTCTATTCGTGGAATATCCACAGGCCTATCCGAACATAAGATAGCGTTATATGCCGACGATGTCCTGATCTCCCTCACAGACCCAGCCCAATCTCTCCCCGCCCTCTTGTCTGAGATCACCTCATACTCCCAGCTCTCTGGATATAAAATAAATGTTAATAAAACAGAGGTCCTCAACTTTTATATCCCAGCAGATCTCAAACAGGACCTTCAGAACATCCTCCTATGTAACTGGTACACAAAGAAAATCAAATACCTCGGTGTGTACCTGACTCACCATCACCACCAACTTTTCCAAGCAAACTATCCCCGTTTATTGCAGACAATCAAGGAAGATCTGGTGGAATGGTCCAGCTACTTTATATCATGGATAGGCAGAATTAACTCCGTCAAGATGAGCGTACTCCCCCGGCTTTTGTATTTATTTCAGACCCTCACGATTTACGTCCCTACCTACGTGTTCAAGACCCTGCAACGCCAATCCTCCCTTTTTATCTGGAACCATAAGCGTCCCCGCGTTAGACTTAAATTGCTTCAACGCCCCTCCAGAGGCGGAGGCCTGGGTATCCCGGACTTTAAGAAATATTTCTATGCTGCACAACTTGCTCAGTGCGCACAATGGTGCAACGAGGGAGGGACACGAAAGGTCTGGGTGGGGATAGAGGCAGAGGAAACGGGCCTAGCTACATTATCCTCCCTACTGTGGCTTCACCGGAATCAGCGCCCACGCGCGGCCCTCTCGCACCCCGTAGTAAGCCGTTCATTAGCGACATGGGATCTAACAAATAGACGGTTCAACTTAGCCCCATACCCATCTCCGCTAATTCCATTATTTCACAACCCAGCCTTTCCTCCAGGCATGGGTAAAGCCTCGCATACATGTTGGCGCTCGAGTGGTATATTATACGTTAATGATATTACTTCCAATGCTACTTTCCCACAATTCGCGGATATCCGTGAAGGAACAGCAATCCCCTCTTCGGATTTCTTCCGCTACCTACAAATCAGACACTTCCACTCCACCATTACCACCACCCTCCTCCACAGACACTTATCTCCCTTCGAATACATTTGCTGGAAACGCACCAACACCAAGGGCCTCATATCAGATATTCACATCTTACTCGACGACTACCCCAACACATCCCAAGCCCCCCACGAAGCGGCATGGGAAAAGGAACTGGGAGTAACTATAGACAATGAAGACTGGGTAGATATATGGGACAATGCTGCCTCCAGCTCTATCTGTGTGAAAATTAAAGAAAACATATATAAACTACTCTACCGCTGGTACTATGTCCCAGCTCGTCTACACACCATGTTTCCCAACACCCCAGATGGTTGCTGGAGGGGGTGCACGGACAGTGGCTCTTTCTTACACATATGGTGGGCCTGCCCCAAAATTCACAAAATATGGGGTGAACTCATTATATTGCTTTCGCGCTTATTTGATATCTCTATCCCCCCTGACCCCCAATACTTCTTGCTCCCCATGTCCCTCCCAATCCTCAATAGACACCAAAACAAACTATTTCGACATGTAGTTTCGGCAATGACATGCCAAATTGCTACAGACTGGAAGAACCTGACCCCCTCACCAATGCCGGTGATAATCTCCCGAATATGGTATGTCCACAAAATGGAATATATGACCGCAGTCATACGTAACACCTCGAAACAATTTGACAAAGTATGGTCCCCGTGGCTAAACCTACAACAAGCCTCCTCCCCATTTGTAGCCTGACACGGTACCCCGCGGTCCGGCCCGCCTCCTGCCCCGGAGAGCCACCCCTCCCCCACCCTCTACTCCCCCTTCTTCTCTCTCCGACTGGAGGCTCTCAGCCTCACCTGTTTTTCTGCCCCCTTTTACTCGATTTCTGAGTACTCTTTTCTTCTCATTGCCACCGCTGACTCTCTATGACGGAAGGCCAATCCGTCGCCGAGAGTTCCCCACCGCATACATCTTAATGTTACTCTTTTAAATTAAGGGGAAAACAAAAACAAAAAAAAGGATCAATTATTCTGTTGTTGTAACAATTCATTGTAACTATATTTGTTCTTTAAACACCCAAATAGTCCGGGTGCTCTGTTACCAATGTAATCTTATTTTGATCCACCCAATAAATCGTGTTTAAAAAAAAAAAAAAATAATGCCCAACGTGCCTGCCGAGCATTAAGCCGTTTAGCTGATTCAATATATTGCAGGTTCTTATGGTCAGTCAAAACCGAAATAGTATGTTTAGCTCCCTCCAGCCAATGCCTCCACTCCTCGAAAGCCCATTTCACCGCCAGTAACTCCCGATTACCAACGTCATAGTTGGATTCAGCGGAGGAGAATTTCCTGGACATAAAGGCACAAGGATGTAACTCCAGAGACTCCGGATCCTGTTGAGAAAGGACAGCCCCCACTCCAACCTCTGAGACATCAACCTCCACAACAAAGGGCAATTCCGGATTAGGATGTCTGAGGACTGGAGCCGAGACAAAGGCTTGTTTCAAGGCCTGGAAGGACAATTCAGCTTCATGCGACCAGTTGGTAGGATCCGCTCCTTTTTTTTGTCAGAGCTACTATGGGAGCAACCAGGTCAGAAAAAGAATGAATGAACCTCCTATAATAATTCGCAAACCCTAAAAAGCGCTGAATTGCTTATAAATTAGTGGGTTGCGCCCAATTAAGGATGGCCTGGAGCTTCTTTGGTTCCATGGAAAATCCATGAGGAGAAATTATGTACCCTAAAAAAGATACTTCCGTGACGTGAAAATCACACTTCTCCAGCTTGGCATATAAATGATTATCGCGTAACTTTTGAAGAACCAGACGCACCTGGGTAACATGTTGTTCCATCGATTCAGAATAAATCAAGATGTCGTCTAAATAAACGACCACGAATTTCCCTAGGAAGTCACGGAGAACATCATTAATGAGGTCTTGAAAAACTGCCGGAGCATTAGACAGGCCGAACGGCATCACCAGGTATTCGTAGTGACCCGACTGAGTGCTGAAAGCCGTCTTCCACTCATCCCCAGATTTAATTCGGATGAGGTTGTAAGCTCCTCTAAGGTCAATTTTAGAAAAAATCACAGCAGAACGTAACTGATCAAAAAGTACAGAAATTAACGGCAAAGGATAGGTGTTTTTAACGGAGATCTTATTCAGGGCCCTAAAATCAATGCATGGTCTAAGCGAGCCATCTTTTTTCTCCACAAAGAAAAAACCTGCACTCAAAGGAGATTTTGATGGTCTAATAAATCCCTTCTTTAGGCTTTCCTGAATATAATTTTTCATGGCCGTAGTTTCTGGCCCGGACAAGGCATATAATCTCCCCTTAGGCAAAGTGGCACCTGGAACTAGCTCAATTGCACAATCATAAGGCCGATGGGGAGGCAGAATGTCCGCATTGCCTTTGGAGAAGACATCGGCAAACTCTTGGTATTCCACAGGAATGAGCTCTGGAATGATTGCTGCAACTCTGACTGGATACGAAATACATTCCTTAGCACAAAATGTACCCCATTGGGAAATCTTCCCGGACCGCCAATCAATGGTGGGATTATGAAGGGCCAGCCAAGGGTGACCCAGAACAACAGGAACTGCCGGGCAATGTGTAAGGTAGTATTCAATATCTTCGGAATGTAAGGCTCCTACTGTAAGTACTACTGGAGGTGTACGGTGAGTAATTACCCCATTGGAAAGCGGAACCCCATCTAAGCCGTGCATGGTGATACATCTATCTAATGGTAACTGCGGAATGCCTAAGGCCTTAGCCCAAGTTAAATCCATAAAGTTTCCTGCAGCTCCACTGTCGACAAAGGCCGACACCAAGGAACTGAGGCTGCCAAAGGAAACTTTAACAGGGACTAATAGAGAGTTGTTTGAGGAGATAAGCTGCAGACCTAAGTGAACCCCCTCACAATTCACCTGGTCAGAGCGTTTCCCGACTTGTTCGGGCAGTTACGAGCAAAATGTCCCTTACCACCACAGTATAAACAAAGGCCGGAATTTTGTCTTCTGGTTCTTTCCTCAGGAGACAGCCGGGAGAGACCCATCTGCATGGGCTCCTCGACGTCTTCTGGGAAGGTATAAACACAAGGGCTAGGCCTTACAGTTGTTCCTCTTTCAGCCCTCCGCTCTCGGAGACGACGATCAATTTTTATAGCAAGCTCCATTAGTTTATCCAGTGTCTCAGGAGCAGGGTACTGGAGGAGACTGTCTTTAATGAAATCAGATAAACCGAGGCGAAACTGACTGCGCAGGGCCAGGTCATTCCAGCCACAGTCGTTCGACAAACGGCGAAACTCGGTACAATAAACCTCTGCCGGATTTCTACCTTGTTTGAGAGCACGCAGATGACTCTCAGCTGACGCCTCTCTATCTGGGTCATCATACAAGAGGCCTAATGACTTAAAAAAGACGTCTACAGATAGCAACGCAGGATCCTCAGCTTTTAAACCAAACGCCCAGGTCTGAGGATCCCCCGGAGTAATGAAATAATAATCCCAACCCGCTGAGATTAATTACCAGAGGATGTAGGTCTTAAACGAAAATAAAGTTTACAGGATTCTTTAAAATTAAAAAATTATTTTCTATCACCGGAAAAACGGTCGGGCAAATGCATCTTTGGTTCAGGGACTACCTTCGGGGAGGCTCGCAAAAGATCTTCCTGCGATCTCACCCGAAGAGAAAGATCCTGAACCATCTGAGTAAGTTCTTGAATCTGGTTGACTAAGAGCTAACCGGGATTTGGCCCTAAACCTGTCGGATTCATGAGGCCGATAAACTCTCACAAAAACAGAATGAGAAAAAATTAAACTCCGTTTAATTTTAAGTTCTGGTATGGCCGGTAATAATGTTATGATTCCAGCACTCTGGTCTGAGGAGATCTTATAGCAAGGACCTGAGCACTGGAACGTAATGCTGGGAAAGGGAGCGGGAATGGAAAATAACCCCTGGCACCCTAACTCCGTTGTCTCGCCCGTGCTGTCAGAAATCCCTTGCGAGACTATGGTTGCTTGAGCCCATGGCAGCCGCGTTTGAAGGGCGGATTACGTCTGCCCAACTCCGATGCCCCCTCAGGTCTTAATGGGAGACAAAGGGAAATCCGAGACAGGGTGATAACAAGGGGCCCTCTAACTAAGCAACAAAGCCAGGGGCTACAAGCTAACTTAAAACTAGAATATGTGCGGAAAAACCTCCAGGGAAAAGGACAACCAAAATACCCACTTGTCCACTCTCCTACCTGGCACCGCCGAGTTCCGGAGAGGAGTTGTGGAAGCAGAACCCTCCGCAAATGCTCCGAAACAGAATACAAAATAGAGCGGGCTGAGCCGCAGCACACGGCAGAGCCGCAACTCACGAACACCACACGAGATTCTCTGGCGATCGTTGCGGACAATAAGGGACCAGAAGACTTCTTGGGATGAGATGACAACTCCAAGATTCAGGATCTCTGAGGACAGGAATGACCGGACACAGCAGGACTGGAGCAGACGTTCAGCAAACCTAAGCAGCATGCAGGAAGCTATTACCGGCGTCTGTGTGAAGCACTGAGAAGGTATTTAGCAAGGAGTCCTCCAATCAGATGTTCAGAGTCTGATTACCCTAAATGCTGTGCAGCTGCACGCCCAGGAGACCAGTGTGTGTGTGTGTTGCTAAATTTACCCTGCAACGGGGAACGCAGTCTGCCCGTGGTGTCCCCGTTGCTAGGGTCCAGGCGGCTCAGCACGCCCAGCGTCCCTGCGTTGCTAGGGAGCCGGCGGCTACGCGCGCACGGCGTCCCAGCGTTGCTAGGGACCCGACGGCTAGCACGCTCGGCGTCCCTAGTTGCTAGGCGCCGGGCCGCAAGGACATCGCGGACCCCGGCGCCTAACACGTACATTGTCTATAATAAGTATATAGCTTAGGTTCAAGGTAAATATTTGACTTTAACAATTGGGGATCTCGTCCAGTCCACCTCATATCCGCAGTCAAGCGAAAGCAGGCAGACTTTATCCGTCAGCAAAGGGCGGAAAAGGTAGTATCCCCTGTATCCGTGTTTGTGGTTGGGGATACGGTAGTGCTGATCAGATAAGCGTCTGCTTCGCTTGGTTTGTAGGGATGCTGGTGGAATCCGGTTCCAGAAGGTAAGAATGTTAAGCTATTGTCTTTTTAAATCTGGTTTTAATTTCTATTTGGTGCCAACTGCACACGCAACACATGTAACACACGCACACACCTGTACTCTGCATATCCGATTATATTGTTGCAGGGCAAGGTTCAAGTGAGTCATGTTGTGTTTGATTCAGATTGGATTGTTATCTGTTTAAGTAGGTTTGAAAGTATTTTTAAAAGTTTACATAGCTTGATAGTTTTATTTTTAACCCAGGCCTAAAATAACTTCAGGGGCTTGTATGATGATTTTCTTTGTGACAAAAGAAGCCGCATGGTCTGTCCTCTATTTTGTGTAACCCTCATGGATGTGGAAGGGAGAGGAGCAGCGGCCATTTTGGGAAGGTCAAAAAAATTTTTCTGAATGGCTGATTTTCAGTTGACTCAGGAATAATCAGCCGTCCTTTGTAAAAAAGAAATCACCATTTATGAGTTTCCAATGCATTTATTTAATCCATATCATAATCAATTATAAATAGTTTAGATGGGGTTTAATGTAAGTTAGTAGTAAAATGAATATTTGATTTAAGAACGATACACAGATAAAACAAAGTTTTGGGTTTTTTTTTTGGTTTCTTTACCTCCAAGATTCTAGGATTCTCTGCTTGTTTTAGGATAGCCATTGAAGTGCCAATTAACCTGTGTAACTGGGTTTTTTTTCTCTCCAAGCAGTGAAGAGAATCACCCTCACACACAGTCAAGGGCACATTCATATGCAAATTAGAGAAGTGAATGGGTCTCATAGATGTAATAGTAATTAGTACAGAGATGTAATATTATAATTATATGTGTGTGTTCACATCAATGTATGTTATTAGATTAATTTAGAATTGTATTGTATCTGTGTATTTTCACTTATCTACCTTCCTGTTTGCCATTTGCATTTGATAACGTGCTGAGAAAAATTTGTTGCTATTTTAGTTAAAAGTAAGTTTAATACTTAAAGGGAGTAATTGTAAAGCACGCGCATAGCCTGGCCTAATTAAAGGTTGATACAGTGGAATACTGTGTGGTGTGCGGTAAGCGATTATAGTTAAATATTGTTTACATTTATAGAAGCGTGTTACTGCGGCCGTATCTAGGCTGTGTACACGTCTCTCACCGAGTGCGAGTCAAGCGTATGCGACGCAAAGGCCTACGCAGGTAGCGTGTATTACGCAATGTGCGTACAGATGCGCCCGCTAAATACAAATCACACGATAACATTGTTTTAGTAAGGCGATACAGGAGCAACGCGATAATAGCACAAATTGATTTCAGTTTCCTAAAACTAGTTTAAAAAGATCCTTCTCTTGTTGCAACTCCTCTGGGATTAGCCTGTGTTACCTCAGTGAAAGAAATTTTCTCTACAGAAAAGTCAAAGAGTATATGAGGTGAAAGAGCGTGTGTATGCAAAAGTTTTTTTCTCTTTGGTGAACCTTAGAAATCGAGCCTCGTAGGTGTGTACATCCGTGAAGTGATATCGCGTGGTGGCGTGGGAGGCATCTCGCGTTAAATAAATATATTCCGCGCCCAAGAAAGGGTTGGCGACGCAAAAGAGAGCAAGTAGTGTTATAACCGACCAGGAGGTCCGCTAAGGTAAAAGGTAAGACCCATATATGCCTGTTTTTGAGAAGCTCCGGCTGAAGGTTTCGCAGCCCAAACAACCGATTCCGCTGGTCGTAAGGCGTATAAATAATAGTTATTTATACGAAGTGCGACTGTACCGCATGTAATTGTGTGCATTAGTTTGTTACCTTGATACCCATTAAAAATTTACTGTGGGATCATAAATGCTATTTGTACATTCTAACGTGATTTGTGTAGGGTTTTTTTTTATTTTAAGGGAGATTCGCTGATCACTCAGGAATTCTCCAGCAACTGATATTTACTGGGGAGGGTAATTGCTCTGCGGATAACTCCCACACGCCCCAGTAAATAGAAGTTCAGGTTGCAGGGGCCCTAGGTTGAGTACGCCAGCGCTAAAGCAGCGTGTGGGCGTATTGGTCGACGTGGGCGAGAGTGTGTGAAGATACTCATTGAACCTTCACCGTCGCCTTACCTCTGAGTATTTTGGTTTTTTGTAAGGGTTCGCTGAGAAGGCAACGCCTGCAAATAATGGGGGCCAGTTGCTCAAGTAAGGGGCGATCAACCAAGGTTCAGGTTGATGTTATTCCGCGCCCAGCCGGGTCGGCAAGGTACATAATGTGTGAGAAATATGGATCACACGCAGAGGTATTATGCAATGAGTGGGAACGAATGACTGTGCATGATGGGGAAAAGTTCCCACGAGTAGGCAGTTTTAGTCCTGAGGTGTTACAAAATTTAAGGAGAAGGATATGTCTAATTAAATCCGGCAAGCAGCGGATCAGACATTATGATTATTTACAGTTATGGCAACCGGAAGGAGATATACAAAGGGAATTAGCTTACACAGCTGGTTCTCACCTTATCAGGGAAAACATGGCAACTGGAGAACAAATGGCTGCAGAGAATGATATACTGGGACATGATGATAATTGTGCACTTAGTAACTGTATTATTAATGATAAGAGTAAATGTAATAAATGTAATAATGATAGAAGGAAAACTGATAAATGTACAAATTCTAACCCATGCAAGTTGCACTCTATGTTAAACTTCCCTCAGGATTACAAGCAAGAAAGTGAGCCCAGCACGATGTCGGCACCTTTTCCAGCAGCCATCATACAAGACACCCAGGTGGGCACGACCCAATCGGTAAAGGCAGTAGTCAAACCCCCTAACGGAGGGTCAGGTGAGGTCGTGTCCACAGGTAAGTACGGTATT